>NC_082683.1:64449133-64760086 GCF_949987515.2 Delphinus delphis | reverse complement strand
ATTCCAGGTCACTTATCCGTTCTTTTTCCTCAGTTATTCTGCTATTGATCCCTTCTAGAGAATTTTTAATTTCATTTTTGTTTTGTTCATCACTATTTGTTTGCTCTTTAGTTCTTCTAGGTCCTTGTTAAATGTTTCTTGTATTTTCTCCATTCTATTTCCAGGATTTTGGATCATCTTTACTGTCGTTATTCTGATTCTTTTTCAGGTAGACCTAGTTTGTTAAAGGGTCCTGGAAAAGCTTATAGAGATTTTGCATCCTGGTCCTGAATTAGAAATGATTTTGGGTCCTATGGAAAAGAGTCATGGTTGTAAAGGGCCAGTTTAAAGGCAAAAACAGAACGAAATGTGGTATTTAGGGGAGAATAAGGTGAGAAGTTGTGGGTGAGGCAAGAGCTGTCGATTGTAAAGAGATTGGGTTGAGTTTAGAAAGAGTCTGCTGAGGGAGAAGAGAATTCAGCAACAGGACTAGCATTAGGGAAACAGTGATAAAACTGCCGTCCTACTGCCAACAGGTACCTTGAAGCAGAGGCCTGCTTTCTCAATCTTTCTGCCCTCCTGCAGTTCCTCTGGCATCATGGCTAAGACCAGAACATCCCACCAATGATAGCTGTTCTGAGATATGATTCAATATTTGTTGGGGAACACTCCAGGTAGGACCTGGGTTTCACAAATTTTTGTTCCCTAAAACTTAGCTCTATGGTCTTCACCAGAGCAGATAGTTGTTATTGTTATTGTTTTTATTGTTAATAAAGGTAAGGATATGATGACTCCTTTTGGTCTCACTATATGAGATTAAAAAATATATTTATTTATTTATTTATTTGGGTGCACTGGGTCTTAGTTGTGGCATGTGGGATCTTTAGTTGTGGTGTGCAAACTCTTAGTTGCAGTATGTGGGATCTAGTTCCCTGACCAGGGATTGAACCAGGGCCACCTGCATTGGGAGTGTGGAGTATTAGCCACTTGACCACCAGGGAAGTCCCTGAGGTTTTTAAGACAAGTAGTTAAGAAAGACAATAATATGTAAAAAGAAAAACACTTTTGTGAAGTTTGGTATTTTGGAGCCCATAAAATACACCATACTGTCAGCCTCATCACTTATCTGTGCCACATCAAATCTTTCCCTATATTGGGCTGAATTTTGGGCCTGGTAGAAAATTCACATTCATCACTAGTAGAAAGGGTAGTTAGGCTCAGAGGGGAGTAGATTAAAGGCGGAGACATGAGACTGCCACCAGATCCAGGGAATCATTCAGAAGGCTGATACCTAAGGGGCTGAGTCCCAGGAAAGATGGGGTTCCCAGAGAGTTGAGATAATTGTACTACCAGCCAAAGGCACAAGTGTACTCAAAGAACTTGGAATCAATAAGGTCTGAAATATAAACAAAAGCTTGGATTTTGCTTACTCTCTAGCCTCAAACTGACTTTTATAGCCTTTGTTTCTTGTTCTGTATGGTTTAATGGTCTGGCACTTTCCACTGTAAGCAAGGGATCTGATGGGCAGGGGTTGAGTGGATTCATTCAATGGTTCAGGCTCAGAGTTGTGATCATTAGAGGGCAGAATGGTATACCGTCAGATTGATGAGGGACTTTGGGATCTCTGGAATATATAATTCAGAAGTTTGACCTTCTAATGTGACTTGAGAGCTATGATAGTATCTGAATCTTAACCCTTTCAAGCAGGATATCTACTACCCATAAAGTAGCTTTGTGTGGATTAGAAAGAGGTGTCTGGTCCACTGAGTGAGGTAAGCCCCATGCTAGGGCACAAAGCCTGTTGAGCAGAGTTCAGTCTGGATTTCAGTCCCCGGTCATTGTTTTGGGTGGGCATCTTTGTGTAGTGAGCAACCTGCAGAATCATACAGGATAACTGCCCAGGATTTACAGACAGGACATGAAGTTGACCGTGATTCGCAGATTTTGACAAATCTCAGTGCATGGAAGTGTATCAAGTACATCAACAGAAAGTGTTTTGATTAGCTAATTAATGAAAACGGACCTAGGAATCCTTACTTTCTGACCAATTTTAGATGCAACATTACTGTGCCCTGAGGATCTTTGCTTTTTTTCCTCATATTATGTAAAATTGTTATTTTATTTCAACTTGTTCTTGTTGTATTTCAACTTGTTCAGCTTTCCATTTAAAAGAGGTATGCAAGAAGGTTTTGATTCCATTTTTAGCAAATGAACATGTTAATACTTGTTAAGAGGTTAGGTTTTGGTTTTTCTTATGCCTGGGACAGCCTTGATTTGGGAAAAGTGGAAAGACAAAGACAATTTAGGTGTGGGGGTGCGAGGAGAGGGTGAATTTATGGTCAGCTTGGAACAAATATTTATCTAGACTCAGTATTAGAATGAGTGGCCGGAGGACTTTGTGAAAAATAGAAATCTCCAAAAGAAGTGTCTGAACAGATGATAGCATGTAATGTTCAGTTTCAAATATCATTACTATTTCCTGCCACCATAGAAAGTTAAAGAAGCTCTGTTTAGATGAGGAGTTATTATTACCTCTGCCTGGTGTTTTGTTTTTGTATTTTTTTTTCCTTTGCCTTCTTTAGTTGTTTACTGCTGGTTCACTGATGCTATATATTAGATAGCCAGAACTTACTTTGTTACTGGAAGTCTGTACCCTTTGACCAACATCTCCCCATTTCCCCTAACCACCAACCCATGGCAACCCTGTCCTCAGGGTCTATCCATGTTATTGTCACAAATGGCAGGTTTTCCTTCTTTTCTTATGACTGAATAATATTCCATGGTGTGTGTGCATGTGTGTATATATATATATATATATATATATATACACATACACATCATATTTTCTTTATCTACTCATCTGTGATGGACACATAGGTTGTTTCCATGTCTTGGCTATTGTGAATAATGCTGCAATGAACATGGGGGTGCAGATATCTTTTCAAGATATTGATTACATTTCCTTCAGATATATACCCAGAAGTCAGATTGCTGGATCATATGAGAGTTCTATTTTTAACTTTTTGTCTAATTAAAAAAACATAATCTATTCAGAATCTGTCAGGTGTGTAGTCCCCAAGCCACCCAATCCAGTCCACTAATTAAATATTATTGATTGTGTGCTGTCTTCTAGGCAGTGTGATAAGAGCTGGAAGTACAAAGTTCATCAAAAAGACAAAAGCAAGCAAAGAGACAGTTGCAATATGGTATTTTTTGCCCTTATTATAGTGTCTGCAATTATAGGAGTGGGGTACCAAGCCCCCTCTTAGGGAATTGGGAGCCCCTCTTTGAGGAAGTGAAGGAGTAGTACTTAGTCAGGTGAAGATGTTCAAACCCCAGAAGCAAGAAGGATCATGGCATATATAGGGAGCTACAAGTAATTGGGGAGAGCTAGAACACAGACTATAGGAGACATAGCGGTAAGAAATGGGGATTAGTTAGGATAATGATGTCCTGAACTAAGGTAGTGACAGTGGGGATAGAAAGAAGTGACAAATTCACAAGACGTGGGAGATGCAAGAGGGAAGAGATATGGGGATATATGTATATGTATAGCTGATTCATTTTGTTATAAAGCAGAAACTAACACACCATTGTAAAGCAATTATACTCCAATAAAGATGTTAAAAAGAAAGACATTAAGGATGCAGAACAAAAGCACTGGTATTTGATTTGGGTATAAGGGGTGAGAGAGGGAGGCATCATATATGGTGCCTAGGTTTCTGACTTGGGCACTTGAGTGTACTGTTGGGGCTAGTGGCAAGAGGGTGAAATATGTGAAAGACAGGAGTTTGGGGGCTTCACTTTCTGTGTGGTAGCTTGCTTGGTTACCCTTCCTAGTATTCTAGTCAGGTCTCCTAGATATCTAGCAACCCACCTTAACCCGGGCTATTACAAGGTCCTGATAATCTCATTTGTCTCTTTGAGGGTTGGAACTGTGCCCTTAGAGATAACCTCACAGTCACCAGGTCCATTGGCTGGAGACCTCTGTGATGTGGACAGAATTCCTTGGATCACAGTTATAATATAGCAGGGCACCAGTGTAAATTCCTAGATCCCCCTCTGCAATGCTGAGTCTTACAAATGTACCCCTGGTATTGACAATCTTAAATCATATCTGAGGTTGCTCTGACCTTCAGCATGACCATGCCCTGTGTTTTCACTCAGTCACCTTCTATGACCAGGCCAGCAGCTCCAATGATGATTTTATTGGATGACCCAGTATTTCAGGTGACCCTGCAGCTTTGCACCAAACTGGCCTGTGGTAACACTGTGGATAATGGGGTATGGAAGCTTAAGCAACACCCAGAATTCTACTTTGGTAGCACATCTGCCTTTGACAGATGAACTAAAATTGAATGTCAGTGAGCTGCAGGAAGGGCATACTTTCCCATCGTTTTCTTCCAGAGAGCACATAGCTGAAGGGTGGGCTCTCTGTTAAGTATCAGTCACTTTCACCTTCTTAGCTATGATTTGAAGCTAGTTCTGGTCCTGCAAACTTAAAACAAAGAGCAACCAACCAATGAGAGACCTAATGAGAATTAGAAGGCTCTCAAGTCATTAGGTTGCCTCTTAAAATTCTTACCTGTGGCGAGTACACAACATTCAACACCTTCGCTCCGCGTGCAGCCTCTCACTAGGCATTTATAACTAATTACCTTATGTATGGATTTGTCAGAGTGCTTGAGTTAATGCGGCTCATGGAGATAAGTGACTCACAGATCCCTGCTGGCCAGAACATCTCTTCTAGTCAGGTTTTCACTGCTGACACGCAATGGAAAGTTGACTAACCAACAAATTTGACAAGGTTTGCTATAACTCAAAAGTTTAAAACCTGCACAGGAACTTTATGAAAACCTCATGGGCTGCCGTGCTAGAGAATGGGACATTTTCCCAAGAAAAAGGGCATGCAGGGAGGTGTTAGAGCAGTTAAAGAAAAACCTTTGCTCATTTTCCTGTATGGAATTGTGATATGGTTCTGGAAACTCTCCCACCATCCATTTCCATCTCCTTCCTTGAGCAAAAGTTGGAGGTCATAGGGAGGCAGAGGCATGGCCCCCAGACAAGACAGCGTAAATGCTTGGTGGGGAGGAGGCTGTCGATGTCTATTCTCCTTTCTCAGAGATAATAAATCTGAGCATTGGTGCAATCCTGAATATGTCTGCACATTGCTACCTCCTCCAGCCATGGCAGCATAGATGAGCAGAGTGCTGGAGCTGAGGGGTACTTGAGAAAGAGCTATGACTTCTTGGAGGCCAGTAAACTCCCTACACTCGTAGTAGAGGGGCCAGCTGGATTTTCATGGGAAGAGGGAGGCTCCTGTAACAGTGGTGCTGTAACTCAGCAAAAGCTGAGTCATGGCAGGCCCTGCTGTTAGACACAGGTAACTTCTAACCTGACATGTGCTAGAATAGCCCCAATCTTCATGCAGCCAGCATGGCATCCCACAAGGCACACACCATGAGGTGGAGAGTTATAACTTGTGGTGGAAGTGGTTCCAAGTAACCTCTTTTGGGTGTGTGGGGACCATTCATTATCTACTGTGTGCTTGGTGAAGCGTTCATCACAGAGTCTGGAGAGAGATCAGAGGGAATCATTTTGGGAAGGGTTATAGATAGTGACACAGTCTGGCTCTGACTGGTTGTTGGAGAAAATGAGTATTGAGCATATGAATATACTTACTTCTTATGTAATAGTTATCACTTATTGAGCACTTACTCAAGGCACATTACATACTTTTCACTCTATACTCACAATGATCTTAGAGAGTATTATTTCGCCAGTTATATAGAAGAGTACAAAAGACTGAGGTACAATTGGACTAAGTAGTTTGCTATCTCCAAACATATGCTCTGAATCACTTTCTATTCTGTCCTCCAGTTCCCTGTAATTCTATTAGTAGCTAAGGACTTCAGTTCTTAGTATTATCAGCTTAACTGGATGAGGAAAATGTAATATATTTTTTTCAGTTGACCTATTAGTCTCGGGCCATTTATTGTAAATAAATGAGAATAAAATTGAATGAAATACAAATGCCTTGTCTCTTCTGTGCATAACGGAAATCTTAAGCTGTTTTTTGGTAGGATTGAATAAAGATAGAATGCATGTGAAAGTGTCAGGCACAGTGCCTGGCACATAGTGGAAGCTCAAATAAAAATGTTAGTTTACTTTAGTCTCCATCCTAGAGTTATATGAGTTAAATCTTTAATTAGAAAGACTTAAAAGGAAACTATATAGTCCAAAGAATATTTCAGATTTTCTTTAAAACTGAAAGACTTGCTCTTTAAGCACAGGTTTTGAAAAGATTTAAAAAGTTTATTCCACTCTCCTTTTTTTTTCAATTACCTCTAAATTTAGGTCTAGACATTTTACCTGTAAGCTATTTACGTACTTACACCCTTCCTTATATTAAGACCAGAAGCATGGGATAGGGATGAATTAGGGATGGGTGAATCCAGCTGTACTCTTGAGTTCACTGAACATCTCAGATGATTTTTTGAGTGTTTTGGGCTCACTGAAATCCAAAACAGGTTTCACCCATGCTTATACTCTTCAGTTCAGAGCATGTGCAATTTAAGGGAAATTTAATCCATATGTTTCTGATTCGTTTACACTTAAATAGTCAAAATATTGTTTTTAATAGTTATTTGATGCCCAAGTAGCCTTTTGAACCTTTAAAATAAGCTTTTAGAAGCCTGCATTTCTCTTGAAAACAGGAAATCATGTCTTTCCAAGGAGGCAAACTAATTTATATATTTGAAAATTCAGGTTCAGTTGAAAACACCCCAAACCACAGGTTTTTAATGGCCTGTTTGCTTGGCAAATGAACACTCAGCTTTAGACTAAATGCTATTTGAGTGCACCTCTTCTTGCTGTGTATTTGGACTGGACATCCATTTCAGTTGGTGTTGGGCTGTTTTGTGTGTAGATTTATCATCATGAAACTTGGAATTTATCTGGTTTTTGTTTCGGTTGCAATTCCAGTGTTTTATTTTTTTAATTAATTAACTTATTTTTGGCTGTGTTGGGTCTTCATTGCTGCACGCAGGCTTTCTCTAGTTGTGGCGAGCAGGGGCTACTCTTCGTTGTGGGCTTCTCATTGCGGTGGCTTCTCTTGTTGTGGAGCATGGGCTCTAGGCCCATGGGCTTTAGTAGTTATGGCATGCGGGCTCAGTAGTAGTGGCTTGCGGGCTCTAGAGCACAGGCTCAGTAGTTGTAGCACATGAGCTTAGTTGCTCCGTGGCATGTGGGATCTTCCCGGACCAGGGCTGGAACCCATGTCCCCTGCATTGGCAGGCGGATTCTTAACCATTGCACCACCAGGGAAGCCCTACTTTCAGTTTTAAATCATTCCACCTCTTGTTGTTAGTTGACTAACATGGCTACTATTTTTCCAAATGTTTCATGCATGATGAACTCTTTTTGTGTTTTTTTCTTCCTTTTCTTCACCAATTATCTCAATTTTTAAAGAATAAATGGAATAGCTGATTTTCAATAAAACTAGGCAGGACTTCAGTAGAGATATTAACACTCTTTTTCAACTGCATGCAGAGAGACTGACTAACACCTTGCAAAAAAAAAAAGAAAAAAAAACCATGAGGATTAGTGGGAAAAATGGATTTAATTATTTTTACTTATTTTGTGAATTTGTTTTAAAGGAATAAGACACTTGCTTAGAGAAACTGAAGTATAGTTGCATGATCCCCATCTCCTACCCCTCTCTCTTCATTAAATATTTGTTGAGTGAATGAATGAGTATAGTTTTTAGCTTACACGTGCAGCCATTTCTACTGCATTTCATGCAGCCATTTCTACTTCAACTTTTACAAATATTTATTATTATTAATACGTATGTAGATTGCTGATGCATGCTGAGTCACTGGTTGTGTGAACTTGGATATATCACTAAACTTCTTTGTGCACACTTTACCCATTTATAAAATGGAGATTAATAATAATAGTTTTTAATTCATAGGGTTTTGTGAGGATCAAAAATATGTACATAAAGCCCTTATTATAGAGCCTGGCAAATAGTAAATCCTCAGTAAATGGTAGCAAAAAAAGCACAGTAAGCAAACTTTGGGGAGAGAGTACTTGCTATGCACGAGGCTGAGAGCTATTCTAGGGACACCAGGTTGTACTTTCTTCCCTTAAGGAGTTCATTGCTAACTATTACTATACAGTTTTAGAAATGCTTCAACAGAAGTTCACCTAGAGTGATACTGAAATCCATTTGAAGGGCATTTAGACTTGGCAGGTCAGAAAAGGCTTGAACTGCATTGTCTGGGACAAATAGTATTTATCAGTAAAGAGGAAAGGGTAGAACAAAATGGTGTGCTAGGTGTGGGGAACAGCATGCAAAAAGTCATGGAAGCATGACATAGTGTGACCTGGGTAGGTTGGTGTAGTAAACTCTGAGTTGTTTGCTATAGCTGGATCATAGGGCTAAACTAAGATGTTTGCATTTTTCTTGAGTTTTTCATTGAAAAATTCTAAGAGGAGGAATAATGTTATAGATTTGGGTTGTAACACAGCAGTCAGCAAGGTACAAGGACATTTGACGGTCAAATGAAATTTGCTGGAAGTTCAAACCACAAGTGGAGGAAGTTCTATGTCCCTCCCAGTCTTTCAAGGGATTTGGTGGAGGAGCAGGGAAGAGAAGGGGTTGTTGGATTTACTAGGCCTTCGGCTCAAAGTGTCTGCTTCTACTGAATTAGTTCAATGTATGGATCCTCTTATCCTACACATATCCTTAATCTTTATCTTGTCCATCCAGATGTAGAATTTAGCTCATTTCTTCCTCTTTGTTTCTCTCCTTCTGTTTCAGGAAATAGCCACTTCAAATGTATCCTATTTTACCATGGTAGACTACTTGTGGGAAGAGAGAACATTTTTTTTGCCTCCTGCCAAAACAAAGTCCTTTGTACGGGTAAGAAATGAATTTGGAGCAGATCAAGCTAGGAGGCAAGCAGACCAGGTAAAAGGCTGTTTTCAAAGAGCAAAATGCTGAGGACCTGAAGTAAGGCAGTGGTGTTGGCAATGGAAATGGTGAGGGAAGAATATATTTGAGGTATATGTATGAGACAGAATCCATGGGACTGGACTCAGTGATTGAATCGACCTGGGGCAGCGTGGTACAGGGGAACATGACAGAAGAGAGATGTGAAAGAGAATGGTAGGGGATGCAGGGTTCTGTTTGTAATTGGCGATTTTGTTTGAGATAAGTGAACAGTTCAAGATGACATTCACTTTTTTTCAAGATATAGAAAGAAGTGTATATTTGGGGAGAAATTTATGAGTTCCAGTTTTGGTCAGGTTGGCTTTGAGGTACTAAATGGAGATATTACTAAAGTAGTTGGTGTGTGTATCTAAAATTTAGAAGAGTGATCTGGACTGGAGAAGGTAGGTTTCAGAATGGATCATTTAGGGACTATGCTCAAGTGCAAGTCTGGGAAACCCAGCTACAGGAGCTTAACAAAATAATGAGTTATTTTTCTTATGTAATAAGAAGTCCAGAGTTAAGTAAATAGTTCAGGATTAATATGGTGAGTCCAAGATTTCACTGATGTTTCAGGCTCTTTTTTATCTTTCTGTTCTGTCATTCTTAGTGTCTTGTCAGGTTTCCCAGAAGCTGAGTTGAGATGAGAATTCAGGTTAAGAGATTCATTAAGGGAGTGCTTTTCAGGAAAAACCTGGAAGGAAAAGTCTGAGACAGGATAGAGAAGAGGAGAGAGCAGGTTGTCAGACCAACTAACTAAATTATTAAAAGTGGGTTGAAGTAGCAATGAATATGTAAGGAGCCAAGGGTTATGATTAGTTCCATTCTGTGAACATGTGGTCCAAGGAAAATTCAAAAGAATAGATGAAGAGAGGAAGGAACTCAAGGAATATAAAGGTCTTTTTTTCCAGTAGTTTGACTTTGAAAGGAAGAAGAGTAGGGGGGTAGTTAAGGGAGGACATGGGTTAAAAGATAATTTTAAATAATAGAGTTGTTTAAGGGAATGAGCTAAAGAGAAAGAACCAGTAGAGAAGGGAAGATTGAAAATTTAGGAATGGGGGAAATTAGTCAGTGGAGTGATATCATAGAGTTGGGAGGGAGCCCAGAGTACAGATAAAAAGATTAGCTTTGGACACAGAGATGGACATTTTTTTACTGATCCAGGAGGTAAAGACATAAAAATAAGCGTGTTTACAAATAAATTCATGATGGTGGCAAGTGAGGAGTTGAGGAATTCCTACATGATTGCATTTAAATTTATTTTCACAGCAAAATACAAAAAAAGTCATCTGTTGAGCATGTGTGTGTGTGAAATAGGAGGTGTCAGTGATGGTAGGATGGGGAAGAGGTGTAGAAGGCTTAAGACTGGTGAAAATTTGGAATAGCCACTGAGGGGTATAGAGGAGTTATCTGTCTAGAGCTGCCTGGCACATTTCAGGCCCAGCTGTGGTTGAAGATCATGAATTTGTAGTAGCATCATCCCTGGTTATGTGATTTTCTCCAGCAATGCTTTATAGTTGGGGATAGCAACTGGGTGGGGGAATGAGTTGGACTATTAAATCAAGAGGCATCGCACATGTGATTCATTTTCTAGTTGTTAAATACCTTTCAGTTGTAAATCACAAAGAGACTGTGGATATACATGAATGTCTGCACCTACATTTAGGCAGTGGAATGTAACACTATTATTTAGTTTGTGTTGATTTAGGAATCAGCCAATAGACATCTCAACTTTTCTTTTGGTTATTTAGTGCTGAAGCTATTATTGATTATGGTTTAGAGACCAAATGGGGTTACATAGATAAATGAATCTTTAAGGGTAAGTTTGAAGGACAAAAAAAAATTGGCCTACTTTCTACAACTTTATTTGGGATATGTTTGGTCTACTTGATATTGCTATGGCCAGAAATTTCTAATCCATCCAGAATTCTGTGGCCAGATGAATCTTTCTAAAATACATCACTGCCCAGAAACTTTCAGTTGCTTCTCACTGCCTGTAGTATATCATCTAATTGTCTTAGCTTGATGAATTCAAGATCCTCTAGGTTTGACTTCAGCCTACTTTATTTTCCCACTGCTTCCCATACTTAGAAAGTATAGCTTAGTGGTTAAGAGCATAGGCTTTGCATTTGTGTTTGCATCCTAGCTTTTAAATTATCAGCTGTGTGATCTTAAGAAATTTAACTCTCTTAGTTCTAGTTTTCTTACCAGTAACATGGAAGTAACAATACATACGTTATAGGATGATGAAGATTAAATGAAATAATATGATGTGCTTAATTAATACGGTGCCTGGAGTACAGTATATTTACAATACTTTCAGTACTTTATTTAGTTAACTCAACTTGCATAGTGCTTTGACACTGTTGTAAACTCATTTAATCCTTGTAATAATCCTCTGAAATAGATAATATCATTATCCTAATTTTACAGATGAGAAAACTGAGGTATAGGGAAATTAATTAATCCTTAGCAGCTAAGAAGTATCCTGGGTTTGAATCATGTTTGAAACCCAGGAGTCTGTCTTCAGAATCCATGCTTTTAACCACTAAGCCACGTTGCCTTTCAATAAATGGCAGCTATTATATTAATAGCTTATTATTAACTTATTATTAACTTATTGTCCCTTAAACATGTCATGTGTATTTCTACTTCTTTGTTACTATTCATATCATATCATCCACATTTCCATGCCAGGAAAGTACTTCCTCCTTTTCTACACAAATTCTCTTAATCTTTTAAGGCCATCTTAGCCATCTTAATGTCTGAACCTTCCGTGAAGCTTCCAATGATTCCTCAGTTACCAGTGATCCTTCTCCTCTCTGAATCCTTGTTGCTTATTGCCTGCGTAATTTAGTTGCCACTTAAAACACTGTGTTTTATAGTGCCTATATTGCTTTATGTCGTTATTTAATCTGTCCTTGATCTTCAACTAGATAAAATTTGTGAAGGTAGGAACAACGTGCTGTTACCTTCTTTGTGTCCTTAGCACTGTTTAATGGGAAATTCACTGAACTTTGCATTGGAGGACCCAAATTCAACTCACAGCACTGACACTTAATAAACCTGGTCACCTAAGACATGTTGACTTGACCTCTTTGAACCTTAACTTCGTCAACTGTAAAATGGGATTAATAACTCATCTGTCTCAGAGAGTTATTGTGGGGATTAAATGAAAAGTCTATGTGAAAAAGTTATGAGGTTCTATTGCAAAAGTTAGATGTTTTGTGCATAGTATGCTTCCTGTATTATTTGCTAAAGGCATGAATAAATGAATTAATTAATGTATGAAGGATGGAAAGAAGTAAAAATACCTGGAAATGAACTCTACAACTTTATATCTGTATTATCTTAAACTAGTCATTTAACTACTCTAAGCATTCTTTTTCGCCTGAAAAGAAGAGATAAGAAACTAGGTATAGGGAATTCCCTGGTGGTCCAGTGGTAAGGACTTGGTGCTTTCACTGCCAAGAAACAGGGTTCAATCCCTGGTTGAAGAACTAAGATCCCACTAACTGCTGGTGTGACCAAAAAAAAAAGTACAAAAATATACAGGTAAAAATGTAAATAAACACTATTTATTTATTTATTTTTAACATCTTTACTGGAGTATAATTGCTTTACAATGGTGTGTTAGTTTCTGTTGTATAACAAAGTGAATCAGCTATATATATATACACACACATACATATATCCCCACATCTCCTCCCTCTTGCGTCTCCCTCCCACCCTCCTTATCCCACCCCTCTAGGTGGTCCCAGAGCACCGAACTGATCTCCTTGTGCCATGCGGCTGCTTCCCACTAGCTATCTATTTTACATTTGGTAGTATATATATGTCAATGCTACTCTCTCACCTTGTCTCAGCTTAACCTTCTCCCCTCCCCATGTCCTCAAGTCCATTCTCAAGTCTGTGTCTTTATTCCTGACCTGCCCCTAGATTCTTCAGAACCGTTTTTTTTTTTTTTTTAGATTCCTTATATATATGTGTTAGCATACGGTATTTGTTTTCCTCTTTCTGAATTACTTCACTCTGTATGAGGGACTCTAGGTCCATCCACCTCACTACAAATAACTCAATTTCGTTTCTTTTTATGGCTGAGTAATATTCCATTTATAATGTGCCACAACTTCTCTATCCATTCATCTGTCGATGGACACTTAGGTTGCTTCCATGTCCTGGCTATTGTAACTAGTGCTGCAATGAATATTGTGGTACATGACTCTTTTTGAATTATGGTTTTCTCAGGGTATATGCCCAGCAGTGGGATTGTTGGGTCATATGGTAGTTCTATTTTTAGTTTTTTAAGGAACCTCCATACTGTTCTCCATAGTGGCTGTATCAATATACATACCCACCAAACGTGCAAGAGGGTTCCCTTTTCTCCACACCCTCTCCAGCATTTATTTTTTGTAGATTTTTTGATGATGGCCATTCTGACCAGTGTGAGGTGATACCTCACTGTAGTTTTGATTTGCATTTGTCTAATGATTAATGATGTTGAGCATTCTTTCATGTGTTTCTTGGCCATCTGTATATCTTCTTTGGAGAAATGTCTATTTAGGTCTTCTGCCAATTTTAGGATTGGGTTGTTTGTTTTTTTGTTATTGAGCTGCATGAGCTGCTTGTAAATTTTGGAGATTAGTCCTTTGTCAGTTGCTTCATTTGTAAATATTTTCTTCCATTCTGAGGGGTATCTTTTTGTCTTTTTTATGGTTTCCTTCTCTGTGCAAAGCTTTTAAGTTTTATTAGGTCCCACTTATTTATTTTTGTTTTTATTTCCATTTCTCTAGGAGGTGGGTCAAAAAGAATCATGCTGTGATTTATGTCATAGAGTGTTCTGCCTACGTTTTCCTAAGAGTTTGATAGTGTCTGGCCTTACATTTAGGTCTTTAATCCAGTTTGAGTTTACTTTTTATGTATGGTGTTAGGGAGTGTTCTAATTTCGTTCTTTTCCATGTAGCTGCCACGTTATCCCAGCACCACTTATTGAAGAGGCTGTCTTTTCTCCATTGTATATTCTTGCCTCCTTTATCAAAAATAAGGTGACCACATGTGCATGGGTTTATCTCTGGGCATTATATCCTGTTCTATTGATTTATATTTCTGTTTTTGTGCCAGTACCATACTGTCTTCATTACTGTAGCTTTGTAGTATAGTCTGAAGTCTGGGAGCCTGATTACTCCAGCTTCGTTTTTCTTTATCAAGATTGCTTTGGCTATTTGGGGTCTTTTGTGCTTCCATACAAGTTGTGAATTTTTTTGTTCTAGTTCTGTGAAAAATGCCATTGGTAGTTTGATAGGGATTGCATTGAATCTGGAGGTTACTTTGGGTAGTATAGTCACTTTCACAGTGTTGATTCTTCCAATCCAAGAACATGGTATATGTCTACATCTGTTTGTATCATCTTTAATTTCTTTCATCAGTGTCTTATAGTTTTCTGCATACAGGTCTCTTGCCCTTAGGTAGGTTTATTCCTAGATATTTTATTCTTTGTGTTGCA
The DNA here is from genome assembly GCF_949987515.2 of Delphinus delphis. Lineage (NCBI taxonomy): Eukaryota > Metazoa > Chordata > Mammalia > Artiodactyla > Delphinidae > Delphinus > Delphinus delphis. Next base: position 64,745,606 of record NC_082683.1, on the reverse strand, counting down.
ATGGTAAATGGAAGTGTTTCCTTAATTTCTCTTTCAGATTTTTCATCATTAGTGTATAGGAATGCAAGAGATTTCTGTGCATTAATTTTGTGTCCTGCTACTTTACCAAATTCTTTGATCAGCTCTAGTAGTTTTCTGGTAGCATCTTTACGATTCTCTATGTATAGTATCATGTCATCTGCAAACAATGACAGCTTCACTTCTTTTCTGATTTGGATTCCTTTTATTTCTTTTTCTTCTCTGACTGCTGTGACTAAAACTTCCAAAACTATGTTGAATAATAGTGGTGAGAGTGGGTATCCTTGTCTTGTTCCTGATTTTAGAGGAAATGGTTTCAGTTTTTCACCTTTGAGAACAATGTTGGCTGTGAGTTTGTCATATATGGCCATTATTATGTTGAGGTAAGTTGTGCATACTTTTTGGAGAGTTTTTGTCATAAATGGGTGTTGAATTTTGTTGAAAGCTTTTTCTGCATCTACTGAGATGATCATATGGTTTTTTTTTTTTTTTTTTAACATCTTTATTGGGGTATAATTGCTTTACAATGGTGTGTTAGTTTCTGCTTTATAACAAAGTGAATCAGTCATACATAAACATATGTTCCCATATGTCTTCCCTCTTGTGTCTCCCTCCCTCCCACCCTCCCCATCCCACCCCTCCAAGCTGTCACAAAGCACCGAGCCAATATCCCTGTGCCATGCGGCTGCTTCCCACTAGCTATCTACCTTACTGCGTTTGTTACTGTGTATATGCCCATGACTCTCTCTCGCCCTGTCACAGTTCACCCTTCCCCCTCCCCATAACCTCAAGTCCGTTCTCTAAGAGGTCTGCGTCTTTATTCCTGCTTTACCCCTAGGTTCTTCATGACATTTTTTTCTTAAATTCCATATATATGTGTTAGCATACGGTATTTGTCTTTTTCTTTCTGACTTACTTCACTCTGTATGACAGACTCTAGGTCTATCCACCTCATTACAAATAGCTCAATTTCGTTTCTTTTTATGGCTGAGTAATATTCCATTGTATATATGTGCCACATCTTCTTTATCCATTCATCCGATGATGGGCACTTAGGTTGTTTCCATCTCCGGGCTATTGTAAATAGAGCTGCAATGAACATTTTGGTACATGACTCTTTTTGAATTTTGGTTTTCTCAGGGTATATGCCCAGTAGTGGGATTGCTGGGTCATATGGTAGTTCTATTTGTAGTTTTTTAAGGAACCTCCATACTGTTCTCCATAGTGGCTGAACCAATTCACATTCCCACCAGCAGTGCAAGAGTGTTCCCTTTTCTCCACACCCTCTCCAGCATTTATTGTTTCTAGATTTTTTGATGATGGCCATTCTGACTGGTGTGAGATGATATCTCATTGTAGTTTTGATTTGCATTTCTCTAATGATTAATGATGTTGAGCATTCTTTCATGTGTTTGTTGGCAGTCTGTATATCTTCTTTGGAGAAATGTCTATTTAGGTCTTCTGCCCATTTTTGGATTGGGTTGTTTGTTTTCTTGTTATTGAGCTGCATGAGCTGCTTGTAAATTCTGGAGATTAATCCTTTGTCGGTTGCTTCATTTGCAAATATTTTCTCCCATTCTGAGGGTTGTCTTTTGGTCTTGTTTATGGTTTCCTTTGCTGTGCAAAAGCTTTGAAGTTTCATTAGGTCCCATTTGTTTATTTTTATTTCCATTACTCTAGGAGGTGGGTCAGAAAGGATCTTGCTTTGATTTATGTCATAGAGCATTCTGCCTATGTTTTCCTCTAAGAGTTTGATAGTTTCTGGCCTTACATTTAGGTCTTTAATCCATTTTGAGCTTATTTTTGTGTATGGTGTTAGGGAGTGATCTAATCTCATACTTTTACATGTACCTGTCCAGTTTTCCCAGCACCACTTATTGAAGAGCCTGTCCTTTCTCCATTGTACATTACTGCCACCTTTATCAAAGATAAGGTGTCCATATGTGCATGGGTTTATCTCTGGGCTTTCTATCCTGTTCCATTGATCTATCTTTCTGTTTTTGTGCCAGTACCATACCGTCTTGATGACTGTAGCTTTGTAGTATAGTCTGAAGTCAGGGAGCCTGATTCCTCCAGTTCCTTCTTTCGTTCTCAAGATTGCTTTGGCTATTCGGGGTCTTTTGTGTTTCCATACAAATTGTGAAATTTTTTGTTCTAGTTCTGTGAAAAATGCCAGTGGTAGTTTCATAGGGATTGCATTGAATCTATAGATTGCTTTGGGTAGTAGAGTGATTTTCACAATGTTGATTCTTCCAATCCAAGAACATGGTATATCTCTCCATCTATTTATATCATCTTTAATTTCTTTCATCAGTGTCTTATAATTTTCTGCATACAGGTCTTTTGTCTCCTTAGGTAGGTTTATTCCTAGATATTTTATTCTTTTTGTTGCAATGGTAAATGGGAGTGTTTTCTTGATTTCACTTTCAGATTTTTCATCATTAGTATATAGGAATGCCAGAGATTTCTGTGCATTAATTTTGTATCCTGCCACTTTACCAAATTCATTGATTAGCTCTAGTAGTTTTCTGGTAGCATCTTTAGGGTTCTCTATGTATAGGATCATGTCATCTGCAAACAGTGACAGCTTTACTTCTTCTTTTCCAATTTGGATTCCTTTTATTTCCTTTTCTTCTCTGATTGCTGTGGCTAAAACTTCCAAAACAATGTTGAATAATAGTGGTGAGAGTGGGCAACCTTGTCTTGTTCCTGATCTTAGTGGAAATGCTTTCAGTTTTTCACCATTGAGGATGATGTTTTTGTGGGCTTGTCATATATGGCCTTTATTATGTTGAGGAAAGTTCCCTCTATGCCTACTTTCTGCAGGGTTTTTATCATAAATGGGTGTTGAATTTTGTCAAAAGCTTTCTCTGCATCTATTGAGATGATCATATGGTTTTTATCCTTCAGTGTACTAATATGGTTTATCACATTGATTGATTTGCATATATTGAAGAATCCTTGCGTTCATGGGATAAACCCCACTTGATCATGGTGTATAGTCCTTTTAATATGCTGTTGGATTCTGTTTGCTAGTATTTTGTTGAAGATTTTTATGTCTATGTTCATCAGTGATATTGGTCTGTAGTTTTCTTTTTTTGTGATATCTATGTCTGGTTTTGTTATCTGAGTGATGGTGACTTTGTAGCATGAGTTTGGGAGTGTTTCTCCCTCTGCTATGTTTTGGAAGAGTTTGAGAAGGATAGTTGTTAGCTCTTCTCTAAATGATAGAATTTGCCTGTGAAGTCATTTGGTCCTGGACTTCTGTTTGTTGGAAGATTTTTAATCACAGTTTCAATTTCAGTGCTTGTGATTGGTCTGTTCATATTTTCTATTTCTTCCTGGTTCAGTCTCAGAAGGTTGTGCTTTTCTAAGAATTTGTCCATTTCTTCCACGTTGTCCATTTTATTGACATATAGTTGCTTTTAGTAATCTTTCATGATCCTTTGTATTTCTGCAGTGTCCGTTGTTACTTCTTTTTCATTTCTAATTTGATTTGAGTCTTCTCTCTTTTGTTGGTGAGTCTGGCTAGGAGTTTATCAATTTTGTTTATCTTCTCAAAGAACCAGCTTGTAGTTTTATTGATCTTTGCTATTGTTTCCTTCATTTCTTTTTCATTTATTTCTGATGTGATCTTTGTGATTTCTTTCCTTCTGCTAACTTTGTTTTTTTTTTGTTCTTCTTTCTCCAATTGAGACATTTCTTGTTTCTTGAGGTAGGATTGTATTGCTGTAAACTTCCCTCTTAGAACTGCTTTTGCTGTATCACATAGGTTTCGGATCATCGTGATTTCAGTATCATTTGTTTCTAGTTATTTTTCAGTTTCCTCTTTGATTTCTTCAGTGATCTCTTGGTTATTTCTTAGTGTATTGTTTAGCCTCCATGTGTTTGTATTTTTTACTTTTTTTTTCCTGTAATTGATATCTAGTCTCATAGCGTTGTGGTCGGAAAAGATACTTCATGCAATTTCAGTTTTCTTAAATTTACCAAGTCTTGATTTGTGACCCAAGATATGATCTATCCTGAAGAATGTTCCATGAGCACTTGAGAAGAAAGTGTATTCTGTTGTTTTGGGATGGAATGTCCTATAAACATCAATTAAGTCCCTCTTTTTTAATGTGTTATTTAAAGCTTGTGTTTCCTTATTTGTTTTCATTTTGGGTGACCTGTCCATTGGTGAAAGTGAGGTGTTAAAGTCCCCTATTATGATTGTGTTGCTGTCGATTTCCCCTTTTATCGCTGTTAACATTTGCTTTATGTATTGAGGTGCTGCTATGTTGGGTGCGTAAATATTTACAATTGTTATATCTTCTTCTTGGATTGATCCCTTGATCATTCTGTAGTGTCCTTCTTTGTCTCTTGTAATAGTCTTCATTTTAAAGTCTATTTTGTCTGATATGAGAATTGCTACACCAGCTTTCTTTTCATTTCCATTTGCACGTAATAATTTTTTCCATCCCCTTATTTCAATGTGTATGTGTTCCTAGGTCTGAAGTGGGTCTCTTGTAGACAGCATATATATGGATCTTGTTTTTGTATCCATTCAGACAGTATATGACTTTTGGTTGGAGCATTTAATCCATTTAAACTTATAGTAATTATCGATATGTATGTTCTTATTACCATTTTCTTAATTTTTCGTTTTTTTTTTTTGTAGATATTTTCCTTCTCTTGTGTTTCCTACCTAGAGAAGTTCCTTTAGCATTTGTTGTAAAGCTGGTTTGGGGGTGCTGAGTTCTCTTAGCTTTTGCTTGTCTGTAAAGGTTTTAATTTCTCCATCAAAGCTGAATGAGGTCCTTGCTGGGTGGAGTAATCTTGGTTGTAAGTTCTTCCCTTTCATCACTTTAAATATGTCCTGCCACTCCCTTCTGGCTTGTAGAGTTTCTGCTGAAAGATAAGCTGTTCACCTTATGGGGATTCCCTTGTATGTTATTTGTTGTTTTTCCCTTGCTGCTTATAATATGTTTCTTTGTATTTAATTTTTGATAGTTTGATTAATATGTGTCTTGGCGTGTTTCTCCTTGGATGTATCTTGTATGGGACTCTGTGCTTCCTGGACTTGATTGACTATTTCCTTTCCCATGTTAGGGAAGTTTTCAACTATAATATCTTCAAATATTTTCTCAGACCCTTTCTTTTTCTCTTCTTCTTCTGGGACCTGTATAATTCGAATGTTGGTGCATTTAATGTCCCAGAGGTCTCTGAGACTGTCCTCAATTCTTTTCATTCTTTTTTCTTTCTTCTGTTCTGTGGTAGTTATTTCCACTATTTTATCTTCCAGGTCAGTTATCCATTTTTCTCCCTCAGTTTTTCTGCTATTGATTCCTTCTAGAGAATTTTTAATTTCAGTTATTGTGTTTTTCCTTACTGTTTGTTTGCTCTTTAGTTCTTCTAGGTCTTTGTTAAACATTTCTTGTATTTTCTCCATTCTATTTCCAAGATTTTGGATCATGTTTACTATCATTATTCTGATTTCTTTTTCAGGTAGACTGCCTATTTCCTCTTCATTTGTTTGGTCTGGTGGGTTTTTACCTTGCTCCTTCATCTGCTGCATATTTCTCTGTCTTCTCATTTTGCTTAACTTACTGTGTTTGGGGGTCTCTGTTTCACAGGCTCCAGGTTTGTAATTCCCATTGTTTTTGGTGTCTGCCCCTAGTGGGTAAGGTTGGTTCAGCAGCCTGTGTAGGCTTCCTGGAGGAGGGGACTAGTGCCTACGTTCTGGTGGGTAGGGCTGGATCTTGTCTTTCTGGTCGGCAGGGCTGAGTCCGGTCGTGTGTTTTCGGATTGTCTGTGAAGTTAGTATGATTTTAGGCAGCCTCTCCGCTAATGCGTAGGGTTGTGTTCCTGTCTTGCTAGTTGTTTGGCATGGGGCGTCCAACACTGGAGCTTGCTGGGCCTTGGGTGGAGCTGGGTCTCAGTGTTGAGATGGAGATCTCTGGGAGAGCTCTTGCCGATTGATATTACGTGGGGCCGCAGGGTGTGTGGTGGTCCATCATCCTGAACTTGGCTCTCCCACCTCAGAGGTTCAGGCCTGACAGCAGGCTGAAGCACCAAGAGCCTTTTGGGAAGTCTGAGATCTTCAACCAGTGTTCAGTAGGTGTTCTGTAGGAGTTGTTCCACATGTAGATGTATTTTTGATGTATTTATGGGGAGGAAGGTGATCTCCACTTCCTACTTCTCCACAATCTTGAAGGTCCTGTCAAGGCTAACTATTAAAAAAAAAAAAAAAAAGCTAGGTATATAGGGCACTTTGAAAGAATGCAGGCCTTTATGGAATTCAGCTTTGGACTGACGTATGAAGGGCCTGGGTCTCCAGGTTAGAAATGTAAAGGGAGATAGGTTGCAGACATGCAAGAAATGGGAGGTTATAAAACACAAACTTCTAACTTCTTTGTTCAAACTAAGCTCTGTGCCTTTAGCATATGAAAACAGGAAAAAATTCCTTAGATTCATATTTTTCACAAATACATCACTGACTAGCGTATCTGATGTTCCTCTCTTGGCTCTAGGGTAAAGAATTCCAGCCAATTTCTCCTCATAGAAGTTCAGCTTGAACTTAAATCCCCTACCCACAGGATGAATCTATCTAAAATTTCATATGACTGACATGTAGCATTTGAGTTTTCTCTAACCACATAACCATGGATTTCTAAATAGTATGTGAAAGTTCTTGATTCTTTTTAGGCTTACTAGTATAAGTCCAGCCAACTTTCACATTCTTTCCCCTTCCTGATAATTCTTTCAAAATAAACCTCCCATTGCTAATTTCTTAGAACTTATGACATGCACTTATATCTCAGGTATCTTTCACCTTTCTATAGTTAAGGTATCCACAGTCTAATCCCCCTGTGGTCACTTGCTATTTTTCTTTCTGTCTTATTCTGATACCTAATTACTCTTTGTTTCTCTCTGGGCTCTGTATTCTTATGCTTAGAGTCTGCTCAGGTCTCTTTTTTTTTCCTTTCTCAGCCTTAACACAAACAATTTCTGTAGCCTCCATGTTGTGGGAAGGGGAAGGAAATGGTTAAAGGGAAAAGACCTCAGCCTCCAGTTGTAAGAGTTGGCGGTGAGGTGGTTAGGAAAAGTTTTAAAACGAAAAGACATGAAACACCTTGGGAGAAAAGAATTTTGAGTTGTGAGGAGAGAGTCTTCCAGGTAGCACTTAGCTCAGAAGAAATACCACTTTTGTCAAGACCTGCCTGCCCTACTTCCACCCATGGTCTAAAATTATGTATGTCATTTGCAGGCTCATCACAGACCAGTGAGATTTAGAGTCTCTCTCTCTTTCGCTCTCTACTTAACAAATAGGACATGAACTATTCCAGTCTTTCCATCATTGCATAAGGGCCTGGAGCATAGTTAGAGGTTACTGTGTTGTGCTTCAGTACCCTATGTAACCTCCATCACATGTGACTAGTCTGCTTATATTCTGATACTTGGATATTCTGTCCACTTTCCCTTTGCTTCTTCTTCCATGGAATATGAAGTCTAACTTCAAATCCTAGCCAGGACACTGGAGATTCTGACCTCCTTATTGGGTTTTAGCTAGCTACTTTCTCTTCTTAAATTATTTAATCCCCAAGAGTGACATCAGCAAGATTGTGGTATAGGACTTTATAGCACTTGTCTATCCCAGAAACACCAATTTGAATAACTGTCCATGCAGAAAATACTTTCACAAGAGCTAGGAATTTCAGGTGAGGGTTAACAGCACCTGGGTGGAGCACAGAAATAAGAAAAGATGCATTGAAGAGAATAGGAAAGACAGTTTCACATTACCCCATCATCCCTCCCCCAAACCTAGGCAGCCCATTATGGAGAGAGACACCTTTCTGTGGGGGAGGGAGAGTGAAGTGAGTACCTGACATCACCATGGACACTAGCACTGACCCAAATCAGCACTTGATCCCCTCCCATGGCCCTACATAGCTCTCATGGCCCCAGGCTCCTAGCCCACTGCAGCACCAGGACAGCTCTCATGGACCTGGACTCCAAACCGGCTACTGTGGGCTCCTGACCCTCCTTAGCACTGGGCTGGTTATCACAGTCCCAGGCTCCTGGCAAGCCCCAGAACCAGGTCAGCTCCCATGGTCCCAGACCACAAAGATCATGAATACTCAAAGAAATATGATATCGACAAAAGAAACTAATAAAGCTTCAATAGCAGGCCTAAAGAAATTAAGATCTGTGAACTGTCTGACAAAGAATTCAGAATTTTCCTCTTGAAGAAATTCAGTGAACTACAAGGAATCACAGATAGACAACTAAATAAAATTAGGAAAGCAATGCATGAACAAAATGAGAAGTTCAACAAAGAAATAGAATTCATTATAAAAGCCAAACAGAAATACTAGAGTTGAAGAATGCAATGACTGAAGAATTCAACAGAGAGCTTCAACATTAGACTCAACCAAACAGAGGAAAGAATTAATGAACTAGAAGACAGGTCATTTGAAATCATCCAGTCAGAGGAACAAAATGAAAAAAAGAAAGAAAATGAGTAAAGAAGCCATTGTGAATTATGGGATACCATTGAGAGAAACTATTTACATACTGTTGGAGTCCCAGAGGAGAAGAGAGGGAGAAAAGGGTGGAAAGCTTGTTTAAAGAAATAATGGCTGTGAACTTTTCCAAATCTGGGGAGGGATTTGGACATACATGTTCATGCAGCTCACTGTCCCCTTGAAATTTCAACCCAAACTGATCTTCTCCAAGACACATTATGATAAGACTGTCTAAAAAACAAAGAGAGAATTTTAAAAGCAGAAGGAGAAAAAAACCTCCTTACATACAAAGGAACCCCCATAAGCCTATCTGTGGATTTCTCAGCAGAAACTTTGGAGGCCAGGAGAGAGAGGAATGATATATTCAAAGTGATGAAAGAAAAAACTGCCAACCAAGAATACTCTTCATAGCAAAATAATCCTTCAGAAATAAAGGAGAGGTAAACACTTTCCCAAACAAACAAAAGTTGAGGGAGTTCATCACCACTAGAACTGCTTTACAAGAAACAATGAAAGGAGTTCTTCAACCTAAAATGAAAGCATACTAATTAGTAATATGAAAACATATGAAAATATAAAATATACTTGTAGAGGTAATTATATACTCAAATTCAGAATTCTCTACTAGTGTAATATGATGATGTGTTAATCATTTAACTCTAGTATAAAGGTTAAAGAACAAAAGCATTAAAAAATAATTATAAGTACAATAATTTGTTAATGGATACACAAAATAAAAAGGTAAATTGTGATGTCAAAACATAAAATATGAGAGGGGGAGTAAAAGGGTAGAGATTTGTATGTGATCAAAGTTATCAGCTTAAAATAGATTGTCATATCTATAAGATATTTTATCTAAGCATCATGGTAAGCACAAAGCAAAAACCTGCAGTAGATATACAAAATATAAAGAGAAGGGAACCAAAACATACCACTATGGAAAATCATCAATTCGTAAATGAATACATTAAGAGAGGAAGAAAGAACAAGGAACTACAAAACAACCAGAATATAAGTAATGATGTTTTAAAAGATGTTTGAAAGATGGCATTAGTAAGTTCCTTACCCATCAATAATTTCTTTAAAAATAAGTGGCCTAAATTGTCCAGTCAAATGGCATAGAGTGGCTGAATAGATAACAGAAGACCTAACTATATGAGAGACTCACTTCAGCTTTAATGACACACAAAGGCTTCAAGTGAAGGGATGCAAAAGATACTTCATGCAAGTGGAAATGAAAAGAGAGAAGGGGTAGCTGTACTTATATCAGACAGAATAGACTTTAAGTAGAAAACTGTAACAAAAGACAAAGAAGGTCATTATATTATGATAAAGGAGTCGATACATCAAGAAGATGTAACTATTACATACACACATCAGAGCACCTAAACATATAAAGCAAATATTAGCTAATCCAAAGGGAGAAAGAGACAACAATAAAATAATAGTAGGGGACCCTACTTTCAACAGTGATCCTCTAGCAGAAAATCAATAAGGAAACAGTGGACTTGAACTATAGTTAGACCAAATGGACCTAATATATATATATATATATATATATATATATATACACACAATGGCAGAATACACATTCTTCTCAATTGTACACAGAAAATTCACAAGGATAGATCATATGTTAGGCCACAAAACAAATCTTAGCCAGTTTAAGAAGACAGAAGGAAAATTGGAAAATTTACAACTATGTAGAAAGTAAACAATATGCTTCTGAAAAACAAATGGATAAAAGAAGAACTCAAAGAGAAAATTTTTTTAAAATGTGGAAATAAAGATGGAAACACAACATACCCAAACTTATGGAATGCAGCAAAAGCAGTTCTAAGAGGGAAGTTTATAGTGATAAATGCCTACATTTAAAAAGAGAAAGATTACAAATAAACAACCTAACTTTATACCCCAAAGAACTAGAAAAAGAAGAACAAACTAAGCTCAAAGTTAGTAGAAGGGAGAAAATAACAAAGATCAGAGCAGAAATAAATGAAATAGACCAGAAAAACAATAGAAATACTCAATAAGGTACAGATAGTCTCTTTTTATTTTATTTTTTAAATTTCTTTTTATTTTTTTATTTTTGCGGTACGCGGGCCTCTCACTGTCATGGCCCCTCCCGTTGCGGAGCACAGGCTCCGGACGCACAGGCTCAGTGGCCATGGCTCACGGGCCCAGCCGCTCCACGGCATGTGGGATCTTCCCGGACCGGGGCACAAACCCATGTTCCCTGCATCGGCAGGCGAACTCTCAACCACTGCACCACCAGGGAAGCCCCTTTATTGATTGTTTGTTTGTTTGTTTATTTATTTATTTATTTATTTATTTATTTTGGCTGTGTTGGGTCTTCGTTTCTGTGCATGGGCTTTTTCTGGTTGTGGCGAGTGGGGCCCACTCTTCATCGTGGTGCACGGGCCTCTCACTGTTGCGGCCTCTCTTGTCGTGGAGCACAAGCTCCAGACTCGCAGGCTCAGTATTTGTGGCTCACGGGCCTAGTTGCTCCACGGCATGTGGGATCTTCCCAGACCAGGGCTCGAACCTGCGTCCTCTGCATTGGCAGGCAGACTCAACCACTGCGCCACCAGGGAAGCCCCCAGACAGTCTCTTCAATAAATGATGTTGGGAAAATTATTTTCACATGCAAAGCAATGAAATTGGACCCTATCTTATACTATGCACAAAAGTTAACTCAAATGGTTTAATGATTGAAATGCAAGATCTGTAACTCATACAAGAAAACATAAGGGAAAAAGGTCCTTGACATTGATCTAGGCAATGATTTTTTTTTTTTGCGGTACACGGGCCTCTCACTGTTGTGGCCTCTCCTGTTGCGGAGCACAGGCTCTGGACGCGCAGGCCCAGTGGCTATGGCTCACGGGCCCAGCCGCTCCGTGGCACGTGGGATCTTCCCAGACCGGGGCACGAACCTGTGTCGCCTGCATCGGCAGGTGGACTCTCAACCAGTGCACCACCAGGGAAGCCCCTAGGCAATGATTTTTTGAGTCTGGCACCTAAAGCACAAGCAACAAAAGCAAGAATAAAGAGGTGGGACTATATCAAACTGAAAAACTTCACACAGCAGGAGATATAATAAATGAAAAGGCAACCTACAGAATGGGAGAAAATATTTGCAAACCTGTATCCAGTAAGGGGTTAATATTGCCAACATATAAGGAACTCTTACAACTCAATAGCAGAAAACTCAAATACTGTGATTAAAGAATGGGCTGAGGGCCTGAATATTTTCCCAAAAAAGACATGGCCAACAAATACATGAAAAAGTTGCTCAACAATACCAATCATTAAGGAAATGCAAATCACATCACAATTATATATCATCTCACACATGTTAGAATAGCTATTATCAAAAAACAAACAAACCAAAAAATAAGAGAAATAACAAGTGTTGGTGAGGATGTGGGGGAAAAACAACCCTTGTGCACTGTTGGTAGGGATGTAAATTGGTACAACCACTGTGAAAAACAGTATGGAGATTTCTCAAAAGCTTAAAAATAGAACTACCATATGATTCAGCAGTCCCACTTCTGGGTATATATCTAAAGGAAATGAAATCACTATCTTGAAAAGATATCTGCACCCCTATGTTCTTTGCAGCATTATTCACTGTATTCAAGACATGGAAACAAGTGTCCATCAGTGGATGAATGGATAAAGAAAATGTGGGAGACACACTCACGTACACACACACACTGTAGTATTATTCAGCCATAAAAAAGGAATTCTGCCATTTGTGACAACATGGATGGGACTTGAAGACATTATGTTAAGTGAAATAAGACAGAGAAAGACAAATACTATACAATATCACTTATATGTGGATTCTATAAAAACCCAACTCATAGAAACAGAGAGTAAAATGGTGGTTGCCAGGGGCTGGGGGTTTGGGAAAATGGGGAGATATTTTATAAGAGGTACAAATTTCCAGATATAAGACAAACACATTCTGGGGATCTAATGTACAGCATGGTGACTATAGTTTACAATACAATATTATATACTTGAAATTGGAAAAAATATATATGGAAAAATGTTATTTAATTCTCAAATTTAAATCTTAATCTCCTACTTGATATGAGAACCACTACTGCTTAAAAGTCTTAACATTAGTGTAATGTGGTAGAAGTGACACATATACACTACTTCTAGGCCTGGCCCGTAAATCCTGTGCAGGTCTCCATTCTCTGTCTTATATGGATTTGTCTATTTCTCTGTGTTTCTTTTGTCCGTTTTGCTATATATATTTCTCGAGGCTGTGTTATTAGGTGAACGCAAATTTGAATTTTAAATTGTAAAAGGAAAGATTGACTCTTTTATCATTGTGAAATACCCTTTTTCTCTAAAATTGTTCTTACCCTAATGTCTAATTTTCCTAATATTATTATAGGTATATCAGCTTTGTTTTGGTTAGTGTTTGCATGGTATATTTCTTCCATAATTTTACTTTCAATCTTTCCATATGCCTACAATTAAATTGTGTTTCTTATAAGCAGTATATAGTTATTAGATTCTCTTTTAGATATGAAATCTTTGTATTTTAATTGGAGCATTCATTTACATTTAATATAATTATTGATATATTTGGATTGAAAATCTATGAATTTTTTTCTATTTATCTCACCTGTCCTTGTTCAGTTTCTCCTGCTCTCTTGCCTTCTTTTGGAATAATTAATTTTTATTATTTCATTTTTCATTCTGTTATCTTGTTATCATATGAGCTTTCTTTCTTTAGTGGTATTTTTACCTTTTTACTTTGAAGATGTTACAGCCTTCTAGCATGCATTATTCCTGTTATAAAGTTCTAGTGTAAGTCTGCTCTGTTTAAAATAAAAACATTTTTTCCCTGTCTGCCTTTAAAATTTTCTCTTAATGTTTGGTTTTTAGCAGTTTTAGTAAGATAGGCTTGGACGTGGTTTTCTTTATTCTGGATGGAGTTTGTATTGCTTCTTAAATGTGTAACTTGATATCTTTAATCAATTTTTTAAAATTCTTGAATATTATATCTAGAAATGTTGCTTTTGTCTACTTTCCATCTTTCTTCTCTTTTTTGCTCTCACTTTCTCCCTTTATCTTCTTCTGAGACACTAGTTACGTATATTAAACTTTTATACTGGATCCCACATCTTATTTTTTTCCTCCATGCTTTAGACTGGATTTTTTCTTATGCTATATAATATAATTCACTAATACTTTCTTTAGCTATGTTGATGCCTATTATTGAGCTTTTCAATAATTTTATTTTGTGTTCTAGAATTTTCATGTGATTCTTTTTTCATAATTTCCATCTATCTCATGTAAATCATTTGACAGTATTAAATATAGAGATTTTACTGCATGTATCTAAGATTTCAATACCTAGGTATCCTGACAGCATATTTTTATTTTTTGTGTATTTGTTCTTCTCCTTTTCAGAAAGTCTTGTTTTATTGTATGCCTGGGTATTTTTATTTAAGTGCTGGGCATTTGTCCATGAAAAATTATAGACATAGTTTAAGCTCTAGATGATATCTTCTTCCAGAGACGTTTAAATTTTGCTTCTGGCAGACAATCAAATTTGGGGGAGATCACCATAATCCAGTAAAGATTGAAATGATTCAAAACTAGGCTTCACTTCTTTTGAGGACTGATCTACTTCTTATTCTTTACCATGTAGCCCATCAGATTTCTAACCAAATGCTGGAGGTTTTTAACAGGGCCCCATGTCTTTGAAACTCCTTGAACTATTATTTGGCCCGCTGAATCATGAGATTGCTAAATGCTTTGCCTAGCTTCTCAGCTTCTTAACCTCTCAGCTATTGTACTGTTGGTTGATATTAGTATTCATCTCCAGACAAAAGTGACGCCAAATTCTGGGCTCCCTTTTCTTGACTTCTCTCTTCTTCTGATTTTGTCCCACAAATTCTCATTGCCTTGATCTTAAATAATGTCTAATTGATATTTAATTGAAAACTTTGTATGATTCCATTTTCTCTTCTTCTTAGCATATCGGTTATGTTTCTTTTATTTTTTAAACTTTTTTTTAGTGTTTGCCCTAGAGTTGCAATAAACATTTATAACTAATCCAATTCTGTCTTTGAATTACATTATATTGGTTTATGGGTAGTGTGAATACCTTATCAACAAAATAATTCTAATTCCTCCCTCTTCTCATTTGTATTAATGTTGTCATTCATTTTGAAATGGAGCAAGACCCTGTGGGGCCCTCCTGCGTACAAAATCCTTTCTGTGTCCCCTGTTTCTTGTTTGTAGGAAAAAGGCTTCAGCCTCCTTGACTTTCTCTGAGTTCCAAAGGGCTGATTCAAACATTTGCTTATCAGGGAAGGGAGGGAATGCAGAAACAAAGGAGGAGCAGTCAAGAAACAATAGTGCAGTGATGGGGCAGGGTCCTGGTTCTTCCTCAAGAAATATATATAAAATATCTTTGAATGTTTCTGTAGGAACTAAGGGCCTCACCCAGGTGGAGGATAGTAACTTCAGGCTGAGCACAAGATTCCTGGAACACTGCCTTGTTACCTCACCACCAACCAATCAGAAGAAAGTCTGCACATGTGGAAGATAACAAAGACTCTAACCCCCACCTCAAATGATTTTCCCTTTAAAAACTTTCATGGTGGAGCAGAATCTTTATAGTTGGTTTTTGGACACAAGTCTGTCTTCTCCCCAGATTACTAGTGTACTGAATAAAGCAACCTTTCCTTTCCAACCAACACTTGCCTCTCAAATATTGGCTTTTAGTGGCAAGCAGCCAAACCTGAGTTCAGTAACAATTTCGCTTACATAAAAGTGAAATGGGGCTTCCCTGGTGGCGCAGTGGTTGAGAGCCCACCTGCCGATGTAGGGGACACGGGTTCGTGCCCCGGTCCGGGAAGATCCCACATGCCGCAGAGCGGCTGGGCCCGTGAGCCATGGCCACTGGGCCTGCGTGTCCGGAGCCTGTGCTCCACAACGGGAGAGGCCACAACAGTGAGAGGCCCGCGTACCGCAAAAAAAAAAAAAAAAGTGAAATGTATGTATGTTTATATGCATATATGTAAATTAATATATATAAGCATACATAATCAAATATATTGTTGCTATTCCTGTTTTGAACAAACTGTTAACTGTTGGATCAGCTAAGAATAAGAAAAAGTTTTAATTTAATCTTGTCCCTTCTTCAGTACTCTTCCTTTATTTATGTAGATCTGAGTTGCTGACCTTTATCACTTTCCTTCTTTTTTTTTTTTTTTTTTTTTTTTTTGCGGTACGCGGGCCTCTCACTGTTGTAGCCTCTCCCATTGCAGAGCACAGGCTCCGGACGTGCAGGCTCAGCGGCCCTGGCTTACGGGCCCAGCCGCTCCACGGCATGTGGGATCTTCCTGGACCGGGGCACAAACCCGTGTCCCCTGCATCGGCAAGTGGACTCTCAACCACTGTGCCATCAGGGAAGCCCCACTTTCCTTCTCTTTAAATAACTTCTTAGCATTTCTTGAAAAGAATGTCTACTAACAACAAATTCCCTCAATTTTTGTCTGTCTGAGAAAGTCTTTATTTCTCCTTCATTTTGAAGAATAATTGCTCAGAGTAAAGAATTCTAGGTTGTGGCTTCTTTCTCTCAACACTTTAAATATTTCATTTCACTTTCTTCTTGCTTGCATGGTTTCTGAGAGTTTGGTGTAATTTTTATCTCTTTTCTTCTGTAGGTAAGGTGTTTTTTTCCTCTGGTTTCTTTCAGAATTTTTTTCCTTTACCTTTGACTTTATATAGTTTGAAAATTATATTCCCAGGTGTATTTTTTCTGACATTATTCTGCTTGGTGTTCTCTGAGCTTCCTGGATGTATGGTATGGTTGCTGACATTAATTTGGGAACATTCTGAGTCATTATGGTTTTAATATTTCCTTTGTTCCTTTTTCTCTTCTCCTTCTGATATTCCCATTACACATGTTATACCTTTTGTAGTTGTCCAACAGTCCTTGAATATTCTGTTTTTTTCAGTCTTTGTTCTCTTTGCTTTTCAGTTTTGAAGGTTTCTATTGATATATCCTCAAGCTCAGAGATTCTTTTGTCAGCCATGTCTGGTCTACTAATAAGCCCATCAAAGGCATTCTTCATTTCTTTTACAGTGTTTTTGATCTCTAGCATTTCTTTTTTGGTTCTTTCTTAGGATTTTCACTTCATTACTTATATTACCCATCAGTTCTTGCATTCTGTCCAATTTATTCATTAGAGCCTTTAGCATATTAATCATTGTTGTTTAAATTCTCAATCTAATTCCAACATTCTTGCCATGTCTGGTTCTGATGCTTGCTCTGTCTCTTCAAACTGTGTCTTTTGCCTTTTGATACGACTTGTCATTTTTTCTGGATAGCCAGACATGATGTATCAGGTAAAAGGGACTGCTATAAATAGGCCTATAGAAATGTGGTGGTGAGGTTTGGGGGGATAGTCCTAGGATTGCGATTCAGTCTTTTAATGAGTTTACCTCTAAACAGTGAACTTCACCGTGCTTCTCTGGTTTTTCCCCCCTTAGGTGGGAAAGGATGGTTAGAGTGGGCTGGAGGTGGGTTGTTTCCTTTCTCTCATGTGGAATGCTATAGCTAATTGGAGTTGGATGTTTTCCCTTTCCTAAGTCAGTTAGGCTCTGATAGTACCCAGTCAGGGTTAGGCTCTGGTTAACTAGTTTGCCCTGAGGGCAGGCCTTGTTGAGAAGAACAGAGTGCTCTGGTGTATTTCAAAATGGTTTCTTTTCCCCTCCCCCTGCTGGAAGCCCAAGGGGATTTTTCTGATATTTACTGTGGGAATCTGGTCCAGTTCCTGGAGGTAAACCTCACAATATTGTGAGGATCTCCCTATGACTGGGTCCCCCCGAAGTTTTTAACTCTCCAAGTTGTCCGCATTCAGCCTTTAGCAATTCACCACAGTTCAGGTTTCCTACCCCAGCACTGGTTCTTGAGGCAGTTTTTGCTTGTGAGTTCGATTCTGGCAAACTGTGACTGCCTGTATTCTCCTGTCTCTTCCGTTTTGAGGGCAGCAGTTTTCCCTGTGTCCTCACCTCTCAAGATCCAAGAAGTGTTGAATTTTCAGTCTGTGCAGTTGTTTACCTGTTGTTAGGGCAGAGTGGCAACTTCCAAGCTCCTAACATCCAAAACTGGAAACTTAGAAGTCTCCTCCTTCTCTAATTAATATTTAGAAATTGTTTCCCTGCTTTCTAATTGCTCTTGGTGGTAAGGTTGGCCTGAACAGACTTCTCAGCTGTTGCTGTAATTGTAACTCAGCTATGCCCTGTCATAATCCTACTCTTTAACTCCCTTCTCAGCCCTAAACTTGACTTTAATCTTGTCTACTTAGCTTGGGTCCCCTGGTTTGAACTTCACACTTTCTAAAATCTTTGGCTTCAGTTCACATCTCTGTTCTTCCTATTCCTCACTGCCTTTAGTAGTAAGCCTTACATTCACAGGCATTTCTAGAACCCAAACATCACAACAGGCTCTACTGATGATGTTTTACTTGTCCAACCAAAGCTCTTCTTCTTCCGTGGCCCAGCCGCTCTGCGGCATGTGGGATCTTCTCGGACCGCGGCACGAACCCATGTCCCCTGCATCGGCAGGCAGACTCCCAACCACTGTGCCACCAGGGAAGCCCCAAAGTTCTTCTTTTTAATAAGGAATACAAATCCATTCACGCTAGCCCAAATAAAGGAGAATTGTTGTAAGGATATAACAGGTAGTGTTATGAACATTTAATAATAGGAAATGAGCAACAGCCTGCTTTCTTATGTGTTAGCACTGGAAAAGTTATTCTTTTTATCTCTGTGCACACACATTCTCTGTCTCTCTTTTTCGTGGTTTCTCAGTTTGCATAGGGCAGACAATTCAGTTTCACACTTTTCCTCTTTCTTATATCATTCATAGAGTTTTTAATTTAGGAGGGTTTTAATTTTGTGCGTACCAATTTTTAAACCTTTAAAAGGTAAGGACCTAGTAAGTATTTAAAGATTCAATTACCTGAAGTGTATCATTCATTTCTTCTTTCCTCTAAATAAATTATACAAAGTTAATAACAGTTAAATGAGAAAGTATAAATATATTTCTCTGTAACTACCATATATCCCTAAATATAGCTTAAACCACATTGAGGCACATAACTGAGGCTAAAGACCAAAATAAGGCCCCTTGCTTCCTTTTCTGAAATCCTTATGTTTCCTAAATCCTTATCTATTCTTCCTCCTTCCTTCTCTCCAACCTGAAGGTGGAATATTTCTTTCTAGAGCAATGGCATGCACATTCTTCAAGACTTACTTTTTTTGCTTTTCTAAAGGTATCTAATTAATTATTTCCTCTCTTTAGCAACTAGTTTTTTCTCTAATTATTCACATGTCCCAACATGACTGTCCTGGCCCTTATCATCCAACTCAAGTTCTATCACTAATTACTATAGTCTCTATTTCTTCGTCTTTCATCTGTTCATTACTTTGTGTCTAAAGCAAAGAATTGGTCTTGGACCTGGTGTCTATTATTGTCTAATAAGCTGTGACCATGGTGGAAGGGTCGTATGGCAGATAACAATGCTCCTTCCAGCCTCTCTGAGAGGGAAATTAAATCCATAAAAAGGAATTTGATGTGTGGGACAAATTAATGTCTTCAGAACACTTACCTAATCTGGGTTATTCACTAGAATTAAGACATACATGGACAGAGTAGAATGTTAAAAGGGATAAAATGGGTTTCAGATAAATAGTCAGATTCACCAAAGAAAATGATAGTTATGAGATCCAAGACTAGAATGAGCACACAGATTTTCCTCACTACCAAATATTACTTATAAATTGCTACATATCTATATATAATTAAATTAATAGTTATTGAATACTTACATGCAACTATATTTAAGTAATAATCTGTAAGAGTAGGTAAACATGAAAATATATCCCTATGCATATTTATTGATAAAGACATGTATAGGCAGATAGTTAAAAATAGTTTGATAAATATATTGATCATAAATTTTATGCTCTCATAAATAAGATCATTTAATCTGGTCTTATTTAATTTTAATAGAAGAAAAACGAAATTGAAACTCCAGAGCCACTACATTTAGTTGTTCAGATTACAATATGATTGGTACTCCCTGGAGTTGGGCAGTGAAAAATCTACACAACTGTATGTTGCAGGCCTCTCAACCACAAATAAATTTCTACTTGTAAGAACTATTATTTCACAAAAAATTCCTTGAAAGTTAGTTATAAAGATTATGGAAGAGGGACTTCCCTGGTGGTCCAGTGGGAAAGAGTCTGCCTTACAACGCAGGGAGTGTGGATTCAATCCCTGGTCAGGGAACTAAGATCCCACATACCGTGGGGCAACTAAGCCTGCGTGCCACAACTACTGAGCCTGCGCACCTCAACTATACCCCCTGTGCCACAACTACAAAGCCCACGCACCCTGGAGCCCATGAGCCACAGCTAGAGAAGAGAAAACCTGCATGCCACAACTAGAGAGAAGCCCACGTGCCACAACTAGAGAGAAGCCCGCGCACCACAACGAAGAGCCTGGAGGGCTTCTGGAGTTGGTTAGAGGTCAGAGAAAATTGTATGAAGTTTAACTGCAATACCCTGAGCTTTGCTCTCCTAAGTTTTCGTGAAATATAACCTACCAAAATTCACTTCTCTTTATCACAAATATGTCCCATTCCTTAGGGCTTTAAGTAACTCTCTTAGTTCAGTTAGGAGCCCCATAGGATTTGTTTCTAATACATAACCCTAAAAACTGCACTGATTTCACCAGTCTCTAAACCATCCCTCTCCACATCTACCTCATACCCTTTCTTTCAAGCTAATCAGGAAAGAGAGAGAAAAAAAGGAGATCTTCTCATCTCAGTTTACTTATCTCCACGTTTGGGATGTTTAGTGAGAATTCTCACATTTTTTTCAAGCCACCAAAACTTCTTTTGCAGCATTAGAAGACACCTGGTGGTAGAAATTCACAATATTTATCAAGGCTCTTTGAAGAACTCCACTAAAGAAATCTTTTTGATTTTGCTAAAGCTAGTATTTCCCATATTTATACAAATTCTTTTCTCTAAGATAGTGCCCAGTATAAGTTTGGGAACCCTGACTTCTGAAGTCCCCTGAGTTCACATATTCTAAATAGGGATTTGACAGCCAACCAGCAGAATGAGGGTCCATCCCAGTGTGCGGTTGACCTGAAAATGTGTGGGTTGGGGAAGAAGTGTACATGGGGCATAGGCCAGTGAGACCTCATAGATGGTGTCCCATGGCTGGAGCTTCACTGACATGATTTTCTGATGTTGGTTGAGAGTAAGAAAAGTCAAGGAATCAGTCTAAGTTGTGTTGTAGAGAGGATGGAGGGTTGAAACTAGAAAAAACAAATTCCAGGGACTAAGTTTTCAGTCAGGAAGAGAAAGTTAAGCTAAGAAGATTCAGGAATTGGGTAGATGCAGGAACAGAATGAGGAATGAAAAGCAAGGATGGATGATAGGAGGTATCAGAAGCATAAAGGATAATTGCCTGTCATTGAGCTGGGGTGTCGAAGGCTGGTGTCTCTGGGGAGGTCAGTCTATGGTAGAGGCTCTGGAGTGTACAAGTGTTGACTGTTAATGGCCTGTGTTTCAAGTATAAGTTCTGTCTCTGTCTGATGAAGAGGACTATTTCAGTTAATCCTTGGGTATTCAAGCAATATGAGGTTTTCTAATTACTAGCTTACCCTGGATGTAACTGTCAGTTGCATAAAAAAATATTTACAGTGACCTGGCATTAATATTTACAATGAGTATGTACGTGGAGTAACTGGCACAGTGCTTTGCCAACAGTAGTTTTTCAGTAACTTTTTGATGAATTCAAGGTATTTAATGTTCCTGGAAGCTGTGGTATGTTCAGCCCTCACTCAAACTCACGCAGCAATAAGTTAGGGTGTTCATTCTGTAAGACAGTTACCGGTCTAGGTCTTATGCCATGAATTGTGCCAGGGTGTTGATACACACAGTTAAAAAATATATAGGTCCAGCCCTCAGAGAACTATTTTAAACCCTAATGGAGAACACTGTATTGATTAGTTCCATCAGAGTTAATGTCCAACTCTCCTTATAAATACTTTAAGGTTTGCTTAAAAAATGACATGTAAAGCAGGAGTTCTCAAACTTGGCTTCACATTAGAATCACCTGGGTAGCTGATGCCTGGGTTCTGTTGCAGGCCAATTAAATCAGAACACTTGGGTTTGGGCTTTTGCATCAGCAGTCTTTAAAAACATCCTAGGTTCAGACTGTGTTGAGAACCCATGTATTAGAGGGAAGATACAGAGTCAATTGGGAAAAACTAGATCAACACAATGAGTGAACTGTGTACTGGGTTTTAAACACTTAAGCATATCTATAAGTATGAAGACAACAAGTTAAAACTATAACACATAGTTACATAGGTCATCAGTTTTGTTCTGGTGTTAATTACCAATCTCGCTTCATTAGGGTACTGATAAAAACCCATAGCTGGTTTTGACTGAATTAATATCTTTGTTCTGGTTTTGTTATTGACTCTGATCCAATATATTTCTGTCTTCTATTTCTGTTTCCTGTTTTTTCTTACCCTTCATCATTTCCATTGGTATGAATTTTTATTGCAAAGTTTTCTTGTTTACTCATTCTACAACTACTATAATTCAATCATGAAATATAGCAGTTGTTCTTAGATCTAGCTTAATTTTAATCACCTGGAGAACTTTTAAAACTGCTGATGATTAGGCTTCATCCCAAACCACTTAAATCAGAACCTCTAGAAGTGAGACTCAGTCATTGGTAATTGTTCAAAGTGTTCCAGATGATTCTATGTACAGCTGGGATTAAAAACCCTAGTGTGATTGATTGTTATACCTATAATGGACCCCAAAGAATTATGCCTCCCTGTGTCCACAGACTTTTGCAATGTGACTTCTCCCATCAACTGGTGGAGTCTATTTTTCCACCTTGACCATAGGCCCTTAGCTGACTCTCCAGGTGAATACAGCACATGAGTGAGGACAGGTGAGGTCAGAAGAGGAACCACCCAACCAAACTGTCAGAATTGTAAGAAGTAATAAAAAAATTTTAAGCCATTTAGTTTAGGGATGGTTTGTTACGCAGCAAAGTCTAACTGAAATATTGTACTGTGGGGGCTTTTTATTATAAGCTATGACAAAAAAGCACTACTCTTGATTTTTTTTCTTTACTTCTATTTTTATTGCTATTGCAAGAACCACTCTAACAAGTGCCTCTGAAGCTGTTTCTATTCTCCCAGGATTCTCCTTCAGACTCTTTTACTACTGAAAGAATGAGATTTAGGCAGAAAAAGAATTTCGTGTCATTGTACGTTTGTACACCTGCCGCAGGGCCCATGGCTTAGGCACACTTTCATAACAGTACATGTGGATTGCATCAACACATTCTGAAATTTGCCAAGACTCAGTTTCACAAGCTAAGGTCCAGAATAAAGAAATCCCCTTGCTTTAGCAAGATGGTCACACACAGATTGATCCAGGAACAATTTGAAGCCTCCACTCAATTTGCTTTGTGTGGGTCATGTGAAAGAGTTGTAGTTTGTACCTTCACTATGCTATCAGTGATGAAAATTACTATACTTTTGCCTTAATAATAATATTGACTATTTTAACAGGTCTAGTTGGAATGTCTACCTTGTGAAATCAGCAGGGAATAAAAATAAGAGTTGTCTGTCTTGTTACTTGCTAGGCTGGTGGGAAGAAATGTCATGAACCTGGAGTCCAAAGACAAAGGCTTGACACAGTTCTATTACTTACCTATTGTGTAACCTTGAGTAAATTACTAAATATTTAAATCTTAGTTGACTTACCTATAAAATCGAGATAAAAATAACTATCTCCAGAGTATATCTAAGGATCAGAAAAGCATATATAATATCCCTTTGCAATCTTTAAAGCTTACTTTAAATATAAGATGTTATTACTCTTGGTATAGATAGCACCAAGAAAGAATATGAAAAAGTTTCACTGACAACAGCTGAGAAAAGTCACTCATATTCTCACAGCATTAGGGAAAGTAAATACTTTATATGGCTTCACAGTTTTCTTTAATCTCTGAATCTCAAAGCACCTTGCAGAACACTTTCATTAATTTATAAAACCCCATGAAATACATTTGTTCCCCCTTAAACTTCTTTTTAAACAGGGTACCTTTTCTAGGACATATAAATTTAAGCCTAACCCACTAAAGGCCCTCAGATTTTTGAATGAATAGAGGGGTTCTGATCCTTTTTTTATGTTGTAATTTTTGTGTCTTATTTAAAATATGCAAGTCTCTTGATCTTGTCTGTCTTCCCTTGAAGCCTTTCCCTTGATGCTTTGATGTAGTGAACATGCCTGTGAAACTCAAATCCTAGACAGGTGGCAGCCTTTTCATTCCTTACATGTTAGGGATAGGGTTTGGAGATAATTTATTAATCTCTTTCTCCCTTAAGTGTTTGAAAGATACCCACTAAAAATATGTGAACCAGATTCTTATATTGCCCAGGTTGAATTCTGATTAGATTTTGAGCCCTTGCAGGCTGCATTTGACTCTTTGGCTCCTTGACTAACATGTAGGATTTTTATTTTTTTTCGTTACTAAGTGATAGTCTGCTGATATGAATGAGCTAATGGGGCTTTCAGCCAAGACTTATTTAGAACTAAAAGACGTAGCTATAATTATTCTCTGTATTTCTATGGTTTCTTTTTCAAGTAGTTTAGAGAGCCCTGCATATATTACTTAATCTTCCTAAGTAAGGTGAGCCAGATGAATTATGTTATTATTATATTAGAAAATTTTCCTTTGCTTCAACTTTCTATTGTTATATCTTCTGGCATCTTTACTTATCTTCCTAATATTTAATGATCTGACTTTTTCCGTGGATGTTCCAAATTGTTCTCTTTACCCTGTTGAAATAAACCTGATTTCTGTCTGTTGCTTCAAACTCTGCTCTTAAAGGATAGGGTATGCATGTTTATAGATAATTTACATATATTATGTCCTAGTTCAAAGAAGGGCCATTAACCGTGAATTTCTTAGTTTGCAACGAGTAGTGCATGAGAGAGGATGATACACTTGGGGGACACATGGACCTTTTGCTATTCTTCAAAATAAACCACATAGATATTTGCTTATGTGTAAAACTTATGCTGTTCATATCTTCTTTTAGATAGGAATTACTTGTTATAAACTCTATTTTAGGGTGAGGGAGACTGAGGTACAGTACAGATTGATAACATAAAAAGAAAACATAAGCCAATTTTTGGTAGGTTATGATTCTGATTATTAATGGTTATGGCCTAATATTTGCTTTTGACAGGATCTCACTTGTAGAGATTTGCAACACCCATGCTGAAACTTCGATCAGATAATTAGAGCACTTTATTTTTTTTCCAGTTTTTTTTCTTTCTTAATTGGGGTATAGTTGTTTTACAATGTTGTGTTAGTTTCTGCTGTACAGCAAAGTGGAGTTCCCTGTGTTATACAGCAGGTTCTTATTAGTTATCTATTTTATACATATTAGTGTCTGTATGTTAATCCCAATCTCCCAGTTCATCCCCCCCCCCCACTTTCCCCAGTTAGAGCACTTTAAATTTGAGACTGCCAGAGGTTTATCAAACAGATTTTTCTTCATAAATTTTGCTGAATGATTTCCTCTTTAACTCGACACATGTTTATTTCAGGGAGTTTTTCATATTAGGCCAGTCGAAAGATGAGCCTTTTTTTTCTGAGGATTTCTTTCTGTCCTGGAGACACACAGACGTACTCACACAACTGAGGTCTTGGTTTTGAACTCTGGTAATTATTAATTCAGTGGTTTGAGTTAAGTACATGTACAGGTGATGTGAGTGGTTAAAACACCAATAATGTTTACTTCACTTACAAACATAGGACCTTTTCCTCTAAGCCTCAAATTCACTATCTAATTGCCAGAGGATTGTTCAGTTTCATGTAGGATTGTACCTCCATGGACCTCTTCTAGAACTTATTCACAGGAGACTTCAGCAGAGGTCATGCTGGCTTTTCTAAGTAACTTTTTAGAAGAGAAGAGCATGATTGCCTCCTTCCAGGGAACTGGCATTCATGGAGAAAGGTTGCTTTTCATGGCTTCTTTGGTGGGAATCGTTGATTTTGGGGGGTGCTGCTCAGAGTCTCTCCACTTCTCTTCTCTCTGTGTTTTTTGCTTCCATCTATGACTTTCTTTGAAGTGCATTTTTTCCTGATTGGGCTGACTAAAGGTAAGTCAAACTAAAACACAAGAAGGAAATAAACATTTATAATGAAATGCCTCCTTAGAAAGAAGAATAATTTCTTAGCATACTATTATAAAATAAAATCTCTAAATAAAAGATATTTTGGTGTTTGAACTCAATTGGCACTCTTCTCCTTTGCTGGAATTGTTTATCATAGTGAAAACACATACATTCTGGCACAGGTACACCCCAAGCTTGAAGAGAAGTTTATCTTTTGACAGATAGATGCTGTTTTTGCAGTTTGATTAAGTGTTCCTTTGGCTGTTTGATATAATAGAAAGAGAGAATGAACTTTGAAGTCAAAAGGGCTTGGGTTTGAATCTGTGTTCTGCCACTTATAATTTTACAATTTTAGGCAAGTTAGTTAACATCTTCAAGCCTGTGCTTCTTTCTCTATTAAAAGGAGGTTAATAATATCTACTATATCAGAGTAGTTTAAGAAATGAGACAATGCAAATGAAGGCATATGGCACATGCCAATCTTAGTGAGTTCTAAATAAATATTAGTTACTTCTTCTCCTTCCTGCTTTATGTTGGCCAGAGACTAATGTGGTATTTTGCTTATTAAGATAAAATTAAAGATATAAAAAAGTAAATATGGAGGCATAGAAATATAATGAATTTTACAGTCATTTTGGACTTTGTAGGGTACTTAGTTAATCCAGGGAACCAAATAGTTATATATAAAATAATACCATATTCTTGTGAGATAGACAAATAATATTAATAAATTCATTCATTTGCACTTTTTTTGTCAAATATCTATTAAGTGCTATTATTTGTTAAGTACTGTGCAAGGTCCTTGAGATACAGTGGTGAGGAACATAGACATGGTTTCTGTAGTTGGCCTGCTAGGATATTTTCAGTTTTTAAATAGGAAAAATTAAGAAGGAACCCACTTAAGGAGCACTGACTTGGATCTCAACTAATATGTAATCCCTGGTATCATATCTCAAATGGGATTTATCGTCATCTTGTAGCCAATTTACTTCTCTTAGTTTCAGTCAGTAACTGGGAATTTTTCCTTAGACTATGCCTGGAAACTCCATGGATATGAAGGTATTCCAGGTTTTTCAACCATTACAAGGAACTTTGAGTCAGATTTAGTTTAGGTCAGTTATAACTCTGGGACCACTTAATATAATATTAAAAGAAGGGGTCCATTTTTTTCCTCTTAAGAAAGCAATACTGACCAAAGCCAGTTAGTATTCCCAGAAGAGCTACAATTCACCATTTTTGTGCTAAAGAGATCTACCTCATCCTTACCCCTAGAAGGAAAACTTGGCATGAGGGTGGGATTATGTTTCCTGTGTTACTGCACTTTTTGCTCCCACTGGGGCAACTTGTCCCATCCTCTGGAATGATGAGAATGAGGTACACATCAAAATTGCTGCTTAATCATTTTGTTTAGTGCCTGTGGGTGATGTCTTAAGCCAGAGGATGGTTGACAATAACCACCAAAGAGATTTTTTTCCCTTACGTGTTGTCTCGTCCTTTCATTCTCTCTCTTTTTTCTTTCATTTCCTTTGTTACTCTCACCCTTTCTCTTTTTCTCATTTGTTTTCTCTTCACCTCTGACGGCCAGCAATTTAGTTTGTTGGAGTTTTGCTGTTGTGTGAGGTTTAATCGTGTCCCCAGGAAGAGGGGTAATTATTAAACCACTGGAAATTTAATGATGGGTATTTATTCCCCAGCCTTAGTCATTTTGGTGTCTGGGGTTTGGCATGTCAGTCAGTGGAAACCAAAGTGGATAAATGTCATCAAACCGCACGTGATTTTCCAGTGATTTACGTGTGTTTGTTGTACTCCAGATGGGCAATTACTGATGCCCTGCTCTGCCCTTTATTTGCAAGCCTCTCATGATCAAAATAACAAAGACTTAATAAAACAAGTTCACCTCTCCACAGTGGTGGAAAACAGGTGTCAGTTCCCTCAGAATGAGGTCAGTTCTTTCTAACACTGTGTTCTGCTGTCACATTTTCTTTTTGGGGGTGCTTAAGTCAAGACTCATGAGCTTCTTTTTTTTTTTAATATTAAAAGTTGTCTTTCCATCTAACTTAAGAATTCAG
The DNA here is from genome assembly GCF_949987515.2 of Delphinus delphis. Lineage (NCBI taxonomy): Eukaryota > Metazoa > Chordata > Mammalia > Artiodactyla > Delphinidae > Delphinus > Delphinus delphis. The sequence goes on along the minus strand of NC_082683.1, from coordinate 64,717,733 downwards.
ATCCTTAGGAAAAAAGTTGGACTTTATATTTTCCAGTGAATTAAATGTTAACCTTCTAACATATGTATTTGCTTACTTATGATTAGTTTTGTTGTCTGTCTCCTCCCACTAAGATTTAAACTCCTCAAGGGCAGGGATCTTACCTCTTTGGTTCACTAATGTATTCCATGTGTTTTAAAACAGTGCCTGCATGTATTAGGCACCCTGTTAATATTTGTTGAATAAATGCTGAATGTATGAATGCTGCGAAGTCCTTAGTAGAAGACTTGCCTGAAATTACTATTCTCATAGAGGGGAGAGACTTGTGTTAAATTTGCCACTTTTTATTCATGTAAACTTAACAAGTTACTTAACCTTTCTAAGTATTCATTTCTGGATCTGTATAGTGGGTTTTGTTTTTGAAGATTAAGATTAAAAGGGATTAATTACATAGGACAATGTATGAAAATTTAATCAACACGGTACCTGGCATATATGGCCCATGCTCAAGAAATTGTAAATGTTATGAAGGTGTTGCTCTTCAATTTAATGTTGTGCAGTTGTGACAAGTATATAACTATGCTCATGAAAGAGAAGTTTTTTTGATGATCTTTGTTTTGTTTTAGCTGGAGCTCCACTGGAATGTAAATTTAATAAAGGTAGGAATTTTGCATGTTTTTGTTCCTTGATGTATCTTGACAATTAGAATGGTGCTGGGAATATAATAGGTACTCAGTAAATATTTGTTGAATGAATTATTGAATGTTTAAGATGGGAATTAGCTTTGCAAGCCTAACCTTCTGAGCCCCTGTGGTAATTAGTTGAATTAATGGCAGAGATGTCAAAATACTGTTCTAAAAATGCCTCAGTTTTTTCATTGTGTGGAATGGAAGACCACAGAGGAAGGTCCTGAGAACTAAAAGTGAAGGGGAGGAGGAGTTGGAAATTACCTAGCCGTTCAGGCCATGCAGAGTTATTTTGGGCAATTCAGAATCAAATGGACTTTTTATATTCTTATTGCATTTGACTTTCTAAAATACTTGGATATACTTAATTTCACTTCATATTCTATAGCTTTGTCTAAAACAGAGCATTTTATTTAATTTTTAGCTTCTTTTAGGTAACTGTCTTGGTGGTAGGCATGTAGGTTTGAGGAGAAAAGATACTGCAGCCTCATAGGTAAATATACCTTTCTGGTCCCTGCTGCAACCCTGGGCTCTGAAAATTCAAAGGGCACACTGAAGTGTAGGTCTTCTATGAAATTAAAACAAAACAAAACAAACAAATTTTTGGCCTGTTTCCCACCTTGCTAAATCAAGTTGTTCTGCTAAGTGACTACTTTGATCCGCTGTTATGTTTTCAAATGATTAAGGGGGTCTTCAGTGTTCTACTTGTAACCGAACATTTAATGGTGACCCTCTATGGCTACTCTTAAAAAAATTGTAGCTTGTTAAAACATTTTATTGTTTTTTTACAATAAAATGGATCATCAACTAAATTTCTCAAAAGAATCTATGTCAGGCAATTCACAGCTATGTGATTTTGACATTTTCATATGTTTTTCTAAGGTTCAGGTTTTGGTTTTGTTGTTTTGTATTCTAACAAATATAATTCCTTTCCATTAAGTTAAATATTAGCAATCAGAAGTATTTCTATTGCTATCCTTAAAGTATTTTAAGTGCATGCTATTGTTTTATTTTTATTTTCTTTATATATTATTTTAGAGGATAAAACATTTTAAATGAATTTTGCAACTGCTGAAATAAAGCCTGAAACTTCCAAAAATAAAGATTCTGAATAGTTTAGGTTTTAAAATATGTTCACAACTGCAACTCAGGACAGTGAGAGTTGCAGATACCTTTGAGAATACCATGTCCATATCATGTGGATAAATTTAAATAATAGAGATTTATATTGCCTTGGGATAACCAATATTTTAACATAAAATTTTTGAAAATCCAACTTGTTTTGTAATCGTAGGAAGAACAATTTCACCAACACCCAACTGTTAATTCAGTTTGAACCAACTCCTAAAAAATTGAGCCACCAAATATTCTCCTACACTTATATTTTGAGGGTTTTTTTTCCAAAATATATTTGCTTTTAATAAGTATAGGAAAGCAGGGAGTGCTTAGAAATTTTCAAGGCATGGAATTGGAATGGACTCAGAGGTATAGAAATGTCAGAATTACACCACAGAGATAAGAAGGTGTGTGTAGTTTTGAGGAATATTAATCCTGGGGAGTGAGATGCAGTGTGACTGTAGCCTGTGACTCCACCAAATCCTTAGTCATTACTAAGAAGGGCAGTTGTCCTGAAGTCAGCTTCTTTATCTTCTGCATTGACAGAAAAAGCAGACACAGTCCAGTGACAAGGAAAACAGATTTATACTTACAAAGTTTGAAAGTTGTTTTTCAAGAAAGAGAACATACCAGCTTTTCTGCACCCCCCCCCCCACCCCCTTGCTCTATAAATAGCTCCTGGCAGGCAGAAACAACCGTGATTGCTGGAGATGAAGGAGAACAAGCAGCAGGCTGTAGTGCAGAATCAATGGCACGGTGCCAAGAGCTTCATCAAATGAATAATAGCTTCCACTTGACAATCAGTAAAGTGCCTCTTCTCCTACGGATTTAGTTTTTAATGATGATTAGAGAGGATGGGCCCCTAAAATTTCTCTGGTAGAAATGACCTCCTATTAATTTCTGTTCCTTGAAATGCTGAATTTCAAAGCTATTTTACAGCTGCAAAACCAAAGGCACTGACATAAAGGAACTATTATCTTTGTAATTGTAGCAACAAGTACTAAATTTGTCATTGATTAACAGAGACTTTTTAACTTCATGATCCTTTGTTGGTTAAGTCCCCATTTGGAACTTACTGATTTACTTGCTTTGAAAGTCAAATGTTACATTTTAGACCCAACAAGCTATCAGAATAATGTCCTTTGTTTTAATATAATAAATACTTCCTTGTAACATCTTACATTGATTATTATGCAGTAAAGGGTGAAGGTCAAGTCAGAGCTTATTAATTCTATACAGTGTTTTGCTTTCTGGGCAGGTAACAAAATATTCTAAACCGATATGGTTAAAATACATATAGGAACACATTTATTAAGCAAAGAACTTCGTCAGAATTTTAAAATTTCCTGACACATTTTCATCTGTGTGTTTGTATATAAAGTATATTTTCCAAGAGGAATTAAATGTAGAAGAGAGACTCTTAAAGAGTGGAAGCGTTTATATCAATATCAAGTGATGAGACGATAGGCCTACTGTGTCAAATTAAGCCATTAGTTATGAAGTAATGTCATAGGTATTGAAAATAACCTGTGGTATATCTCAATCATGTGATACGTGGCATTCTATTTTATAAGTGAAAGTTTTGAATGTAAAGATAATTCCAGAGAAGGCAATGGCACTTTACAGTGCTTTCTGTATAATGTTCTTAGTAGTTAAAAAAAAAGACATAATGAAATGCTTACTTGAAAGGTTTTAAAATTTAGGATGACTTCGAAAAGCCACAGAGTCCATACTGTTGAATTTCATGAATTGTCTGTCATACATAGGAGTTCATAAAATTTTTACAGAAATATTTAAAGTGGTTGAAAAGTTTAGAGGGAAATATTTATTAAGAATTTTAAAAAGTTGCCAAACCTCTGATTCAGGAGGCTGCCTGGGGATGATCTTTGATGTTCTTCTTCAGCATTTCCCAGAGAAATGAAAATGTAGTGAGTTTGTTGCTTAATTTGTTCAGTTAAAAGGACTACCTTCAGAACTAAAATGTCCTTTCTTTTATGAAATAATATTATTAGTATATTTTACTTTTAAATGTCTTTACTTGATAAGATAAAAAGTTGGCAATTATTTGTAGGTTTTACCTTCACTTTAAAAAATATCCTGTGAAATCCAAAATTTATGCATCTGCTAACCTAGGAGAATTTGGAAATGAGTTGGCAGAGCTTTGCCTTTTATTAGATAAGCTGGTACAAAAAGTCTGTTATAGCCAGAGGTCAACCAACTGCATGAGGAAGAAATATGAAAAAAAAATTTGCAAGCTGTGACACCCAAAAGAACAATAAAGCCATCAGATACTCCTGCAATTAAGTCATACATTTTAGAAAAAAAATCAATCAGGAATTAAAATAGGATAAAACTTTTAGGAACAGCAGAATGTCAGAGCTCTAGAGGGAAGCTTAAACACATTACTTTCTTTTCACTGCCACTGATATCCATGTCACTCTTTTAGCAGAACCTGTAGAACACATCATTGTTTGAATGTAGCAGAGTTAAAATGAAAACAGAAATATCCTAACATTTCCAGCATTAGGGAACAATGCCCTTGCTACTATATTACCTATTTCCCAGCATAGGAATGAAATAATTTTGTACTTTATTAAAATATGGTTATCCTAGTAGGCCTACCAAGCTAAAACTCCTTTTTTTTTTCTTTTAGAGGAAGAGGAGGCAGCATTTCCTTTGAACTATGACTTAATTCCTGGTATTAGTCATCTAGGGAAGAGAGAGTTCTCCCTGAGAGGAACCTAGGACTGTCTAAAAGAGTTAAGGAAAAAAAAAAACATTTAAAGGGAACGTGTGTGGGGAGGTAAGGGGAGTAGAACGGGCTGTTGTGTGGAATGGTTGAGTCATTGGCTTCCTAAGAATAAGTCCGCTATCCTAGGACCACAGTCTTTATTCTGTCAGGTGGACTATTTCTATTCCTTGTGATTCTGTGTTTATTTTTCTGTTTTCTTTACTGTTTAACAAATCCTGTCTGAAACTTCTGGCTTGGTTCAGTTGCACTAAGTGGCGTAAAGAGAAATACTTGAATCTACAGAGTAGTTAAGGGAGGAGTGCCCCTCAGAGGCCAGTGTGATGTGGCACGACGATCCACAGTGGGAGACCGCCAAGAAGATCAAACTCAGAGGAACAGAGTCATATTACTTGGTAAGCTTCTTATTCCCACCAGGAAAGTCTTCTTTCCAGTACCCATCCTGGAAGGATTTAGGCAGAGATGGCTACATCATTTGTAGGGCCCAGGGCACAATGAAAGTGTGGGGCCCCAGCTGGGGGTAGGGAAGTCAGTCTCCTTTTCATATAAACCTGCTCCTGCCCAATTTACTGCAGGTGGAGTCCTGCGCCAGGCCTCACTTGATACCTGGATGGGATTCAGGAAACGATCCAATGGAGTCATCCACTGAACACACTGGCACCCTGTATGCAGTGGAGTGCGTACCTGACCTGGACCCATCAGGGAGCAGGGAAGGCAGTTGGAGGAGGGAGATGTGGCCTCCTCCAGCCAATTCAAACTGTACCCCAGAGAGAAGCAGCAGCAGTGGTAGACCAGAGCTGGGAGAATTTCAAGGAGGCCACCCTAGGGCATTAAACCCCAAACACAGAGCATTAAACCCCCAGCAGGGCCCTTCTGAACATGAGACCCCGTGGACTGTACTGGTTGTACAGCCATGAAGCCAGCCCTGAATGTAAGATACATTTTATTAAGGAAGATACTTGGCCTTTATGGTTATACTGTGGCCTTGACCCTCTTCTCCCTAAATATTTGTTGTTGTTGTTGTGATAGTTGTTTACTTTTTTATCCATTTGCTCTAGTATAATGAAAACATCAGTGCTTGTTCACCTGAAGCAAGGATTAGTTTTAGGTTTCCTTTTATCAAGGAAAATTGGCCATTTTCACTGTAGGGGAGCATGGTTCCCCTAAGTTCTCTAGGCCACAGGGCTTGGAGGGAGCCCTGTTAGCAAGCCAAAGCTCAATTTTTTATAGTAAGGAATTGCCAAAGTGAGATGCAAATAATAAGGCCAAGTCTATTTTTGAAAATAAAACTGTGGCTTCATTTCTGATAGGAAATAAGTCCAGGTATCTACAGTGCTATGGAACATGGAGGAAGTCAACCAGTTTTGGCTGGCAGCCATTGAGAACCTTATAGAGCAACAGAGCTAGCTGGCCAAGAAGGAGATGGAACGTGAAAGGATTCTGATGAATTTTGGGTTGTCTCATTGATGGAAAGACTGAGCTCCACACTAAGTTCTTTTTTTTTTTTTTTTTGTGATACACGGGCCTCTCACTGTTGTGGTCTCTCCCATCATGGAGCACAGGCTCCGGACACACAGGCTCAGCGGCCATGGCTCACGGGCCCAGCCGCTCCGCGGCATGTGGGATCCTCCCGGACCAGGGCACGAACCCGTGCCCCTGCATCGGCAGGCGGACTCTCAACCACTGCGCCACCAGGGAAGCCCCACACTCAGTTCTTTTATTTGACTATCCCTAAAGACATTGGAGTCTACCTTGAATAGAAAAGCCAGATACATGGCTTTTCTACTATTCTCTACAGATACATGGCTCTCTACTATTCTCTCTCTAACCTCCTTGCCGTTTCTTTTTTGGCTTGCTATTATGAGTCAAGGGAGGTTCATTAGGAACATAGATTTATACTACTGAGCCTAAGTAATGAAGGAGGATAATACTAGGAACTATAATAGAATAACTCACATTTTCAGAGATAATATGAATAACATTTAAGTTCCTTCTTCTCTATCCCCAGTATTCCTACTACCCCTACCCTCTGGTCAGCTGCCTAGATTACTGACCTGTGAAAATTGTCACAGGATTCACAGGATTGCTTATTATATTAGGAAAATACCTCAAGGAGTATTCAAAGGAAGTAGTAATATATTTAATAAAGAAAGGCAGACTTAATTTTGTAGCAATTTATTTGTATAAATTTTATATTGTTTTATTATTGCTTTTCTTGGACTTCGAGTGCAGAAGGCAGAGTTAGTCATATTTAGTGCATGGTACACTGTTATCATTAGTCTATTCAATGACCCTTCCTTGTTTATTTTTTTGCCTTTTATCCTTATTCCTCAACCATTTTAATGTGGTGTTTCTTTGGTGTGTTTTTGTAAAATATGTATTTATTTTACTACCTATTTATTATAAATGTATATTATATTATTTTCATGTGCATGCCTTTTTATTTATATAATGATCTGCTATAAATCTCATTCTGTTTCTTGCTTATTTTATTCAGCACTATATTTTTAATATCTGTGTGTCATATGTATTAGAACTCCCTTGTTTCTTATGGCTAAATAGTATTCCACATTTAACTTACCTGTTCCTTCAGTGATAGAGATCTACAATGTCTCCATTTCCTTACTACCAGAAACAGCCCTACAATGAACAGTCTTGTATGTAGTTCCTTTTGGATCTGCATAAGGATTTCTTAGGGTATCTACTCAGGAGCAGGATTGCTGGATCCAAGAGCCTATGTATTCCTAATTTAACTAGGCTTTGTCATACTATTTTCCAGAATGTTTTCCAGGACATTCCTACCAAAAACTTCAAGAATATCCCTATATTTTTATATTATGTCCCTATATCCTTGATCTTTGGCATTACTCAGTATTGGCCAATTTTATGGTTATAAGTGATATAACATCATTTTAATTTTTATTTCTCTAATTACTAATATAATTTAGCATCCCCTAATATGCTTTTTAGTCTTTTGGTTTCCTCTTATGTGAATTGCATGTTAACAGCTTTTGACCATTTCTGATTTCCATTTTTTGTTTATTTGCTTGCATGAGGTTTTTTCCTCTCATATTTTAAATATTATGCCTTTTGGATTTTAGACATTGCCAATATATTCTCCCAATTTGTCATCCGTCCACTAACTTTGCCCACCGTGTTTCTGTTATTTAGGAGGTAACTGTGGCATTTGTAATAGAGCTCCATATTAACAATGGCTCAAGAAAGAGATTTATTTCTCTCTCAAGTAACAGTATGGAAAGAGGAGATTCTTCTGTCTTACTATTTCACCATTTCTAGGGTATTGCCATTCTTAACTTGATGCAGTGTGACTCTTACCAGCCACTGGGAAAGGGAAAAGAGGGAGAAGAGGGTGGTAAATCCGTTTGTTTTAAGGGCACGATATAGAAGCTACGCACATTTGTTGGAAGTTTGCTCACATTTCATTGGCTATAAAGTAGCCACAGGGCCATATCTAGGTATAAGGAGGGCTGGGCAATATAATCTTTTACCCAGGTAGCCATGATCCCACCTAAAATTCAGGAGTTCTGTTAGGTTTAGAGAGAGGGGTAATGAACTTGGGGGACATTAGTAGTCTGTGTCACAGTGTCCTTCACTGAACAGAAATCCTTAGTTTTGATATTCTCAAATTAATACCTTGGTCTTATTCGTGCTTTTGAAGTTTTGTTTAAGGAATCTTTCACTACCACTGGATGACTATCTTTTAAAAACTTTTTAGTTATACTTTTTTAATTTAGTTTTAACCTATCTGGAATTCACCTGCAATTTTGGTGTGAGAGAGGAATGCAATTATATTTTTCCTTATATAGGAGGCAATTTGTTGAATAATGTCTATTGAGCAATCTCTCCTTTCTTCATTTTTTGTATTTTAGTTTGGATCCTCCTATAATCAGAAGCTAAAATGTGATTAGATATGCAAGAGGTTAATTGGGGGAAACAGATGTGAAAGATAAAGGGGGAGAGAGGTCCGTAGAAGACCACTCCTATGAATATCTGATACCTGTGAAGGAGAGGTAGAAAGAAGACGGATTGGGTAGGAAGAATCTCAGACTGTCGTACAATGAAAGTTTTGGCCAGGCCAATGGGGAGTCCTCAAATCAAAGTTGCCTGTCAGAGGTGTACCATGTCTTATGCGAATGGGCCTGAATTAGTACCCACACTGTGCTCAGTCATTGGCTGGGAACACTTCCAGGAAGTGTGGCCTAGGCGTGAATGTGGTTGTGGAGGCAGAGGGGTCATCAATCAACTATGTTTCTGCAACAGAAACTCTGAGTTACACATTTTTATGACCACCACAATTTGTAGGACCAGCTTAATCATATATAATGTTCTCATATTTGCATTGTATCTGTTTTGAGTTCTCTGCTGTAGTCGGTTGATCTATTTGTCTCATACCGTACCATCCTTTTTTATTTACTCTTTTTTTCTAAAGTTGCCTTAAACTAAGCATATATTCTTATCCCTTGAAACCAATTTCAGAATAAGTTTTACTGTTAAAAAGAGAGTCCTTGAAATTTTGACTTGAATTACATTGAATTTATAAATTAATATGAAGAAAACCTGGATCTTTAAACTATTATCATCTCTTCAAGCATATAGAATATATGTCTATTCTATTCTATTCAATAGAGTTTAAAATTTATCTCTATAAAACATTCAGTACTTTTTTTTTAGTACTTTTTAATTCATAGAAATTTTATAGTTATAGCAAAATCAAATGCTGTTGATTTTGCTGATATAGAGAAATGCTGTTGATTTTGTATGCTATTGATTTTGTATTGAATTTGAATCTGGCAACCTTGCTGAAATCTCTTACTAGTCAATATTGTTTATATATTGACTTTTGTTTTTACTATGTAAAAAATCTTCAAATAATGAGTTTTATCTCTTCCCCTTTAATACTTTACTGTACTATGTTAAACAATAGCAGAGAGAATGGGTATCTTGGTTTTGTTCCTAAACTTAAAGGGAATGTGTTGAAAGTTGAAGGGTTTGTGAACATAATTTTTATTTGGTTAAGGAAGTTTCTGCTAATTCCTAGTTGGATAAAAGGTTTTATTATAAGGTGTTGAACTTTATCACTTTTTCTGTATTTATTTAAAATCTTTGATTTTGTTCTCTAGTCTATTAATGTAGTGTATATTATTGATAAAATGTTCTCATGGTAAATACCATTGTATTCCTGGAATAAACTCTACCTGACAATTCTGTGGCTAAAATATATATATAATGTTGAATTCATGTAACTAATACTTTATTTAAAATTTTCGCATCTATACTTATAAGTGAAATGATATATAAATTTCTTTTCTTGTATTATCCTTACACAGTTTTTTTTTTTTTTTTTTTCTTTGCGGTACGTGGGCCTCTCACTGTTGTGGCCTCTCCCATTGCGGAGCACAGGCTCCGGTCGCGCAGGCTTAGCGGCCATGGCTCACGGGTCCAGCCGCTCCGCGGCATGTGGGATCTTCCCGGACCGGGGCACGAACCCGTGTCCCCTGCATCGGCAGGCGGACTCTCAACCACTGCGCCACCAGGGAAGCCCTCTTACACAGTTTTTGAATAAAGATTACACTAACCTCATAATATGTACTGGTCAGTCTTCTTTCCCTTTCTATTTATAGGATTAACTAATCTTTGAAAGTTTGATAGAACTCAACTGTAAAAAATATGGACCTGAGACTTCTTTGGAAAGTCTTTGCTCACCACTTAAGTATTTTAAATGCTAATTTGTCTTTTCACATTTTCTATTTTGTCTTATATATACTTTTGCATTTTATACTTTTCCATAAATTTATCTATTTCATTGAGGTTTTCAAATTTACTTGAATATAACTTTTCATAATACCATTTCATTATTATTAAAAATGTATGTTGAGTTTATAGTTATTTCTCCTTTTAATACTATATATTGTTTATTTACAATCAGTGTTGCTCAAGTTTTATTTGACTTATTGATTTTTTAAAATAATGAACATTGGGGTTATGGTACTCTATTTAAAAAAAATTTTTTTTCTGTTTAGTTGAATTCTGCCCTTATTTTCATTTATTATTTCTTTCCTTTTGGAGGATATTTTCTTACTTTTTTTCACCTTCTTGCTTAGCTATATTTTTATTCAGTCTTTCTTGTGCCCTAAAAAATGTATTCAAAGTAATGTTTCCTCATAAATATTGCTTCAGATGTACCCCACAAATTTTAACATGTAGTATGAATTTTATCATTCAATTCTAAATACTTTGTCATTTCTCTTATAGTTTCCAAAGGCTATTTCATACATATTTTGTAGATTTAAGACATGGGTTTGAAATTTTTTTTAATTTAATTTTTTAAATTTAATTTTAATTAATTTAATTTTAATTTAAAATTAATTTAAATTTAATTTAATTTTAATTTAATTTTTTAATTTTTTAATTTAGAAAAATTTTTTTTTCTAGTTAAGAAACTAGAACTTAATCTTATTTTCTGGATCTATCCATTTCAGAAGGTGCATGTTAAAGTCTCCAGTTACAGTTTTTGATTTATCTATTTTTCCCCCACAGTGCTGTCTATCTCTGTTGTTAGGTGCAATTATGTTCATGATGACAAAATCTTGCTTTATTATTCCCTTTATCAGGGTATAATATTCCTCAATGTCCTTTATGATATTTTTCCCCAGGAATTTTAATTTTGTCAGAATGCAATTCCAACTTTCTTTGAAATTCTGAATAATTGCCAGGTTACCTTTTCCTATCCTTTCTGTATCCTCTTGTTTGAATGACCCTTCTTACAAACAGCATGTTATTGAATCTGTTTTTCTTTTAATTTAAAAACTAGTATGAGAATCTCTGTCTTTTAAGTAATGTTAAACCCATTTAAATTTATTGTAATCACTATTATATTAGGACATATTTTTACAGAACATCTTGGTTAATCTGCACTCCATCAGGCATCTCCTTTATGTTCCTGGGCAGAGGCAATCCCCTTAGGTTATAATCCCACCAAGTGGGAGTTTAGTTAGGGAAGAAGTATACGAGTGATTCATGACATGTGACTGGTTTGTGGGAATATAGTTTCACTCCATCAGGTCTTCTACTCTATCCTGATATTATCCCATGGCAGTGACCTGGACTGTTGTAAATTCGTTGGTGATAGGGCAGACAATGACCATCCCCAGATAAAAACAGAATTTAAAAGCTCTCCCTAAGCCAGTCCTTAATGCTGTGACACAGTAGCTTTTGCCCCAGGCTGCTGCCACCCTAGACATTGACTTCCACAGCTTTCTCCCTGGGAGTTTCCTCTCCATTTTTATATTAGTTATTCAGATTCATGTTTCTCTCTCAAGTCTGTAGTTCCTCCAGGATTGACTTTGGGAAAAGGAGCTCACACTGCGTGCTGATACACCATTGTTAGAAAGACACAGACATATTTTATGAATATATTCATAAGAGTGGTAGTACAGAGGTATTTTGGGAAAAGTTATCATTAAAAACTACTTGAAACCCCCATACAAGGTGACCTTGGCAAATGATTTAATGGGAATATTAGAAAAGCCAAAATACTTCACACCTGCACCCAGTATTTCTTCAGGACCAAATCAATCACTCCACAGTACTCCTAGGTCTTACAAGATAGCTTAACATGTTAATTTGGTTAATTTTCTCATCCTCTCTTTTTCCCTTTAAAGATTTCTCTGCACCTCTTTCTTTGTGATATCCCTGTGGCTCAGAATGTTTTTGTAGCTCATTCTTGATACCATGTCAGTCTCTGCAGACTGTGGGCCGTTCAACTTCCCAGGTGGTGGGCTATTTAACAGGTTGAGATTGCCTTCTCTTACTATCAGTAGGCAGCAGTGTTAACAGCATTAATCCCCAAGTCCTGTTCATTTACCCTAATGATACCCCCTGCACTCGTGCACTCACATTTGTTAATGGGATGGCATAAAGGGATATCTAGGCTGTCCCCACCTTCTACATTAAGTGATCAACTTAACCAAAGACAAGAGTCACTGATTCTTTACTGCTTTTCAAGGGAATGACTCTTGCCAATGTTTCTAGAAGAAACTATTGCAGTTCTTCCTCTTCTGTGATTAAGAGATGGCATTGCCAGCCACAAATGAGCAGGAATGCAAACCGTTTCAGTTAAATAAGTTGTGGGGTTTAAAGGTTTGTTTTAGAAAGACAATCCTCAGAGGACTGGTTACGTTACATCTTAAGAACATGTATCAGAGCCTAAATTCTCCATCTTATTCATTTGGTTAAGGAATTAGAAAGCCTATGTCTAAATGGTAATATTTCCTTAGAAGGCTGAAACATCAAGCGCTTGGTGCTATGCATTTAAAACAATGGATTAGGAACTGAGAAATATAGATATTAGTTCCAGCAAAATAATTAAGTAGCTGTGTGACCCTGGGGGAATTAGATGACTTCTCTGGGAATTGGCTTCCTCATCTGTAAAATAATCTTTGAGGTCCATTCCTCAAAAATCCAAGATTCTATGTTTATAATATTTGAAGGCATTTTTAGCCAAGACCATTTTTGCCCCTAAACAGAAATATTAGCAATTTATTTAATAGGGTCATAAGTGAATGCAGGTAAGTTTTCATGAGATTATGAAGAATGGATATATCCTATATTAGGGAGAGAACAGACCCAGGCAAACTGCGGCTCATAAGAGTCTGAAGATCTGGGCATCATGGAGGCATGGGGGTAAAAAGGAGGGGCAGGCCTGTAGAGAAGTGAGACCCTCTGCCCCTAACATGCCTGCGGCCATGCCTGAGTCCCTGAGGTAGAGGAGGATATTTTGCATGCTCTTTATTTGTAGGCAGTGTGTAAAACTCCCTACTACAGACGGATGAAGGGGGTACACACATGATCTATAATGTTAGTTTTTTAACTGTAAATCAACTTTGTTACGGATTGATGGCTTCTTTTTAGAAAAGGTTTTTCATGGAGAATCTCATTTGCCACCCCCATCTTACCCATCTGTCTCCACCCCACCCTGCACTTCACCTAAGGATCACACAGGAGTGAAATAAAGTGGTCTAGACATATTTTTAAGATTGGAGCATTTTTTCCAGACTGTGATAGGACAACTCCAAATGCGATGCAGCTGGATTTTCCTTGGGTGGCCTGTGGTGCCTCAAACCCAATCCCAGCTCTCTAAGCAACCTAAAATTCATGTTTTTCAGGTCTTTAATTAGGAAAGATAGAGATAATTTTATAACCTTGCTTAAATGAAGGAGTAGTAGTCTGACTCTGTAGAGGAATACTAAAGGGACTTACCTAATGTTTTTGGCTTTTTAGGACCCCAAATCAGATTTCTAAATTCTCCCATCTTTTTATCTTTCCCATAGCTTAGCTAGGAATAACACAGAGCGAAAGAGGTTAGCTCTATGCCTTCCTCCGATTGCAGTCATTGACCGGTAGAGCCATAAATGTCACCTTGAAATAAATATATAAAAATATGAACAAAAACATAAGCCCATTAATCATACAATAATGACTTACATTAAACAATAATTGGGAGGGATAGAATAATATTTGGGAAATATATTAGAGGTACCATAAAAGGAAGACATTGTAAAAAATAAGTATATTCTAGCACAACAGAAAAAGTCTTGCCTGTTATATTTTAAATGGTACAATCAGGTGTTTGCCAGAATATAACCGTATACCCCTTTGGGCACCTCATCTTCTGGCACAATCATAAATGGACAAAAATCAACAGCAAATGCACCACAGTTCTTTTTTAATGGAATTTATTTATCTAATTTGGATTCCACTAAGTGAAAATAATATTTTAAAATTCCAATCAGTCCCAGAAGGCAGCAGGAGATCTGGGGCCTCCTGCCTATTGATATAATTAAGCTTAGCTCATCATTATCCAGCCAGACACCACACACACACACACACACACACAAACACACACACAGAACTGTGAATTGCAACTGTATCTGGAAGATTAAGGGGTCAGTAAATGACTGGGGATGTGTCGAGGTTGAGAAACAAAAAGTCTTAAAGGATTTTAGTTTTGGGACTAGGTATGTGTTGATGTGCTTTTATAGTAGGTGGATGAAGGACAGAGATATTTTGGTGTGACAGTACTGGGAATCATTATAAGAGACACAGTAAAATATGCAATGTTTATTGTCCACTACAAACATACTTACATAAAAATGAAGATTTTATGTACTTAAAGAGCGTGTACCTTTTTAGTTTTCAACTTTTAGCGTTTAACTTACAGATTAATGCAGAAAACACTGAGTTTCTTTGGAAAGTAGAGATTTTAGTTGTCTGATAGCCATTGTAAAATCATTCTCAGTCATGATGAGGAAGTGTTTCTTTCAAATACTGTTTTGTAAAGAATGCATGACATAAGAGTAAGTATGGTATAAGATATTGAATAGCTGCCCTGGGTATGCTATTGCACAAGAGGTTCATTTATCAACTATAATTTAACCCTCCAAGGAGAAGTACAATTAAACAAATTATTTTGAAAATAAGGTTTATATTGCATGATAAGCAACGTCACTAAGTACCTTTAAACACATGCACGAGGATGCTCAAACACTAGCCAATCTCTGCTCTGCACAGTTTAGTTTAGCTTCTATCTTAGCACATGTGAGATTTTTTTAGACCTATAATTACCTGATTGGAATTTTCACAGTTGGTATTATGGGCACAGTGACTAATTTTTAAAGGAGTAGGACATATGGAAAAGGAATTTTTTGTCCAGCTGTAAAAAAATAAATTCCTACCTGTATGAGTAAAACTATATTTTGTTGCATTGTTAGATCATTTCATGTCTTAAGGAACCAGTTTATTCAGAATAAATAAAGTGCTTCCTAATCTGTTGCTTTCAGGAGCCTCTAAAATCATTCCTCAACACTCCTGAGACACCCCTGAGACACCTTTCTGGCACCAGGGCTGCAAGTGAAGTGACTTTGGGGAAGTCTTGTGGCCTTGCCGTTGGCTGACAATAGCTACATTATAGTAGCAAATAGATTACGTCACAGAGTGCATTAAATTCTAGCTTGCATAACGGGTAAGCCATAGAATAAACTTCAGATTCTCTGGACAATTGAGGGTGGCATAGGGACTCCATAGCTTTTGAGGTAAAAGCCTTGAAGAAAAGGGAGTCAAACTAGGTAAAGATGTTCTTGTTGATAGCAGAAGCAGGGCATTAAAAACCAACCAGGAACTGCAGGAACATGTATTATGTATCACTAGGATAACAAGTTGTGGCATGGAATAAAAAGCTAGAAAACTTTCAGGCAGGATGGATGGTACAGGCCATACTGATTTTGTTCTTCCACTGTTTCCTTTATTCTATTAGTAAGAATTTGTTGAGTGACTGCTACCTCCTAGATGTACTGAGGATATAGCGGTACAAACTGATGATATCCCTGTCCTCATGGGTCCATACTCTAGTGGATGAGAAAGATAATGAACAGATAAATACACAAATATATTGTGATAAGTACTGCAAAAGAAATGTGCAGGTATTGTTGAAATGTCTGAGTGATGAGAGGGAGTAGACCATTAGGGATAGGGTGATACAGAAGGTGTTTCTGAGCAGGCAGCATTTGAGATGAGACCCAAAGATTGAGAAAGAGGCAGTCATGTAGAGAACTGGATAAAGAGCACTGTAAGCAGAGGGACAATTCATGTGAAAGCCTGGAGTGGGGAAGGGCTTGGTGTGTTTGAGAAATCAAAATGAGGCCTGTAGCTAGATCATGGTATGCCAGAGGAAGAGTGATACCAAAAGAGGTTAGAGAGGTCTGCCGGAGCCAGATCATGCAGGGTCTTTCACTATGGCAAGGAGTTTGGATTCTTTCATAAAAGCAATGGAAGGGATTTAAGCAGGGGAGTCACATGATCCAATTTACCTTTTAAATATATCACTCTAGTATGCTTTCATTTTGATAATAAAGAAAGGATTGTTCATGGGAAGTGAATCATTTATACCACACACATTATACAGATATGAGCCCACATTATTGA
The DNA here is from genome assembly GCF_949987515.2 of Delphinus delphis. Lineage (NCBI taxonomy): Eukaryota > Metazoa > Chordata > Mammalia > Artiodactyla > Delphinidae > Delphinus > Delphinus delphis. The sequence goes on along the minus strand of NC_082683.1, from coordinate 64,701,203 downwards.
AATCTCCAAGGATGATTTGAAAGAGAAATGTCAATGTAGCAAAATCAAGTAAAGGAATTAGCTTGCTGCCTTCAGATTCTTCCACATGTAGATTTACTACCAGGAGCTTTAATAAATCTTCCTGAAATAATGTCAGCCAGAACATACATCTTCTAGCACTTTGGCAGAAAAATGAATGGAAGTTCACAAGGTAAAAATACGTCCTGATGATAAACCTGTTGGAAGTTTTTAAAATGGCAGGACCATTGTATTGTGTTTCATCAGTAGGGCCTTTATTGGTCAGGAAAAGCCTGCTTTGTTGTAGGAGAAGAAAAAAACGGGGGGATAATGGCCTGATCCAATCTTCCCATTCTCAGGAGGGTGTACTTCTGTCATCTTCCTGAGGCCAGAAAGAACCTCTTCATCCTTCATGTCTAGAGTCACCTGTGTAACATTTTCTACCCTGTGGCTAGCTCGGAATAGAAACATTTCTTGACTTCCTGTTCATTAGCATTTGCCTAGGCTTGGACATTTTTACAGCAGTACATGTGATAGATGCCATTGACCGGGATTTTTAGAATCAAAGCAACTATTCAGAAAAACTTAAAATATACAAAGTATAAATAAATTTCACCAAGTTATTCATGTAGAAATGTTTACCTAACTACAGGCATTCTAGGTTGACAGCATTCTGAAAGAAGAACATGGAGAGTGTAAAGAGTTCGGCCAACTTGCTCTCAACCTTGGCTTAGCCACTTGCTAGCTCTGTGATGTTGGTCATTTCACTTCTCTGATTTCTTTTTGTCATTTATGACAAGGAGATAGTAATACCTGCCATAAAGGGTTATTATGAAGTTTAGAGGTAGTGTATATACAGTGCTTGACATATAATAGTTGCTAAATTAACAATAGATTTTATTATTTTTATTGTTATATTTGCCAGTTCCTGTCCATAGAGTTAAAAATATCCTTCTAGTCACAGAATTCCTATTCCTTTTTTCCCTTTCTTATCTGTTTATTCTATTGTTCACTTCAATCCAGTTTGATCCCCTCTTTTTTCCCCTTTCCCCCAAGTGATATGTCCGAACTCAAATTCCAAGTTTCCCTTATACTTAAATTGTCTTTGACGTATCCTTCTGATTGAGAAGCTGTAAATGGAGCTTCCAGTTTTCCTGGTGCAGATGGTAGGAGCAACAATGGTGATTAATTTTCCAGTATTTGTAGTGTTGTGTTTCTGAAGCACCAGTAGCACTGGTGATGGTGGTACCAGTATTTGCAGTAAAGTCAAGTTCCTGGTGTTGGTGGAGAAATTGGGGGTCTTTATTCCTTAGCCTTCAAAATCCTTCACCTGATATCCTATATTAAGTCCCCCTTTCAGCTTTACCTAGTCAGATTATATTCTGTTTTCTTTTGTTTATTTTGTTTTGTTTAATTTTTATTAGGAACTCTCACTTTGGCACAGATGATGCTTCTATTATCTTTTTAGTCCTTAGTACCTTCATTGTCTAATTCTTTTCAATTCCCACCCTCCTCCATATAATGTAGGGAGTTTATAGATTCCCTTTTGCAGAGACTTAATTATAAGCCCTTTCCACTTGGTTATCACAAAAGCATGTAAACATAGAGTATTGAAAATTAAATCAGTTCATTGCCTTTCCTGAAACATACTCTTTCACAAGTATTTCCTACTTTGGTGAGTGGCTCCATACGCCACCAGTTGTCCACACCTGAAATCTAGAAGTATTTTTAGATCCTTCACTGCCCTTTACACATACATACTTATCAATTCTGTTGGCTAAAATCTTTCCTTCTTTCCATTCTCATCCCTCTACTTTGTTTGGTTCAGACTCTTAATATCCCTATGCTATTTATTGTTATAACCTCCTTTCTGGCCTCCTTGTCCTTATCTTCTTTATCTCCACTTACACCAAAATTGACATTTCTACCGTGAAACTCTGATCTTATTACTACTCTGTTCAAAAATTTTAGTTGTGGGCTTCCCTGGTGGCGCAGTGGTTGAGAGTCCGCCTGCCGATGCAGGGGACACGGGTTCGTGCCCCGGTCCGGGAAGATCCCACATGCCACGGAGCGGCTGGGCCTGTGAGCCATGGCCGCTGAGCCTGCGTGTCCGGAGCCTGTGCTCCGCAATGCGAGAGGCCACAACAGTGAGAGGCCTGCGTACTGCAAAAAAAAAAAAAAAAAACTTGTTGTTCTTCAAAACCTATATAATAAAATCTAAACTTCTTCACATGGCATTCAAAACTCTTCCAGTTGTATCCCTTATGTTTCAGTCTAGCTTTATTGTCAACTATGACTTCCCTTGAATATCATATTCTAGCCACTTAGTACCAATTTAAGTTCCCCAAACATTGATTACGTTTTCACATTTTGGAAATTTTGAACATACTGATGCTTCTTGCTAGAACCCACCCTTGTTTCGTCTGCCTAGAAGACACCTCATCCATCTAGTTTCAGTAAAAATATAACATTCCCCCAGGCAGGCTAGGGTTCCTTCCTCCTAATCCCCACTAAACGTGTTTCTCTCCTCACTATACTTCTTGCAGGCAAGGATTGTCGTTTCATATCTGTAGCCTTATCTAACACCTGGTTGGTACTCAATACATATTTGTTGAATGAATGAAAGTTTTGTTTTTGTTTTTGTTTTTCCCATAAGGCCAACACATCTCTGATTCTTTTCTGTTCCTGCAGCTCCTGTGGTGCCTGCTCTTGTTTCTAGCCTACATCTCTCCTTTTTCTCTGTATCTACACATTTATGCATTTGTGTTTACAGGGCCGTTCTCTTCCACTCTCAAGGCTGTTTTTTAGACACTACCCCAAAAGTACAGGTCACAGTAAGGGACTTCTGCTTGATCACAGTGTCAATCACTTAACTCTAGGTTTTCTTCTGCTCACGTTGGCCACTCTGGCTGTAATGGTCATACTTGTCAATCTGATTCTAAGTCTCTGCTAGTCACCCATGAACTTTCACACATCTTAGTCTTACTAGTTTCAGTAATCACAGTTTTCTCTGAGTCTGATTATAAGTATTAAATTTGTCCATTTATGTCCATAGATGAAAAAGACTACTTATATACCACCCTCATTTTGGGCAATAAAGTGTTAGCTTTCTGACAGAAAGTTATAATGAGTAGTATTTCCACAGAAAACAAATTAATACAGTATTATAAAGGATTTTTTTCTCCTAGTTCACAGGCCTCTTCTAGTATTATGACATGACAAATCCCTGCTCAGAAAGAACTACTTCGCATTGAAAAAACACTTAAGAACTTTGGAATTCTTTATCTATTTCCCTTCCATTGTACTTGATATAAACTTACAGCAAAAAGGAATGGGTAAAAATTGATCAAACTCATTTGAAGCCCTGGCATTCTACAACTTGCTTATGATGAAAAGCAAGTAAGCAAACAAACTATAACAGCAACCAAAAAGAAAAACAAAAGCTGTTTATGACCTATTCCTTTTATTCCTCCAACTTATTGTGGGTATGATTTTTTTTTTTTTTTTTTTTTTTTTTTTTGCGGTACGCGGGCCTCTCACTGTTGCGGCCTCTCCCTTTGCAGAGCACAGGCTCCGGACACACAGGCTCAGCGGCCATGGCTCATGGGCCCAGCCGTTCCGCGGCATGTGGGATCTTCCCGGACCGGGGCACGAGCCCATGTCCCCTGCATTGGCAGGCGGACTCTCAACCACTGTGCCACAAGGGAAGCCCTGTGGGTATGATTTTAACTCTGTCTGCTGAGATGATATACTCCTGGGACTGTGATCCTCCAGAACAGGATCTAATTCAGTCATAGCAATGACTATAGTGACTTAAGTGGCTCTTTGAATTTAAAAAGGCACACTATGAAAAACTGACTTCGGCCATAGACTAGATGAAATTACTTGGTTCAAGAACAGTTTATTTTATTTAGTGTTTACTGCCTCCACTGATTCTAGGTGAGAGGAAGGGAAATGACATTTGTTGAATGCTTACTTGGCCAGCCACTGTAGTAAGTTCTTTAAATTTCACAGCTACCTTGTGAAGAAGACATTGTTACCCTAGTTTTACAGATGAGGAAACTGAACCTCATCTATATTAACACATTTTTCCAAAATTGCACAGCTAGTAAGTAGAAGGCTAAGGACGAAGCCCTGTTTTGTCTGACTTCAAAGCCCATACTTTTCCTACCATTTGGTGATGTCTTTTAGCAGTTACAATTAAGAACTGAGGATATAGGTGAGTTACTCTGGATATTTCTGCCTTCCTTTGTAACTTGTGCCAGATCACTTATTCTTTTTCTTACCACCACCAAAAGAGACTTCATCCTTCAAAAGACTCTCAAAAAGGGAGGGTGTTTCACCACCAGAGACCTACATAATTTACAGTGGACAAAGACACAGAAATATTTTTGCATGGAGTCTGTACATATATTCTTTGACCATTCTTTTTTTCCTTTCTTATTGCAAAGTAGGCTAAGAGAGGCTAATCTGGAATTATTGCTATCTAGCAGTCACCACTTGCAAGGCACCATGTATATCAAGATGGTATGTGAACCATTAAGTGTCAAACTTATGCATGTTAAATGTTATACGAGTTCACAGGTGAGATCAAGAGTGGTTTCATGGAGGAGGTTGGACAAGTGTATGTGACTGATACATGTTCGAAGGATGAGTGGGTTTAGGTTGAGATAAAAAGGGAAAAGTAGGCATTTCAAGATAGGAAAAACTGACAGAGACATAAATAAATATGCCTGGTGAGTTGGATCACCTCCATCAGGTGATTTAACTATCAGAAGCTATGTATTGGTACCATCAAAATATAACAAGTAAAATTTATTGAGCGTGTGCTATATGACATGCTGTACTTGAAACTCTTGAGTTCTATTTAATTCTCATAATAATCCTACGTGGTAGGCACTATAATCATCCACATTTTACAGATGAGGAAACTGATGAACAGAGAGGTTAAGTAATTGTCACACATCTAGGAAGTGATAGATCTAGGGAAGTCTGGCTCCAAAGTCTATGCTCTTAATGCCTAACCTAGACACAGGTGTAGGGGCATTACCTTGAAGAGTAGCTGCCGAGGATAAAAGATGGTTGGAAAAATCCTCCTTCGACAGGCAGAATTCACCTGAATTTTCAGACATGCTTTTTTTTTTTTTTGGCTATTTTATTTCCCCTTCTCCATTATTCCAGTTTAAAAAATACCCAATAATTTCTTGTTGCTCGATCTTCATTCCCGGATCTGCCATTGCATCTTCCTTTATCCAACCCTGGTTGATTCTTTTTATTTTGTTTCTTTTTCTCCACCTCTTTTTCTTCTCTTTTTTTAAAAAAATTTATTTTATGTTGGAGTATAGTTGATTAACAATGTTGTGTTAGTTTCATGTGTACAGCAAAGTGATTCAGATATACATATACATGTATCTATTCTTTTTCAAATTCCTTTTCTTCTCTTCCTTTCTCTCATCTCTGGGTTAGTTAAGCCTGTAACATCTCTTCCCATTTGTAGGACTATGGTTCAGGAAGTCCACCATTCCCATAGGAATCTCCAGGGCAAGAGTGGAAAAGGTTACCAAATTGCAGAGGTTGGGGACAGCTGGAAGCAGAGCTCAATCAAGGGTCAGTGAGCTTAACTCTTCTATCCCTCCACCCGCCGCTGCCTCACCTTGTCCTGTCAGTCCAGCATGGCCCACCTGCCAGAATGATGAGACTCCTTAAGAGAGGGAGTCAGCCTCAGAGCCTGTGCCAGGATAGGTTTTGCTGCCCCTGCAGCTGTTTTTGTCACCTGGCCAAGCACAGCAGTGGATGTATTTATTTGTACAGGAGGTAAAGCCAGGAGAATTTGGGCATAGTATTCCAGCAGCTCTATCTTAGTTTTCTGGAATTTGAAACCCAGACTTGTCTGTAATTTTTTACGAGGTATCGAAATGGGTGTCTTTGGTTCTAAAAATGGAAGAAAAGAAACAAACCAAAAAGCAATTTCTGATGGAAATGGAACCACTAATTTCAATCTAGGGACTCTAAGTTGGTTGGAATTGCCCAGGTGGTTTTTATTACATCTCTTTCTGATTGCTTGTTGCCTCCTACAGAAAGAAGGGCAGAGAAGTTTCAATATTATAGATGTTGGTTGAGTGCCCATCATGTGTCCTCATTTTACATTGTACTGAGGAAAAGTGTAGGGGGAGATATGAGACTAAAAACAAACAAACAGTCCTAAGATGATATATAAAAATAAGTAAAGTCTACAACAACGTCAAACAATAGGAGGCTGAAAGTTACTACATTGGAAAAATTTGAGGAGCTCTTTTTTCAAGGATTATATTCAAAACAGTTTGAGCTACAAAATTCAGTCTGAACACTACACTGCTTACTCACTTACCTTGGTACTAGATTTGGTGACAAATAACTACTGACTGTTTAAAAAAATAAATTTCATCTTCAAAGAAATAAAATTCATTGTTTCTGAAGCTGTACAGAAGAATGTACTATAGGCTTCATAGCACTATAAATGGCAGGAGTGTTGAATAGGGACTGAGTCCCACAGTGACTACTTTGAAGAGAAGAGTTTTCATCTGGGTATATTACTTTTTTTTGAATTCTTGTTCAGAACTTACGCTGTGAACACAAGTTCACTGACATTAGGCAGATTAAAATTTTGTGAGACCTATACATGTAAGACTTTTAAAAATAACTGAAGGCAGAAAAAAACAATTGTCAGTGTGGTCTGGGTATACATATACACACACACACACACTACACACACACACACACACACACACACACACACACACACGATGGGATAATATTAACCTTATAAAAGGAGGAAATCCTGCCATTTGCAATAACATGCGTGAATCTGGAGGGCATTATGCTAAGTGAAATAAACCAGACGGAGAAAGACAAATACCGCATGGTAACACTTATATGTGGAACCTAAAAAAGAAAGTGGAACTCAGAAATTAAGAGTAGAATGGGGGTTGCCAGGGCCTGGAGGGTGAGGGAAATGGGGAAAGCTTGATAAAAGGACACAAACTTTCAGTTATATGATGAGTAAGTTCTGAGGATCCAACGAATAGCATAGTGACTACAGTTAATAATAATACTGTTTTGTATAATTAAAATCTGCTAAGAGAGTAGATCTTAAGAGTTTGCTCCAAATAAGTAAATAAGTAAATAAAAGGTAACTATGTGAAGTGAAGCAAGTAACTTGATTATGGAAATCCTTTCACAGTGTATACATATATCAAATCATCGCATTGTACACATTAAATATGTTACAATTTTATTTGTCAACTATACCTCCATAAAGCTGGAAAAATTTATAAAATAATCTGTTATACCAAAAAAACCCCACAAAAAACAAAACCAAATTGCCAAAATGGTAGTTGAGTTCAAGGAAGGGAGACCATATAGACTGGAATTCTTGCAAAAAGACCATAGAGAAAGTGAGACTTTTTATGCACAACATTTGGGAAGCTGGAACATAAAAAATTAGATGTGAGACTTAAAGCATAGGAGAAGCTTAACCAATCATTATGTTTAAATTAAGCAACTCATTGGAATAATGACTATAAGGCTATTGGGCAATGTTATAAAAGTCCTCTAATCAATGTTACAAAAATGATCTACATAATCCTTATTTGACCTATAAAATAGTGCTAGCTCTTGATAGAAGTCTTATGAGGTAATGTTGGAAACATTGCCTAGTGCATTTAGATGCATTTTCTTGAGTTTGTTCACATGGTTCATTAACCCAGAGACTACAGATGCCTTACAGTGTTGTATTCCTAAAATTCCATAGAATGCAGTGACTAAGAAATCTTGCAGAACCAGATAGGAAAATCAGCCAGGCTTCCACAATAGCTAGCAATCTGTGATTATACATGGTTATTTGTCCAGAATGTACTCTCAAGTAGTAAATGCAGATTAATAGACAAATATGTAGGAAAAAATAAGATCTGAAAATAAATGACACATTTATTTCTCTAATTATGATCTGAAGATAAAAAAAATCTAAATCACTATAGTTTTACTATCTTTTTGCTTTGTAGTAAAAAGTTACAAATTTGGCCTTTTCTTCACACAATCACGCAGAGAGCCTATTCAGTATGTTCCATAGATTTAAGAAAAAGGAATGTAACTTTAAACTTGTCACTAATTTCCAATTATAACATTAAAAGCTTAGATGAAAATCCACTATGAGGAACTAGATCCACTCTGAATCAACTCAAATTTCATAGACACTTAATATAATAATCGGTTATATTTATCGAGCATCAGTTAAGTGCAAAACACTGTGCAAAGTGGTCTATTGAATCCTTATAACAAACCTATGAGATGGGAACTGTTATAATCCTTACTTTGTAGATGTGAAAAAAAGGGAGGCACAAACAGGTTAGGCAATTAGCCCCAAATCACAAAATATTAAGACACATAAATAGAACATAAACCCAGTTTTTCAACTCTAGAGCACCACTTAAAAATCTTTTATTTATAACAGTAATAAATGTGCATAGGTTAGAAATAAAATAACTACAAATCTTGTAATTATGTTGAACATTTAATTTGTGGACTTTTGAGAACAAAAGGAGCTTGCTGACTGGATAGGGCACTGGGAAAACAGGCATAAAACAGGACATTTTTGAGAAAAGTCAGATGTATGGTCATCAGATTTAAGCAGTCCCTGTCCACAATATCCCTTGTTCCCCAATTCTTGCTTCTCAGAGGCAATTATTTTAAACTCTTTCTGCTGCCTTTTTAAAGAGTATTTTATATTTGGGAGCTCTTTTTTTCAGGAATTGTACTGAGAACTATTTATCCAAATAACATTCAATACTGTAAATTCTTGATTTTTAAATTTTAGATATTATATATATTGATTTCTACTATGGAACACAAGACTTTTGCTCTTATACTTTCTGACTAAACATACTTTCCCTACCTTCATTCTCCAACTTTTTTTTGGTTAAATAATTTTATGTTTATATTATTAAGACTATATAAATTTGACCCACATATAATAATCTATTACATTTTCATAATCTACTTACTGTTTTTCCAGAGTTAACCATCTTATGTGTTCATTTTTGCTTAGTTATCTATGTACCTGCTCACATCCAACCCCAACCTTTCTTTCTAAACTCTGAAAGTTCCTCTTGTTACTGTCAAACCTCATAGATAATAGATAAGTTCTACTTTTTTCCCTTAGAAACATCCCTCCTTGTTTCTCTATCTTCCTGATCCAGTATGGCTGATTGCTTTCAAAATTGGTAATTATAAATAAAGCTGCTATAAATATCTGTGTGCAGGCTTCTGTGTGTACATGCTTTCACTCATTTGGGTAAATACCAAGGAGCACGATCCTGAATTGTGTGGTAAGAGAGTATGTTTACTTTTGTAAGAAACTGCCAAACTGTCTTCCAAACTGTCCATTTTGCATCCCCACCCACAACGAATGAGCATTCCTGTTGCTCCACATACTCACTAGCCTCTGGTATTGACAGTGTTCTGGATTTTGACTAATCTAATAGGTGTGTATTGGTATCTCAATTTTGTTTTAATGTACATTTCCATGATGACACGTGGTGTGGAGCATCTTTTCATATACATATTTGCCGTCTATTTTTCTTCTTTAATGGGGTGTCTGCTAAGGTCTTTGGCTTGTTTAAAAATGGGATTTAAAAATTATTATTATTACTATTATTATTAATCTTAAGAGTTTGGGGTGTATTTCATATACCAGTTCTTCATCAGATATATCTTTTGCAAATACTTTCTTTCAGTCTGTGGCTTGTCTTTTCATTCTCTTAACAGTGTCTCACAAAGCTAAGGTTTTTAATTTTAATGAAGTCCAGCTTATCAATTATTTCATTCATGGATGATGCCATTGGTGTTGTATCTAAAAAGTCCTCACAAGCCCAAGGTCATCTAGATTTTCTCCTATGTTGTCTTCATATCTCCTGTAAAATTAGGAGTTTCATAGTTTTGTTTTACATTTACATCTATCATCCATTTGAATTAATTTTTGTGAAGGGGTCTGTGTCTAGATTCATTTTGTTGCATATGGATACCCAGCTGTTCCAGCATCATTTGCTAAAAAGACTGTATTTGTTCGATTGTATTGTCTTTGCTCCTTTGTCAAGAATCAGTTGACTATATTTGTGTGGGTCTATTTCTGGGCTCAATATTCTTTTCTACTAACCTGTTTGCCTGTTCTTTCACCAATACCACACTGTCTTGACTACTGTAGCTTTAGAGTAAGTCTTCAAGTTGGATAGTGTCAGTCCTCCAACTTTGTTCTTCTCCTTCAATATTGTGTTGGTTATTCTGGGTTATTTGTCTCTCTACATAAACTTTAAGATCAGATATCCACAAAATAATTTGCTGGGATTTTTATTGGAATCACATTTAATCTATTTGTCAAGTTAAGGAGAACTGACATCTTGACAATATTGAGTCTTCTTGTCCATGAACATGGAATAGCTCTCCAATTTTTAGTTCCTTGATTTCTTTCATCAGAGTTTTGTAGTTTTTCTCATATAAATCTTGTATATATTTTATTAGATTTATACTTAAGTATTTCATTTTGGGGGCTATTAATACAAATGGTGTTGTATTTTTAACTTCAAATTCCAGTTGCTCATTGCTGGTACATAGGAAAGTGAATAACTTCTGCACATTAACTTTGCTATAACCCTGCTATAATCACTTATTAGTTCCAGGAGTTTTTTTGTTGATTATTTGGGATTTTCTACATTGGCAATCATGTCATTTATGAACAAAGACAGCTTTATTTATACCTTCTCAATCTGTGTACCTTTTATTTTATTTTCTTCTCTAATTACATTAGCTAGGACTTCCAGTACTTCTAGTATTGTTGAAAAGCAGCAGTGAGAGCGGACATCTTTATCTTGTTCTTGACCTTAGTGGAAAAGCTTCTAACTTTTCACTGTTAGACATGATGTTAGCTATAGGTTTTCCTTTAGATTTTCTTTATGAAATTGAAGAAGTTCTCCTTTATTCCTAGTTTGCTGTTATTGGATTTTGTCAAATATTTTTTCTTTTGCATCTATTGATATGAACATGTGATTTTTCTTCTTTAGCCTGTTAAGGTAATGGATTTTATTAATTTTTAAATGTTGAACCAGCTTTACATGCCTGGAATAAATCCCACTTGGTCATGGGGTATAATTCTTCTTATACGTTGGATTCACTTTACTAATATTTTGTTGAGGATTTTTGCATCTATCTTCATGGGATATATTGGTCTGTAGATTTTATTTTCTTATAATGTTTTTGTCTGGTTTTGTTATTAGGGTAGTGCTGGCTTAGGTCCAATGTTCCACTTTGTTTTTCTTGAGAAAAAGTGTTTTCTTCTTGCGGCTGGTGACATTCACCTCAACTTCTGCAGAAAGGGAGATGGGGTTAACCTGGGCTTTGAAGGAGCAAAAGGGAAGAAGGCAGTAGAGTGTGGTGGCCAAGAATGCAGGCTTAGGATTCAAATGAGACCATGTACAAGTCCTGCTGTACACCTTACTGGCTCTCTGACCTTGAGTAAGTTACTGAACCTCTCTAAGTCTCAGTCTTCTCATCTGTGAAGTGAATACAGTAATAATACCTGTCTCATAAACTTGTCAGGAGGATTATTGAGATAAAGAGGATAAAATACATAGAATGAGTGCCCAACCCTCAGTATTTGATAAATTAAGTTTTAAAAAGGCAAAGGGCAACCCTTTTAGATGGATGAAGAATATTGAAATAATGACCAGAATAGCAGTGGTTTAAAGAAGAATGTGCCATGAAGGTATTTAATTAAGCCAAAGGAATATGTGAAGAGTCTTTTAGTAACTGATAGGATTGTACAAGGACATAGGCGATAAATTAAAAGTTAACTTTTTTCCTGGTCTCCTACACAGTTGGAGCTGAGCCTCCAGGAAGCCTACCTGACTCTTCATCTTATAGCCCATCAGTTGGGTTTTCCCCTTATGTGCTCCTGTAATAGTGTATACTTTCCATATCCTAGCAGTTACCATATTATATTGAAACTTGTCAGAATACTCTGCTAAGTACTAGTCTTCTCGATGTCGTGATTCATGAATGTCTATTAACAGTGCCAGTGCCTGGCACATCATAGGCACTCAATAAATCCTGGTCAACTAAATGAGTGAGTAAATGAGAATACACTAGAATAGTAGCCAGTAGAAGGCTTTGAATCAATACTGCATTTATGGTACATACATGGTATAAGATATACTGTGTTTGGGGACCTGAAATACAGTTCCACAACATTATACTTCTTAATACTCAGTGATACGATAATAAAATAGAACATGTAACAGTGGGTCTAGCCTGGTGTCTCTCACGCATGCAGTAAATATGTATCTGATTTGGAAAATATAGATAGAGCTAGGGCTTATTCAACAAATGTCCTAAAAATTCTTAGTGTTTGGGATGAGGGGCTGGCAGGGGGTGAGGGAATAGTGGCAGCAGTGGATGTTTTGTTTACAGTCCAGTAAAATTTTGAAAACTGTCTCTAAATTTGGGGAGATTGACTTGAAATGATGGGCTTCCTTTTGGCAAGCCTGTTTTTAATTAAATGGCACATCTTTGGTCATCTCTTGACTTTGTTATAGTAGTCTAACTTTTTAAAAAATTGGCTATAAGATAATTTTTCAAAAAATTGCCAGTTCAGTATGAATTAATGATTTCCAACCTTGCTATTACAAAGGAAAATGTGCAGCTAGTGTGGGACAGTTATAATTTTGAAAAACTGCTTGGAATCACCGAGTTCCATTGTTCTCTTACCTGTTCATAGTCTTATTTTAAGTTTGAGTGAGTTAAACTATCTGATTTTGTTTTAGACACACCTAAGTGAAACATGTGCTGAGCTGTGGACTGCTCTTACTTGTGAACATAATTTCTGCTTTCCTCAGCCTCATTGCTTTCTAGGTCTTTTCTTTTTTTCTCTACTCATTCCTACAATGTTTCCTTATCTTTTCAATATGCTGCATCTTACTATTTCTTTCACCTAAATTTAATTGACGCTCATTTTATAAAAAGAAAAAAAACCCTGTTATCCATTTACAAAAATACATTTTTTTCCTCTTTTTTTCTATGTGAACGCCTTATTCAATTCCATCACATTTTGCTAAGGTGTTAAGAGGTTGCTTACTTAGCCCGTGTCATTCCCTTTTGACTAACTATCAAATGGATAGTTATATTTTTAGTCTACTTTTGCATGGCCCAGGTTTTTAAAATATGGTATTTAATTAAGACCACTCCAACTCTATTCTACATTTCTAGTCTAAATAAATATTGAAGTTATAACCACAGCTTATAATCCAGTACTGGAAAGTCTAGGAAACATAGAAAGCTGGAAAACTGTGTGTGTGTGTGTGTGTGTGTGTGTGTGTGTGTGTGTGTGTGTGTGTGCAGTACACATATATAAAGCAATGAAGTGCAATATATCTGTAGCTCATTTAAAACTTTGGTGTTGCCTACATCACCTACATGTCCTGTATATCTGTATAAGATCATATCGAGCCTGTGTGTGATATTTGGCATTGATATTGCCAAAGTCCTGATTTGAATTCTTTCCAGAAATGTTAAAGTTTGAGTTTATTGTTTTAAGTTAATGAGTATGCCTTTAACTCAAGGCAAAGACAAGGGTTGAAACCAGATTATGTGGCCTTAAACCACACAACTATTTCCCTTGTGAAATTTTTTGCTGTTTGAGTTTAGTTTATATAAAATAATCAAAACACTCTGTAGGAACTATAAGCTTCTAAAGTGTTTTATCCCCACAGAGCAGTTTAGATCATGTGTGGCAGTCCGGAACTTGGAAAGTGGTTGACTTAATTTATTGTAAGCATTAGAAATCAAAATTAGCATTAAAAATCAACCCCTTGTGACTTCCCCCCTCCCTGAGTTGAGCTTACATAAAACAATCTAAAACACTATAGGTTTCATCAGCTTTTGGTGAACTTTTTTTGGATGTATAATGGTATAAAATGGTTTGGAATCAAACTTGAATTATTGATACTTCTACTTAACTCTGAAAGTCATTAAAACATAGAGACCTGTAGACTTTTATTGATAAACATTTTGATTACAATTTTATTTTAGAGGAAAATTCTTAATTTCCATGTTGGTGTACTTGTTGGCTTCCAGGAAGATCTTATCAGTCATCCTAATCAAGGCTAAACATAGATTTTAAAGTGTTTTTTCTTTTTGTAGTTTTATTTTGAGAAGTGAATGTGTTCTCTGTCTTTTCCAATACAAACTTAGTATATGAGAAACTTGTATATTGTGTGAGCATTTACATATGCATAGAATAATTGATTTATTATAAAACTAAAGTTAGCACAGGACAGTGGAAGCTTAAAAAGGCTGTTTCCTAATAACTTTAGCTTATTCAAGAGAGCATTACTTCAAAAGCAAAACAAAATAAACACATAAAAGATAGATTTTACTTCCTAGGGTTTTAAAATACATCAAATCCTCTATAGTAAATAAATTATGTTGTTAGTTAATAAATCATATAACAGAAGTGGCATATAATTTTCTACAAATGAAATTTGCATATCCATATAAATGTTTTAGTGTCTTTTTTGTATATTACTTTTTTCACCAGAAGAATAAATAAAAAGACCAACTTTTCTAAAATAAATACTGGAAAAAAAAAGGATTGGTAACTGTAAAGGCAATGAAATATAACATGGGATGAAAATGTCTATACTTATTATTGATCCCTTTTGAGAAACAACTGGCCATTTTAAGGTAACAACTCTATTTTTGGAATATTATGTTTGCTTTATGAAATCTACAACCATTTCTATTCCTCTTAGTACAGCAATTTAGTAAACTGTAATTTACTGCAATTTGTGTGAACGAAGACTGTAGATTATATTCTGCTGTTAATATTCCCAAATACAAATTTATATCAACAAATCCAGAGGTGGCACATGTCCAAATTCAATGACTTATGCTTAAGAAAGCAATAGTTGATTATAGTTTTAAAAGGTAGTATATTTTCCAGGCATTCAAACACAAAACAGCCTTCCAACAGTAATCTGGGGTTTGTACCAAATGAAGGCATCTTGCTGAAATGTCTGTGGGACCTCTTTGAGGCTTGGTGTTCATTAGGATGTGCATGCAGAACAATTTACTGTTCAGGGGACTGACTAGTACAGTATGAAAGCAAAGCAGTCACTAATGGCGTAGCCCCTCGAACCCCCTCCTCCAAAAAAAAAAAAAATTCAGACTATGTATTTGCTAATAGATTGAAGAGTAAATGTTCATTATGATAGATATATACTTTAAATTATGTACCTGAGTACAATATGGAGTTATAGGGAAGAAGAGACACTTGGTTTTGATGTTTGTTCAAAGGATACAGAAAGATTGTCTGAGCCTCCAGATTAACTCCTATATCAGTTACCTGCATCACTTGACAGTGTATTCATAAAAATTCATCCTATGGGTTAAAACATTATCTCCAGAAATAAGATTACCTTATAGAGTTTTTAATTCACATGTCAATAATTTTATATACTTTTCCCCATTACTTTATAATTTATAAAGTTCTTTATAATAATTCTGTGGGCCATTGTCCTTTTTCAGAAATTCTTTATGGGGCTTATTTATGCAAGAAAAAATATATGGCACTCTGCAAGTACTCTCTCTGTGAATGGCCTCAATGATATATATAAGAAACTCTGTCAACTAGATACTTCCTACAGTTAGAATTATTTCATTTTTGTCATTAATAAGTATTCTTTTAGAACTGGAGGATCTGAAGCCAGATCCTGGGTTAGACTCTATTTCTTACTAGTTCTGTGACCCTGGGCAATTTCCTCATCTGTTGATAGTCATAATAATAGCAGCTACCTCATAGATTGTTGTAAGAATTACATAAATAAATACATGTCAAGATCTTAGAACAGTGCCTGGTCAGAGTAAGCTTTCAATGAAGTTTTTAGTTATTATTGCAATTCACAGAAAGTTATAATCAGGGCATGCCACAAAAAGTGTAGATATAATTGAAAAGACTGCACAAAAAGTTGTGAAATTTTAACTTATAGTAACTATTAGTTACTGTATTAGTAATTATTGTATAGTAATATGGATGTAGTTTAATAATTTTTATTCTGTAAAGATGTTTCTTAACAAAGTATCAGTTGCTTCTATCATCTTCTTTCTCATCCTTGAGTAAGTAAAAGTCAAGTCTTTTCCCTGAAAACCTACAGAATCCCAAGAGAAATATTTATGTAGTAAGCTGTTCAAAAGACCAGGTACCAGGAGATGTAGGAAATAAAACAAAGGGAGACTGGGCAAGAGTTGAGAGGACAGAGTTAGAAAAGGGGATGTTTGATCTACAGAAGGTTCTGGGAAACTCAGACATGAGGAGAAAAATTACCATATTCTTTTTTTGTTCGAGGCAATTAGTTTATTTCTCATCAATATTACATGAAGATGATAGAAGCTATTTAAGGTCAGCTAAAAGAAAATAATGCAGTTGCTTATTTTTCTGAATTTTTATTCTGTCTTTCCTTCCCAGTTGTTTCTGTTTCTTGAACATTCCATGCTTTCTCTTGCCTTTTGAAAGGTAGAGCTTTCCACATACTGTACCCATTTTGCTAAAAACTCCCAAACTCTTCCTTTGCCAGGTTAGCTTCTCCCATCTCTCAAGTCTCTGTTTAAATGTCTCATCCTTGGGATACATTACCTCACCCCTAGATCAGGTTAAATTCCCTGTTATATGCCTCATAGAACCTTCAGAACCTCCCCTTTGTCACACTATTTTGCACCTCTCTAATGTTGCCTTCTTTTCTAGATTGTAAATTCCATGGGAGCACAGCCTTCATCTCTGGGGTTCTGGAAAAAGTACTCTATCTTGATTTGGATAAATCATATAAATTCATTGAACAGAACATCTAAAATCAGTGCACTTTTATTCTATGCAGGTTATGCCTCAATAAATAAGAATGAAAAATGAAAAATGAGGCACTTATCTGGTTATTTAAGCTGCACAATACCAAACCTTGAGGTTAGGTTGAACAGTGAATTATTAGAAAAGTTCTCCCTTTACTGAGTTGAAATATGCACTACTATAATTTTCATCTGTTGGCTGTATATCTGTTCTCTGAGACAACATTAAATAATACTATTTTTCTTTTTACATGATGCCTTTTAAAATATTTGATGAGAGCATTCATGTTCCAGGCTAATCTCAACCATTCCTCTCCTGACAGTTTAATTTTCTAATCATCTTGGTCTTTTTCCAGCAGATGTTCTCTAGTTTATTAATGTCCTTCAAAATACAGTACCTAGAACTGAACTCTGCATTCCTAGTATTCTGACCAATGCAGAGTACAGCTTGCTATCACTTCTCTTGAAATGCATATTTTGCTACTATTAAACAGACTAAAAGACTTTCATTAATTCTGTTTAGCATTATCTCTTCTCATACTAAGACTCCTTTTCAACTCCACTTAAGAATCACCATTAACCTAGATTCCTTCCATTTGTATTTGCATAATTCATTTTTTAAGCCTAATTCAGGCCATTGCATCCTGTTGACTTAAGGCAATAATAGGTTCCAATTTATTCTATCCCAAATTACATTCTCTCTCTGTTTCATAAGTTTGTTATAAAGATTAAATATGATTGTGCCTATAAAATGTGTATTATATGTAAATTTAAAGACAATTATTGTCAAGATAATTGTGAAACCTAAGTCTTTCATCATTCCATGTTGTTTATTAAAAATAAATATAAAAAGTGCAGGGACAGAGTCCTATAGCATAACTCCCTTTCAAGTTGACATCCATCAACACTTTTTGTCCTACTTGTTTAATCATTATTAACAGAAATGTAGCCTAATGCCATATGAAAAATCAAAATATATTACGGAGCATATAGAAACAAGGTCAAGTTGAATAGTTTGTATTTTTTGCTGTCATCTCTTAACATATAATTAACTCCTTAAGCAGTAATCCTATGCAGTCTTAAATACTACAGCTTTATAATACATTTTTTTATCTGGGAGATCTTGGTTGTCCTTGGCCCTGTGTACACTACTGAATATGCTATTCTAGTCCTGCACATGCGCACACACGCACACACGCACACAATCTGTTTAGGATTTTGACTGGGATTGCTTTGAGTCTATAGATCAATTGAGAGAGAATTGATGTCTTTAAAATAATGTCTTTCCATTTATTTAGATTCTCTTTGTCTTTCAGTAAAGTGTATACTTTTTCTATAAAGGTCTTCTACATCTTCCTATGTATGTTGTATTTTTGTACTTTTTTAAGAGTTATGTATGTTAAAATATAATTTTCTAACTTTTTGCTAGTATATAGAAATCTAATTGGTTTTTGTTTATAGATTTTGTATCCACTAACCTTGAAAACTCTAATTAATTATAACATTTTTAGATTTCTGATTATCTTACATACCAGGCCATGCCATCTGTGAATAATGACAGTTCTGTTTCTTCTTTTCCAATCCTCTTAACATTTATTTCTATGTCCTCCTACCCCAACTCATCTACTTGCCCTCCCTCCTCCAGTCTACCACTCTCCTGAATCTTGTTTTCAATCATTTCTTTAATGTCTTAAAATATTGTTTTATCATACATATGTATTCCTTTAAAAGAACATTTTAATTTTAATTGCTATTTACTTTATAAGAAAGATACTGTATTGTATATAATATTCTGGGACTTAAAATCAATATTGTGTTGCTTCATTCATATTGCTGCATAAATAAAACATAGGTGAATACCTTCTTGATCTTGGTGTAGGGAATGATTTTCAGCAAGACTATATAAAATTAATATCTCTCTTTATCAAAGAAACTTTAAATAAAGTAAAAATACATATTACAGAAAGCAGGGACTTGAACAGATATTCGTATACCAATGTTCACAGCAACATTATTCAAAATAACCAAAAGGTGGAAACAATCCAAATGGCCATCAACTGATGAATGGATAAATAAAATGTGGTATATACATTCAATGGAATATTATTGTACGGTATGAATGAGCCTTGAAAACATTATGGCACATGAAATAAGGCAGGCACAAAAGGAAAAATATTATATGATTCCATTTATATGAGTTACCTAGAACAAGGAAATTCATAGAGACAGAAAGGAGAATAGTGGTTAGGAAGGGCAGGGGGAGGAGGGAATGGGGAGTTATTGTTTAATGGGTACATGGTTGCAGTTTGAGGTAATGAAAAAGTTCTAGAGATGAATAGTAGTGATGCTTGCACAACAATGTGAATATACTTAATGCCACTTAAGTGTACACTTAAAAATGGTTTAAAAAAAGTAAATTTTAGGTTTTATATACTTTACCATAATACAAAAATTATGTTTCAAATTGGGAGATGGTATTTATAGCAGCTATAACTTTCAAGGCATTAAAATCAAGAATATAAAAGAACTATGAGAAAAGGATAAACAACTCAATAGAAAAATGAGCAAAGCCCATAAAAAAGGGAAAATCATGTCTGATACACACATGAAGAGATATTAAACCTAGTTATGATAGGGAAATACAACTCAAACCACAGGGAGGTGTCATTTGACGTTCACATGTCACATTCATTTGGAAAATATTAAAAAGTCCGACAACCCAGGTGTTGAAGGGAATGTAGACTCTCTCTTAATTATTGCTGGAATATAAACAGTATAACAACTTCAGTTGTTCACAAACCCTACACTTCAACAAGTCTATTCTTTAATATTTACCTGAGAGAACTCTTAAATTTTACTATGGAGAAATGTATAATAAAGTCTGTAGCAACTTTATAATAAAAACTTGGAAAATCCAAATGTTCCCTGAAAGAGAACAGGTAACTATATTTTTGATATAGTCAAACAGTGTACTATCATTTGGCAGTCAAACTAAATGAATCACAGCCACCTTAAAATACAGATAAACCTTTCAAACTTCTTGTGATATATGCTTTGCTCATGAAATTTCAGTACTTCTTCTTATTTAATATGTGTATTTAAGGCTATAAATTTTCTTTCTAAGTGCAATCTTAGCTGCATCTCATATGTTTTGGTATCTAGTACTTTTGATACTGCCCAATTCAAAATATTTTCTTATATTTATAATTCTTTATTTTAATAATACGTTATTTAGAAGTCTGTATCTTCATTTCTGAACAGTTTTTTTCTACTTTAAAAAATTGATTTTTAGCTTAATTGCAAATAACAGTGTCTATATAATTTCATTCCTTTAAAATGTGCTGTGCTGTGTCTTATATCGCATTAAATGTTCAATTTCCTCAAATGTTTGGAAGAATGTATATTTTACATGTCTTTTATACGGTATTCAACATATGCCATTTAGGTTACTTTTGTTAATTATTTTGTTGAGATAATATTTTACTAATTTTTAGTCTGCTTAATCTTTCAATAATTGAAAGAATTGTTTTAAAATCTCCCACTATGATTATGAAGTTCTCTATTTGTTTAGTTCTGTCACTTTTTTCCCCTTATTTATTTTGAGGCTCTGTGCAATATATAAGAATTGACAGGGCTTCCCTGGTGGCGCAGTGGTTGAGAGTCCGCCTGCCGATGCAGGGGACACGGGTTCGTGCCCCGCTCCGGGAAGATCCCACATGCCACAGAGTGGCTGGGCCCGTGAGCCGTGGCTGCTGATCCTGCGTTTCCGGAGCCTGTGCTCCGCAACGGGAGAGGCCACAACAGTAAGAGGCCCGCGTACCGCAAAAAATAAAAAATAAAAGAATTGACAGTTGTTACATAGCTTTCTTTATAATCTAGGAAAGCTTTTGACTTAAAACCTATTTTATCTTATAGTAATATAGCTATACCAGCTTTCTATTCATGAGTATTTCCATGGCACTCTTTGACCCATACTTTTTACTTACAATTTTTCTATACCTTCATATTTTAGAGAGATCTTCTGTGAAAAGCATTTACCCCTCTTGTGCCTTTTAGTCTTCTTTCTTGCTGTTTTTGGGTTAAATTTTTTAAAAAATCGATACATGTTTCCTTTGGCTAGTTTAGAAGCTATAGCCAGTCTTTCTAGTCTTTAAGTGGTTACCATGGAAGTTACAACATGAATACTTATCAATGTTTAAAATTAGTACTTTTATTATTCTCCTGGAGTTTAAGGAACTTATGACACTTTAACTACAACATCTCACTCTCAACTTTTCATTTATTGCTGTTGTGAATTTTCCATCTTTTAAATATTCACATGCTATTGTAATTATTGTTTTATATAGTCAAAGTTACTTTATATTTACTTTCATATTTACTACTTTCTTTATTCTCATTCTTTCCTGCATATCTCATCTTCCATCTTCTGCCTGAAGAATATCTTTTAGAAAATATGTCTTTTCTCTCTGGTAGTTTCTAAGAAATCACAAGTTTAATTGTTTGTGTCTGTGGGTGTGGGTGTGTTTATTTTTCCTTTTATACTGCTTTACTTTTGGAGAGTGCATTTTCAATCTGAGGGACTTGTCTTATGTTATGGAAGATTCCCAGCTATTGCTTTTTTTTGATAATTCCTCTTCTTAATGTTTTTGCATTTTATTCTTCAGAGACTTCTTTTGAAACGTCTCAATTCTACAGGATTTGTATTTTATCTTTTAAAATTTACATTTCTTTATCTCTCTGTGCTTTATTAGATGATTTCCTCAGATCTTTCATCAAATTCATTCTGGCTCTAGCCAGTTCATTGTGCCATCTACTGAGGCTTTTATTTCAACGTATATTTTTAATTTCAAAGATTTTAAATTGCTCTTTAATATATCTATCTGTATGTTTACAAATTTGTCTTTAGTTCCTTTGTCTGTTTGAGGAGTTCAAATACACTTAATTTAAAATCCTCTTCAGATTTTGTCATTATCTCTATTTCCTTGAGTGTAAAATATCCCACTTATTCATTTATTCATTGCACTGGAATTCTTCACTGCTTCCTGACTTCTTCTTAGAAAATAGGTTTTTGAAATTTTTTTCCTCAGGCTTATTTACTTGTCAGGTGGTTTCAAGCTTGTCTCAGCTCAGTTCTCCAGGTTAAATGATTCCAAATCAGATTTTACCTTAGCAGCTTGAGGCATGGTTTGCTCAGTCATCACGACTCAGGCTACTATAACCAAATACACTAAGACCTTAAAATCCAACGTGTGTGGGGAGGGTTTCCCCGCACCAACATGCAATTCTCTGACACCAGACGGATGTCCTACAATTCAACTCAATTCTGACACTATCTACCAGGAGTTAGCGTCACATCCCACAGGTTAAGGGCTCAGAGGCACAAGACTGCCTCCCTTCCCCCCCCCCCCTCAGGTGCCAGTTTCAAATCCAGGTTGTCACCTATGCTTCTGACCTACCGGCTATAGGCCAGAGGTGCCCAGGACTCCCTCCTTGGGTTCAATTAATTTGCTAGAGCGGCTCACAGAACTCAGAGAAACGTTGCACTGATTAGATCAGGAACAGCCAGGTGGAAGAGATGCAGAGGGCAAGGTATAGGGAAAGAGTGAGGAGCTTCCATGCCCTTTCCAAGTGCATCACTCTCTCCGAATCTCCACATGTTCACCAACCCTGAGGCTCTCCAAACCCCATCCTTTTGGTATTCTATGGAGGCTTTACTACATAAACATGCTTAATTAAATCATGGGCTATTGGTGATTGATTCAACTTTGAGACCAGTCCCTCTTCCCTTTTCAAGGGTCGGGGGATGGAACTGAAAGTTCCAACTCTCTAATAATATGGTTGGTTCTGTTGGTGACCAGCTCCCATCCTTACGTGTGGTCCAGAAGTCATTTACCTCATTAAGTAGTAAATAAGCCATAGTGAGCTATGCACAGTGTGATGAATATAGGTAACAATATTGTACTATACTTATGTAATGTGATAAAAGTCACTATGAAAATCACATTACAATATACAAATGTATCAAAGTAACACATTGTACGTCTTAAATTTACAAAATGTTACATGTCAAATATATTCAATAAAATGATTTAATTAAATTAAATGTTGAGATTTAAAAAGTCATCTCATTAACATAGCAAAAGACACTTTTTATCACTGTCATCACAGGAAATTCCAAGGGTTTTAGGAGCTCCATGCCAGAAACAGGATGAAGCCTATATATTTCTTATTATAAATCACTGTATTACAGATATAGTTTTTTTTTAATCTTTCCTGGTAAATGCAATATATTTTCAGATGAAATCAGAGGGTCAAAGAGAGTGGGAATAGGTCCAGTTCTTCATAGAAAGTATGGTGCTAAATGCCAACTTCTCATGGAAAACCCAATATTCATTTACTCCAATTGTGGGACACATTTATTACCCTATTTAACTGTGGTTTTTGGAAAACCTCTCTCTCCTCACTCATCATATTTTGTCTTGTTTGTGATCTAAAATCTATAGCTCCCACTTGCCATTCTGAATTTCTTCTTCATCTTAGGCCATGGAGATTTTCTTCTTGTTTTGAGTATGTCTGAATGTTTTCAAACTTGTGTTTATATTTTACTTATATATTTCAAGTGAGGAGACTTCATTATGTTCTCATGTTTTCTTGGAGACTGAATTCAAGAAATCTGTTGAATTTCATTTGGTCTGAAAGTTTGGAAATATATATGATCACAGAAATCCCTATCTATGCAATATCCATTAATATCTTATGGAACTCATATAGCACATGTTCAGAAACTCCAATCTAGGGTAAGTATATGTTTAAATAGACTCCCAGATGACTGTGGTATGACAATGGGGCAGAATCATTGCAACTTTGAGACCAAACACTTGAGTATAAATCCTGGCTGTTCTATCGTTAACAGTGTGGTGTTGGGTGTTATTTATCTTCACCAGTTTTTCAGTTTCCTCATATGTTAAATGGGGACAATAAGAATTTTGAGAGTAGTTGTAAGGATTAAAGTACTGATAGTAGCTTATCCAACCCATTTCTTGACTCCTTTTTATAGAAAAATTTCCATTCCTACACTTCTGCCTTAAACCCATTCTAATATTGATTTTGTCACTGCCACTTCACCAAAATTGCTTTTATCAAGGTCTCCCATAAGATTCACACTTCCAGACCCAGTGGTCAGTTATCAGTCCCAAGTCTTTTGAAGAATCTTCAGCATTTAACAAAGGGGGTCACTCTTATTCTGGGATTTCTTCTTCACTTAGTCTCTAGGTCACCAAGGTTGCCTCTCTCTTTTTTTTTTTTAATTAATTTATTTTATTTATTTTTGGCTGTGTTGGGTCATCGTTGCTGCGTGGGCTTTCTCTAGTTGCAGTGAGCGAGGGCTACTCCTTGCCACGGTGCACAGGCTTCTCATGGTGGTGGCCTCCCCTGCTTCAGGGCATGGGCTCTAGGCGCGTGGGCTTCAGTGGTTGTGGCGCACGGGCTTAGTCGCTCCGCGGCATGTGGGATCCTCCTGGACCAGGGCTTGAACACGTGTCCCCTGCATTGGCAGGTGGACTCCCAACCACTGCACCACCAGGGAAGCCCAAGGTTGCCTCTTTGTTCTTCTCCTTGCTCATGGTTACCCTTAGGCTCTTTCCCTGGTTCCTCTTCATCTTCTCAAACTCTAAATATTGACGTGTTGAAGAGTTCACATTTAAGAACTGTTATATGTGTTCATTTCCTAGATAATCTCATCCAGAACTCTATACTATGTGATGACAACTCTCATATTTATATACTGAGTCTCAACCATCCCCCTGAATCCCAGTCTTGTATACTGGACCACCTATTTGATATTTCCACTTATGAGACTTATAGATATGTTATATTTAACACCTATATAACCAAACTCTTAATTTCTTTCTCCCTCAGTTCTCCCAGTCTTAGTAAATGATAAAGCCATTCTCCCAGCTGCTCAGGGCAAAACTTTGGAGTAATTATTTACTCTCTTCTTTCTTTAACACTTAGGGCCAACTTCATGGATATATGACCTGTGCAGTCAACAGGACCGTGCCCTTAGAAGACTCCCATGCTTAGTTTAATGCTATTGTGTTGTCATCTCAAAATTATTATTTTTTTCATTATTTAGAGAATATTAGTTTCTGTAATCAAACTCACATTGATAAGACCTTACATATTTAATACAGTGTTTTACTCTTGTACAAATGGAAAAAAATATGCTTGTTTCTAGACCAATATGGCTGTTAATTTCTATACAGTGCCACCTCAACATAGTACAACTGGGATACTTTTTCCAAAGTTGACAGCAGGCCTAAAGTTTCCAAAAATTCAAATTATACATATATAAGCATACATATTTATGTTTTCGGAAAGACCAATATGTTATACATTAGTAGCAGCATCGGATTTTTGAGGTTCTATAGTCATCTGAACGAAAAATCCAGCACATTCCATTAAAAAGGAAAAAAAAAAAACAAAACCCGAGGAAAAAGTGAAGTTCTGTTACTGTTCTGATATCTGGCACTATTTTAATTAACTTCTCAATCATCATCCGGAAAGAAAACATTCCAGAATAATGGCATTAAAAACAGTGCTGACAAAGCACCATCACTATTGTGTATTGTAAAGTAGGTACATGATATTTTACATTCACAGAGATATGATACAGTACTGTCCTTCATCTGTAATACTGGAGAATACAATTTAAAAGACATTATTTGAGATTTGATTCCACTTTTCTAGCAGAAGCCCCAAAGGATGGTATGACACAGGTCTGGTAAAGAAATGCACCTTCTTAGATAAGATTTCCTTTCATTAATGGCACAGTTCTAGGTACTCTCTTCTCTTTGTGAAATTCAGCTAAAAACTATTAAAAACAAACAAAAACAAAAACAATCACTGGATTCATACACTGTTTTCCTTTTTCAAGATTGCCCTAATCTTCTCTGTCTTGGTTTTAGCAACACTGGCTTTGATATATGGGGCCAGTATTTTACAACTTTTTGATGTTTATGATATGTTTCAGAATTCTGTAATTCTGTACCAAGACCACATATTAATGAAGTGTGAGAACAGAATAAATAAAATTTTCAAAAATGCAAGGTGGAAATGCACAACTGTATAGGAAGGTATGAGGTCCTGCAGCAAAACAAGGAATAGACCAAGTAATAGAAAAGTGTAGTACCCAGGGAATAGTATAACCACCATAGAACTGTGTAAGGAAGTCTCAGGATAACGTGGGGTATCAGGCCTAGAAAGCAGCCAGTCCATATTGAAGGACTACAAACAAACTTAATTATATAAAAGAGAATGTGCAACCATTGTATGGTACTTGAGGTGCTGAAGTAGATATTTACACAGTCATACCAATGTAAGCTGTAACCATTAACTAAAAATTGTAATACAGATATGTGGGGAGGATGGAGAAAGGATGAGATATTAGATAGTTGTGTCTTCATCTGCCAAAACAAAAAGCCAATGGCAAAGATCTGTATGTGATAAATCAAGAAATAGTAGCATTACTCTAGGGTGAAGGAAGAGAGTCTGATTAGATAAGCAAGAATCCTCCCCTTGCCAGTGTTTATGTATCTTCCGTTATGGTCTAGCTAGTGTTGCTTTCTGAAGGTATATCAGTAGGTCTGGATTTGCTCTCGTGAGGCAGTGTTTGATATCAATTATATAACTTCAATGACACAAAGTGTCTCTTAAATCTCTTCTGTGTTACAGTTTTCATTCACCAGCTTTTTTTTTTAACTTCTTTACTGGAGTATAATTTCTTTACAGTGGTGTGTTAGTTTCTGCTTATAACAAAGTGAATCACTTATACATATACATATATCCCCGTATCACTTCCCTCTTGCATATCCCTCCCTCCCACCCTCCCTATCCCACCACTCTAGGTGGTCACAAAGAACCGAGCTGATCTCCCTCTGCTATGCGGCTGCTTCTCACTAGCTATCTATTTTACGTTTGGTAGTGTATATACGTCCATGCCACTCTCTCACTTTGTCCCAGCTTACCCTTCCCCCTCCCCGTGTCATCAAGTCCATTCTCTAGTAGGTCTGCATCTTTATTCACGTCTAACCCCTAGGTTCTTCATAACCTTTTTTTATGTTTATTTTTTGATTCTGTATATATGTGTTAGCATACGGTATTTGTTTTTCTCTTTCTAACTTACTTCACTCTGTATGACAGTCTCTATGTCCATCCACCTCACGACAAATAACTCAGTTTCATTCCTTTTTACGGCTGAGTAACATTCCATTGTATATATGTGCCACATCTACTTTATGCATTCGTCTTTTGATAGACACTTAGGTTGCTTCCATGTCCCTGGCTATTGTAAATAGGGCTGCAATGAACATTTTCGTACATGACTCTTTTTGAATTATGGTTTTCTCAGGGTATATGCCCAATAGTGGGATTGCTGGCTTGTATGGTAGTTGCATTTTTAGTTTTTTAAGGAACGTCCATACTGTCCTCCATAGTGGCTGTATCAATTTACATTCCCACCAACAGTGCAGGAGGGTTCCCTTTTCTCCACACCCTCTCCAGCATTTATTGTTTGCAGATTTTTTGATGATGGCCATTCTGACTGGTGTGAGATGATATCTCATTGTAGTTTTGATTTGCATTTCTCTAAAGATTAATGATGTTGAGCATTCTTTCATGTGTCTGTTGGCAATCTGTATATCTTCTTTGGAGAAGTGCCTACTTAGATCTTCTGTCCACTTTTGGATTGGATTGTTTGTTTTTTTGTTATTGAGCTGCATGAGCTCCTTGTAAAGTTTGGAGATTAATCCTTTGTCAGTTGCTTCATTTGCAAATATTTTCTCCCATTCTGAGGGTTGTCTTTTGGTCTTGTTTATGGTTTCCTTTGCTGTGCAAAAGATTTTAAGTTTCATTAGGTCCCTTTGTTTATTTTTGTTTTTATTTCCATTTCTCTAGGAAGTGGGTCAAAAAGGACCTTGCTGTGATTTATGTCATAGAGTGTTCTGCCTATGTTTTCCTCTTAAGAGTTTGGTGGTGTCTGGCCTTACAATTAGGTCTTTAATCCATTTTGAGTTTATTTCTGTATATGGTGTTAGGGAGTGTTCTAATTTCATTCTTTTACATGTAGCTGTCCAGTTTTCCCAGCACCACTTATTGAAGAGGCTGTTTTTCTCCACTGTATATTCTTGCCTCCTTTATCAAAGAAAAAGTGACCATATGTGCATGGGTTTATCTCTGGACTTTCTATCCTGTTCCATTGATTTATATTTCTGTTTTTGTGCCAGTACCATACTGTCTTGATTACTGTAGCTTTGTAGTATAGTCTGAAGTCAGGGAGCCTGATTCCTCCAGCTTCGTTTTTCTGTCTCAAGATTGCTTTGGCTATTCGGGCTCTTTTGTGTTTCCATACAAATTGTGAAATTTTTTGTTCTAGTTCTGTGAAAAATGCCAGTGGTAGTTTGATAGGGATTGCACTGAATCTGTAGATTGCTTTGGGTAGTAGAGTCATTTTCACAATGTTGATTCTTCCAATCCAAGAACATGGTATATCTCTCCATCTATTTGTATCATCTTTATTTCTTTCATCAGTGTCTTATAATTTTCTGCATACAGGTCTTTTGTCTCCTTAGGTAGGTTTATTCCTAGATATTTTATTCTTTTCGTTGCAATGCTAAATGGGAGTGTTTCCTTAATTTCACTTTCAGATTTTTCATCATTAGTGTATAGGAATGCCAGAGATTTCTGTGCATTAATTTTGTATCCTGCTACTTTACCAAATTCATTGATTACCTCTAGTAGTTTTCTGGTAGTATCTTTAGGATTCTCTATGTATAGTGTGATGTCATCTGCAAACAGTGACAGCTTTACTTCTTCTTTTCCGATTTGGATTCGTTTTATTTCTTTTTCTTCTCTGATTGCTGTGCTAAAACTTCCAAAACTATGTTGAATAAGAGTGGTGAGAGTGGGCAACCTTGTCTCGTTCCTGATCTTAGTGGAAATGGTTTCAGTTTCTCACCATTGAGGATGATGTTGGCTGTGGGTTTGTCGTATATGGCCTTTATTATGTTGAACAAAGTTCCCTCTATGCCTATTTTCTGGAGAGTTTTTATCATAAAGTGGTGTTGAATTTTGTCGAATGCTTTCTCTGCATCTATTGAGATGATCATATTGTTTTTCTCCTTCAATTTGTTAATATGGTATATCACATTGATTGATTTGCATATATTGAAGAATCCTTGCATTCTTGGAATAAACCCCACTTGATCAGAGTGTATGATCCTTTAATGTGCTGTTGAATTCTGTTAGCTAGTATTTTGTTGAGGATTTTGCATCTGTGTTCATCAGTGATATTGGCCTGTAGTTTTCTTTCTTTGTAACATCTTTGTCTGGTTTTGGTATCAGAGTGATGGAGTCCTCGTAGAATGAGTTTGGGAGTGTTCCTCCCTCTGCTATATTTTGGAAGAGTTTGAGAAGGATAGGTGTTGGGTCTTCTCTAAATGTGTGATAGAATTCGCCTGTGAAGCCATCTGGTCCTGGGCTTTTGTTTGCTGGAAGATTTTTAATCACAGTTTCAATTTCAGTGCTTGTGATTGGTCTGTTTATATTTTCTATTTCTTCCTGGTTCAGTCTGGCAGGTTGTACATTTCTAAGAACTTGTCCATTTCTTCCAGGTTGTTCATTTTATTGGCATATAGTTGCTTGTAATAATCTCTCATGATCCTTTGTATTTTTGCAATGTCAGCTGTTACTTCTCATTTTTCATTTCTAATTCTACTGATTCGAGTCTTCTTCCTTTTTTTCTTGATGAGTCTAGCTAATGGATTATCAATTTTGTTTGTCTTCTCAAAGAACCAACTCTTTGTTTTATTGATCTTTGCTATCATTTCCTTCATTTCTTTATTTTATTTATTTATTTTTTTGCGGTACGCGGGCCTCTCCCTGTTGTGGCCCCTCCCACTGCGGAGCACAGGCTCTGGACATGCAGGCTCAGCAGCCATGGCTCACGGGCCTAGCTGCTCCACGGCATGTGGGATCTTCCTGGAATGGGGCACGAACCCATGTCCCCTGCATCGGCAGGCAGACTCTCAACTACTGTGCCACCAGGGAAGCCATCCTTCATTTCTTTTTCATTTATTTCTGATCTGATGTTTATGATTTCTTTCTTGCTGCTAACTTTTGGGTTTTTTTGTTCTTCTTTCTCTAATTGCTTTCGGTGTAAGGTTAGGTTGTTTATTTGAGATGTTTTTTGGTTCCTTAAGTTAGGATTGTATTGGTATAAACTTCCCTCTTAGAGCTGCTTTTGCTGCATCCCATAGCTTTTGGGTCATCGTATTTTCATTTTCATTTGTTTCTGGGTATGTTTTGATTTCCTCTTTGACTTTTTCAGTGATCTCTTCATTATTAAGTAGTGTGTTGTTTAGCTTCCATGTGTTTGTATTTCTTACAGATTTTTTCCTGTAATTGATATCTAGTCTCATAGCATTGTGGTCGGAAAGGATACTTGATACAATTTCAATTTTCTTAAATTTACCAGGGCTTGATTTGTGACTCAAGATATGATCTATCCTGGGGAATGTTCCATGAACAGTTGAGAAGAAAGTGTATTCTGTTGTTTTTGGATGGAATGTCCTATAAATATCAATTAAGGCCATCTTGTTTCATGTATCATTTAAAGCTTCTGTTTCCTTATTGATTTTCATTTTGGATGATCTGTCCATTGGTGAAAGTGGGGTGTTAAAGTCCCCTACTATGATTGTGTTACTGTCGATTTCCCCTTTTATGGCTGTTAGTATTTGCCTTATATATTGAGGTGCTCCCATGTTGGGTGCGTAAATACTTACAATTGTTATATCTTCTTCTTGGATTGATCCCTTGATCATTATGTAGTGTCCTCTTTGTCTCTTATAATAGTCTTTGTTTTAAAGTCTATTTTGTCTGATATGAGAATTGCTACTCCAGCTTTCTTTTGGTTTCCATTTGCATGGAATATCATTTTCCATCCCTTCACTTTCAGTCTGTATGTGTCACTAGGTCTGAAGTGGGTCTCTTGTAGACAGCATATATATGGGCCTTGTTTTTGTATCCATTCAGCCAATCTGTGTCTCTTGGTTGGAGCATTTAATCCATTTATATTTAAGGTAATTATCGATATGTATGTTCCTTTTACCATTTTCTTAATTGTCTTGGGTTTATTATTGTAAGTCTTTTCCTTCTCTTGTGTTTCCTGCCTAGAGAAATTCCTTTAGCATTTGTTGTAAAGCTGGTTTGGTGATGCTGAATTCTCGTAGCTTTTGCTTGTCTGTAAAGGTTCTAATTTCTCTGTGAGATCTCAATGAGGTCCTTGCTGGGTAGAGTAAGGTTGGTTGTAGTCTTTTCTCCTTCATCCATTTAAATATGTCCTGCCAGTCCCTTCTGGCTTGCAGAGTTTCTGCTGAAAGATCAGCTGTTAACCTTATGGGGATTCCCTTATGGGTTATTTGTTGTTTTTCCCTTGCTGCTTTTAATATGTTTCCTTTGTATTTAATTTCTGATAGTTTGATTAATATGTGTCTTTGCATGTTTCTCCTTGGATTTATCCTGTATGGGACTCTCTGTGCTTCCTGGACTTGATTAACTATTTCCTCTTCCATATTAGGGAAGTTTTCCACTATAATCTCTTCAAATATTTTCTCAGTCCCTTTCTTTTTCTCTTCTTCTGGGGTCCCTATAATTCGAATGTTGGTGCGTTTAATGTTGTCCCAGAGGTCTCTGAGACTTTCCTCAATTCTTTTTCTTCTTTTTTCTTTATTCTGCTCTGCAGTAATTTCCACTATTTTATCTTCCAGGTCACTTATCCATTCTTCTTCCTCAGTTATTCTGCTATTGATCCTTTCTAGAGAATTTTTAATTTCATTTATTGTGTTGTTCATCACTGTTTGTTTGCTCCTTAGTTCTTCTAGGTCCTTGTTAAACGTTTCTTGTATTTTCTCCATTCTATTTCCAATATTTTGGATCATCTTTACTCTCATAATTCTGAATTCTTTGTCAGGTAGACTGCCTATTTCCTCTTCATTTGTTAGGTCTGGTGGGTTTTTGCCTTGCTCCTTCATCTGCTGTGTGTTTCTCTGTCTTCTCAGTTTGCTTATCTTACTGTGTTTGGTGTCTCCTTTTCGCAGGTTGCAGGTTCGTAGTTCCTGTTGTTGGCGTCTGCCCCCCGTGGCTAAGGTTGGTTCAGTGTTTTGTGTACGCTTCCTGGTGGAGGGAACTAGTGCCTGTGTTCTGGTGGTGAGGCTGGATCTTGTCTTTCTGGTGGGCAGGTCCATGTCTGGTGTTGTGTTTTGGGGTGTCTGTGGCTTTAGTATGATTTTAGGCAGCCTCTGTGCCAATGGATGTGGTTGTGTTCCTGTTTTGGTACTTGTTTGGCATAGGGTGTCCAGCACTGTAGCTTGCTGGTCGTTGAGTGGAGCTGGGTCTTGGAGTTGAGATGGAGATCTCTGGGAGATTTTCACCATTTGATATCACGTGGAGCTGGGAGGTCTCTTGTGGACCAGTGTCCTGAAGTTGGCTCTCCCACCTCAGTGGCACAGCCCTGACATCTGGCTGGAGCATCAGGAGCCTGTCTTCCAAACGGCTCATAATAAAAGGG
Organism: Delphinus delphis; assembly: GCF_949987515.2. Lineage (NCBI taxonomy): Eukaryota > Metazoa > Chordata > Mammalia > Artiodactyla > Delphinidae > Delphinus > Delphinus delphis. The sequence continues at coordinate 64,668,667 of NC_082683.1, read as the reverse complement.
GGAAAAAAAAAGGAAAGGAGAAGATAAAATGAAATAAAATAAAATTAAGTAAAATAAAATAATTAAAATAAAAAATTTTTAAGAAAAAAAATTTTTTATGTAATAAAAAAATTTAAAAAAAAAACTGACAGATGGATCTCTAGGACAAGTGGTAAAAGCAAAGCTATACAGACAAAATCACAAACAGAAGCATACACGTACACACTCACAAAAAGAGAAAAAGAGAAAAATATATATATATCATTGCTCCCAATGTCCACCTCCTTAATTTGGGATGATTCATTGTCTATTCAGGTATTCCACAGTTGCAGGGTATATCAAGTTGATTGTGGAGATTTAATCCGCTGCTCCTGAGGCTGCTGGGAGAGATTTCCCTTTCTCTTCTTCGTTCGCACAGCTCCCAGGGTTCAGCTTTGGATTTGGACCCGCCTCTGTGTGTAGGTCGCCTGAGGGCGTCTGTTCTTCGCTCAGACAGGTCGGGGTTAAAGGAGCCACTGATTCAGGGGCTCCAGCTCACTCAGGCCGGGGGGCGGGGGGAGGGAGGGGTATCTATGCGGGGCGAGCCTGCGCGACAGAGGCCGACGTGACGTTGCACCAGCCTGAGGCACGCCGTGCGTTCTCCCGGGGAAGTTGTCCCTGGGTCCCGGGACGCTGGCAGGGCCGGGCTGCACAGGCTCCCGGGAGGGGAGGTGTGGATAGTGACCTGTGCTTGCTCACCGGCTTCTTGGTGGCTGCAGCAGCAGCCTTAGCGTCTCACGCCTGTCTCTGGGGTCTGCGCTGACAGCCACGGCTTGCGCCCGTCTCTGGAGCTCGTTTAGGCAGTGCACTGAATCCCCTCTCCTCGCACACCAGGAAGCAAAGAGGGAAGAAAAGAAGCAAGAAAAAGTCTGTTGTCTCTTCAGCAGCTCCAGACTTTTTTGCGGACTCCCTCCCGGCTAGCTGTGGAGCACTAGCCCCCTTCAGGCTGTGTTCACGCACCGAACCCCAGTCCTCTCCCTGGGATCCGACTGAAGCCCGAGTCTCAGCTCCCAGCCCCCGCCCGCCCGGCGGGTGAGCAGACAAGCCTCTCGGGCTTGTGACTGCTGGTCGGCATGGATCCTCTGTGCGGGAATCTCTCTGCTTTGCCCTCCGCACCCCTGTTGCTGTGCTCTCCTCCGTGGCTCCAAAGCTTCCCCCTCCGCCACCTGCAGTATCCACCCGCGAAGGGGCTTCCTAGTGTGTGGACACCTTTCTTGCTTCACAGCTTCCTCCCACTGGTGCAGGTCCCGTCCCTATTCTTTTGTCTCTGTTTTTTCTATTTTCTTTTGCCCTACCCGGGTACGTGGGGGAGTTTCTTGCCTTTCGGGAGGTCTGAGGTCTTCTGCCAGCGTTCAGTAGGTGTTCTGTAGGAGTTGTTCCACATGTAGACGTATTTCTGATGTATTTGTGAGGAGGAAGGTGATCCCCATGTCGTACTCTTCCGCCATCTTGAAGCTCTTCCCCATTCACCAGCTTCGTAATATTCATGTGGATTTCTTCTTCCCTCTCAGAATACTTTTCTTTTTGGTCTCTTTCCTGGAAAATTCACTGTATCCTGTAAGAATCCTCCTATCTATATGTAACAGGAAACAGTTTATAGGAACTTAAGCCAATAAGCACTTTTTTCCCCACACTATGTCTGGAGATAAGCAATAGCTGATAGTGGTTTAGTGCCTCTGCCATATCTGTGTTGCTCTTGACCTCTTTGTCGTGCTGTTAAGATGGCTTCCCGGTTTTAGGCTCCTGTCCAGGTTCCAGATACTGTATCACTTTTCAAGGCAGAAAGAGAGGAGTGGTATTCTCTGTTCCTTTTAACAGGAAAGAGAAGCTTTCCTAGAATTTCCTAGAATCCCACTCCCACAAACTTTCAGTTCCATCCTAAATGGGTAGAATTATGTCACATGGCTAGCACTAACTGCAAGGGAAACTGGAAAGCAACTAGAAGGCAGCAATGGCTAGGAATGGATTTGAGATCAGCCATTCAATTTTGGAACACTTCATTTGTTCCAAGATTGTTAAGTAAAAGGATGGAGGAGAAGGTATATTGGGATGGCAAAGATATCTTTAATCCCTTTTCATCATCTCTCCCAGTTAGGAAACCAGTTTGCACTGGCAGTGCATATAATTAACAAGTCTCATGCTAAAAGCGACAGCACAGTTCTGCTATCATTCCTCATTTCAAATGCCACTAGGCCATATAGTTGCCCCTTATCACTTTTATAAGGAGCAATTCCTCTTTACTCTGAATTCTCATATTTCCTTATCTATATTTCTTATGGCACATGTCCCCTTTAATCTTGTATTTAAAAAATAGTTTTAATTTATATCTATCTGATTATAAAATTAATATTCACAGCATTTTTGAAAATTCAGAAGAGTGGAAAGAAAATAATAGAATTCCTTAGGTACATGCTTGTAGAACATGCTATAAGTATTCTTTAAAACACTCATCACTCTTAAAATTACTTGCTTAATGTTTGTATTTTTTTATAAACATCATGAAAGAAAGATCATACTGTCTTATTCACTGCTATACCTTCAGGTATCCAGCGCAGTGCCTAACACATAGTAGACATTTAATAAACATTCATCAAATGAATAAACTCAGACTACGATTAATATTTTGTGCATCTATTTTACTTTTTAAACTGATTTTTATTTATGACTTTAAGTTCCTTAAGAATAGAATATTTGCCCAATTTATCTTTTACCACTGATCACTTGCCCTCTCCCAGTCAATAAACATAGGCCTTGACACATAGTAAGAGCTCAGTAAATAAATATTTATTGAATGAAAATGTGAATGAATAGTATTCAATCAGCCTGTTATATGAACCCATAGTAACAAATAACATCTTGTTCATGGATATTCACTCCTTTTTTGCTACTCTTTGGCCCTATCTCAGAGCAGACCAGGATGTTCTTAATCTCCAACAAGAGGGTCTTCATCACCATGACTCAGGGTTTAGATCAGAAATTTGAGTTTAAAGACAATCTCTACCATTTTCCAGCTGTGTAAATTCAGGACAATCCCTTCAACTGTGGGAGCCTTTATATCTTCATTTCCAAAGTGGGAATAACAATACTATTTCACATGATTGTTTTGGGAATTCAGTAAGAAATCAGAAAAAAGCACACAGTACATAGTAAATACTCATATAATTTTCAAAAAAGTTCAAAAACATAATTTTCATACAAATATATATATATATGTATATGTAAAGATTTAACTCATTAATAAGGGAGTCAGCAGGAAAATAAAACCAATTCAAAGAGCATTTGAAGAATTGAGTACTTATAGGCATTGATGAAAGAATGTTGGAATAAGATTGCCCAGTCATATCTAAAACTGGTTAATGTCCTAGACAGCATACCTATGATCCTTGGATTTACTTTTTACCCTAGACAGAAGTCATTTGAAGTTTTACTGGATTAAGAAATATGTAAAATAACATGAAACTTCACAGTGTTTGGCCGCTTGAAAGAACACATGGTCTTCTTTTTGCTTTATTTTTAAGCTTTGGATAATTTGCTTAATATAAACGTAATGATATAATACAAGATATGTTAGAAGATTTAATGAGGAATGAATCTTTTCTCTTATGTAACCAAGAGACATGTATTTTCCCATTGATACAAAGGTTTACACTCTTACCAAGCAGAGATGGGCTTTTTGTCCTTAATCCTTGAAAAATCAGTTATGGAGAAAAAGGTTTTGTGAAAGATATGAGATTGCACCTGAATCCTAAAGGATAGATTGAACTAAAGAGTGTGACTTTAGAATAAAATAATATAGATCACTATTAGCTGAAATGTGTATTTTAGTTTTATTTTGTCTTAACTGAGCTGTTTCTTAAGACAACAGGTTAGATTTTAATAGAGAAAAGAGCTAAAAGAGAACAGTGCTATGAGAGTCAAACAATTAAAGAGAATTCAACAAAATGAAACAAAATTCTAATCTGCCTGAAGGGCTCAGGAGAGAACATTCATTTATTCAAGACAACATTCCCATTCTGGCAGTGTGTCTCAAGGCTGGAGATGCTACAAAGGACAGTTCAGTTAGTTATGAGGCACCATGCTGTCCACCACTCACACTCACGCTACTGTGTTCTCTTTCTAAGTAGCGGTGTTTGAACTTGATCTGGACTGAGAAATGTGATCTGTGTGAGCAAAGGCAAATTCGAGGATCCTTTTGGAGCTTAAGCTTGGTAGATAGAACTTGCTGGTGATATTGTGGGAAAACTAAATTTGTTGTGTGAAGAACTGGATATAAAAGTTGGCTCTGTCAGTTAGCAGCAGTGATGGCACTGGGCAAGTGATCTAAGTTTTCAGGGTCTTATTTTCCTCATCTGCAAAATGGGAGCCATAATACCTATATCACAGAGTTGGAGTAAGAATTAGATATAGGGAGGTGTCTTAGTCCATTTGAGGTGCTATAACAAGATACCACAAACTAGGTAGCTTATAAACAACAGTAGTTTCTCACAGATCTGGAGGCTGGAAGTCTGGGATCAGAGTGCCAGCATGGTCAGGTGAGAGCCTTCTTCCGGATTCAGACTTCTCATTGTACCCTCAGGTAGGGGAAGGGACTAGATGACTCTTTTGGCCCTCTTTTATGAGAGCATTAAATTCCATTCATGAGGGTGGAGCCTCCCAAAGGTCCTACCTCCTAATGTCATCACTTTGGGATTAGGTTTTCAACATAGGAATTTTGGGGAGACTCAAACATTCAAACTATAGCAGAAGGTATGTGAAAGTACTTTGTTAATGATTAGTGTAAAGGAAAATCAATCTGGTTTTCTTGTTCTTGCCCTCTACTGGCCAGGAGATGTCCTGTAACCTAATGGAGACACATTTCCTTTAACCAAACTTCCAGAGCACAATGATTGAGGCTTGGAATACCTGTCATTTTCAAGCAGGCCCTGATGATGTTCTCTAGACTCTGTGCTCTGTACTGCCTTTTATTTTAACTCTCATTAAGAAGTTTCAAGCAGCATTCATGAAGAAGTTGGAACAAATTCCTGCCTGTACCTATGGGTGTTTTATTTTATTTTGTTTTTTTAAGATCAAGCCCAACGCATCTGGACTATGGTGGGATGTTTAGAGACATATCACTTTATGAAAGCCTTGACAGCAGGATTTGGAGCACATTTTGCATGTACTGTCACTTTTTACTTCCATCTGGTAAACAGAAGCCTAGTTGGGACTCACAAGGGAGAATGATTTATGCATTTTAGTGGAGACCCCATTTATAACATTTATAAAGCAAGATAAAGTTATTAGCAGGTTATTTTATTTATTTAAATACTTTTACTCTGCCTCATTCCACAAAAGGTTTAAGGAAGTTAGGTAGAAGGGTTGATTGAGAACTAGTCTATTAGTTGGAAAGCTGTCAACATTGTAGTGAAAATTGAGTTGTATTCTTTAAGTAGAATTTATTTGAGCGAACATATGCTATAGTGGCTGTATTCATACAGGGAAAATTACATGAAGAATTTGTGTGTAATTCAAGATGCTAAGAACAATTCCTTTTGTTTTAGTAGCATTGACATATAAATATATGTTTATGTGTACATGTGTGGATATATATATATAGATATATACATACATGCATATATGATTTTTCTTGAATTATCTGAATTTCATGATTATTCTGTTTAGTGTGCTCAGCATGAGCAATTCTTTGACAGGAAACTAGCAGAAAAAATTTTATCAGGCAGTTTTGTCAGGAATATTCCATCAGCACACAACTGAATAATGAGTTCTGTCAGTCAATAAATGCTTGACCAGAACTTCTAATTTCTTTACTGTCGTGTCTTTCTTAGGTGGATGAATTTTGATGAATCAGTACATTCTGCTTTATGTATATAAAATCAGTCTGATGTCGTATCTTGTGTGTGTGTGAGTATATATATATATATATATATATATATATATATATATCTCCTTTGTTCTGAGTAGGTTATTACATCTGCCCTTATTGACGCAAGCCAAGAATCCTTTATAAACCAGGAATCCTTTTACACTTACTCTGTGGACATTTGATCATCTCCAGGACCAGTTTTAATCAAGGAACAGTAAGATTGGGGGGAAATTGATTAAGGCCAGATATTTTTTACTTTTCGTTGTTTTAAAAGAAACTGAATTTTGAATGAGCAGAGAAAGTGGTCATCCATTAAATACTTTTCAGGAAATAAAGCATAGTAGAAATTAATTCTCTAACATTCGGTGTCTATATGTTGTGTTAATCTCTATCTATACTTGTATTTCTTCATTCTTCTTTGATTCTCTCCCTGCCACTATCAGTGTGATATAAAAACTTTGATTTTTTTTTTTTTTTTTTTTCCGGTACGCGGGCCCCTCACTGCCGCAGCCTCTCCCGTTGCGGAGCACAGGCTCCGGACGCGCAGGTCCAGCGGCCATGGCCCACAGGCCCAGCCGCTCCACGGCATGCGGGATCTCCCCGGACCGGGGCACGAACTCGTGTCCCCTGCACCAGCAGGCGGACTCTCAACCACTGCGCCATCAGGGAAGCCCAAAAAACTTTGATTTTTTAAAAAATTAAAATAAATGAATTTAAATAAATTCTATTTTTGAGAGAGTTCCACTATAAGCCTTAAAATAATTGGGTTATTCTTGACTGTTTAGTCATTCATCTTTTCACCAGACATTCATGAGCTTCTACTACGTATCAGGCACTTTGATAAGGCAGAAGATTTATCAGAGAACAAAATAGACTCAGTCCTTGCCTTTATGGTCTTTAGAGAGGGAGACAAACAGCAAACAATTAACCACAAAAATAGGCAGGTATTTAGAAATTGATAAGTGCAACGAAGGAAAAATACAGGTTTCTAGGACTAAAAATTAAAGGGACACCCAGCTTAGACTGAGAGAAAAGGCAAAACATCTCTGGAAATTACAGTTAAACTGGTAAAATACTGGAAGGATGAGCTGAAGGTGTCAGGAATGAGAGATAGTCAATGTGTTTGAAGTATAGTGATGGAGAGAGTGGTACAAGGCAAAACTGAGAGGTAGATTCAGGTGCAAAACTGAGAGGTAGATTCTAGAGAGGTTGAGAGGAAAGATATAGTGAAAGACAGATATTTAGAGTAGCAAAGGAGTACTCCTGAGAATGACAGAACCTTTAGTGAAAGTTCAACAGGGATAGACTTTGAGGGACAATCCTCATAATTTAGGAGAACAGTGGACCTGGTTGCTTGGTAAGAACCTCCGGAGAAGAGACAGAACTCTTGATTATGGACAACTTATTTGCCTTTGGACAAATCACTTAGCCTATTGGCCTCTACTCACTTATCTATTAAATGAATATTTTGGGTGAGATAGGGTTTCTTTTTATTCTAGCATTCTGATTCTTTGCAGTAGGAGACAGCAGGAGTTTTGGAGTCACAAAGATGGAGTTCAGTTCCAGCTCTCTAATTTCCACATCTACAAAATGGGACTAATACTAATGAGGTAGCACATATAAAGTACCTTACTTGTTGGAAGTGCCTTTCTTCCTTTTTTTCCTCTTAATGCTAATCAATAGTTCTTATATATTTCATCTGGGAATTAGTCATATACTTTTCTATACTATCTTTTTTTTTAACATCTTTATTGGAGTATAATTGCTTTACAATGTCGTGTTAGTTTCTGCTTTATAACAAAGTGAATCAGTTATACATATATATATATGTCCCCATATCTCTTCCCTCTTGCATCTCCCTCCCTTCCACCCTCCTTATCCCACCCCTCTAGGTGGTCACAAACCACCTAGCTGATCTCCCTGTGCTATGCGGCTACTTCCCACTAGCTATCTATTTTACATCTGGTAGTGTATATATGTCCATGCCACTCTCTCACTTTGTCACAGCTTACCGTTCCCCCTCCTCATATCCTCAAGTCCATGCTCTAGTAGGTCTGCATCTTTATTCCTATCTTACCCCTAGGTTCTTCATGACCTTTTTTTTTTTCTTAGATTCCATATATGTGTGTTAGCATACGGTATTTGTTTTTCTCTTTCTGACTTACTTCACTCTGTATGACAGACTCTAGGTCCATCCACCTCACTACAAATAACTCAATTTCGTTTCTTTTTATGGCTGAGTAATAGTCCATTGTATATATGTGCCACATCATCTTTATCCATTCATCTGTTAATGGACCCTTAGGTTGCTTCCATGTCCTGGCTATTGTAAATACAGCTGCAATGAACATTTTGGTACATGATTCTTTTTGGATTATGGTTTTCTCAGGGTATATGCCCAGTAGTAGGATGCTAGGTCATATGGTAGTTCTATCTGTAGATTTTTAAGGAACGTTCATACTGTACTCCATAGTGGCTGTATCAATTTACATTCCCACCAACAGTGCAAGAGTGTTCCCTTTTCTCCACACCCTCTCCAGCATTTATTGTTTGTAGATTTTTTGATGATGGCCATTCTGACTGGTGTGAGATGATATCTCATTGTAGTTTTGGTTTGCATTTCTCTAATGATTAATGATGTTGAGCATTCTTTCATGTGTTTGTTGGCAATCTGTATATCTCCCTGGGAGAAATGTCTGTTTAAGTCTTCTGCCCATTTTTGGATTGGGTTTTTTTTTTTGTTTTTATTAAGCTGCATGAGCTGCTTGTATATTTTGGAGATTAATCCTTTGTCAGTTGCTTCATTTGTAAATATTTTCTCCCATTCTGAGGGTTGTCTTTTCATCTTATTTAAGGTTTCCTTTGCTGTGCAAAAGCTTTTAAGTTTCATTAGGTCCATTTGTTTATTTTTGTTTTTATTTCCATTTCTCTAGGAAGTGGGTCAAAAAGGATCTTGCTGTGATTTATGTCATAGAGTGTTCTGCCTATGTTTTCCTCTAAGAGTTTGATACAGTCTAGCCTTACATTTAGGTCTTTAATCCATTTTGAGTTTATTTTTGTGTATGGTGTTAGAGAGTGTTCTAATTTCATAATTTTACATGTAGCTGTCCAGTTATCCCAGCACCACTTATTGAAGAGGCTGTCTTTTCTCCACTGTGTATTCTTGCCTCCTTTATCAAAGATAAGGTGACCATATGTGCGTGGGTTTATCTCTGGGCTTTCTATCCTGTTCCATTGATCTATATTTCTGTTTTTGTGCCAGTACCATACTGTCTTGATTACTGTAGCTTTGTAGTATAGTCTGAAGTCAGGGAGCCTGATTCCTCCAGCTTCGTTTTTCTTTCTCAAGATTGCTTTGGCTATTTGGGGTTTTTTGTGTTTCCATACAAATTGTGAAATTTTTTGTTCTAGTTCTGTGAAAAATGCGAGTGGTAGTTTGACAGGGGTTGCATTGAATCTGTAGATTGCTTTGGGTAGTAGAGTCATTTTCACAATGTTGATTCTTCCAATCCAAGGACATGGTATATCTCTCCATCTATTTGTATCATCTTTATTTCTTTCATCAGTGTCTTATAATTTTCTGCATACAGGTCTTTTGTCTCCTTAGGTAGGTTTATTCCTAGATATTTTATTCTTTTTGTTGCAGTGGTAAATGGGAGTGTTTTCTTGATTTCACTTTCAGATTTTTCATCATTCGTGTATAGGAATGCTAGAGATTTCTGTGCATTAATTTTGTATCCTGCTACTATACCAAATTCATTGAATAGCTCTAGTTGTTTTCTGGTAGCATCTTTAGGATTCTCTATGTATAGTATCATGTCACCTGCAAACAATGACAGCTTTACTTCTTCTTTTCCGATTTGGATTCGTTTTATTTCTTTTTCTTCTCTGATTGCTGTGGCTAAAACTTCCAAAACTATGATGAATAATAGTGGTGAGAGTGGGCAGCCTTGTCTTGTTCCTGATCTTAGTGGAAATGCTTTCAGTTTTTCAGCACTGAGTACGATGCTGGCTGTGAGTTTGTCATATATGGCCTTTATTATGTTGAGGAAAGTTCCCTTTATGCCTACTTTCTGCAGGGTTTTTATCATAAATGTGTGTTGAATTTTGTCAAAAGCTTTCTCTGCATCTATTGAGATGATCATATAGTTTTTCTCCTGCAATTTGTTAATATGGTGCATCACGTTGATTGATTTGCGTATATTGAAGAATCCTTGCATTCCTGGGATAAACCCCACTTGATCAGAGTGTATGATCCTTTGAATGTGTTGTTGGATTCTGTTTGCTAGAATTTTGTTGAGGATTTTTGCATCTGTGTTCATCAGTGATATTGGCCTGTAGTTTTCTTTCTTTGTAACATCTTTGTCTGGTTTTGGTATCAGAGTGCTGGTAGACTCGTAGAATGAGTTTCGGAGTGTTCCTCCTTCTGCTATATTTGGGAAGAGTTTGAGAAGGATAGGTGTTAGCCCTTCTCCAAATGTGTGATAGAATTCGCCTGTGAAGCTGTCTGGTCCTGGGCTTTTGTTTGCTGGAAGATTTTCAATCACAGTTTCAATTTCAGTGCTTGTGATTGGTCTGTTCATATTTTCTATTTCTTCCTGGTTCAGTCTCAGCAGGTTGTTCATTTCTAAGAATTTGTCCATTTCTTCCAGGTTGTCCATTTTATTGGCATATAGTTGCTTGTAGTGATCTCTCATGATCCTTTGTATTTCTGCAGTGTCAGTTGTTCCTTCTCCTTTTTCATTTCTAATTCTATTGATTTGAGTCTTCTCCCTTTTTTCTTGATGAGTCTGGCTAATGGTTTATCAATTTTGTTTATCTTCTCAAAGAACCAGCTTTTAGTTTTGTTGATCTTTGCTATTGTTTCCTTCATTTCTTTTTCAATTATTTCTTATCTGATCATGACTTCTTTCCTTCTGCTAACTTTGGGGGTTTTTTGTTCTTCTTTCTCTAATTGCTTTAGGTGTAAGGTTAGGTTGTTTATTTGAAATGTTTTTTGTTTCTTAAGGTAGGATTGTATTGGTATAAACTTCCCTCTTAGAGCTGCTTTTGCTGCATCCCATAGGTTTTGGGTCATCGTATTTTCATTTTCATTTGTTTCTAGGTATGTTTTGATTTCCTCTTTGATTTTTTCAGTGATCTCTTGGTTATTAAGTAGTGTGTTGTTTAGCTTCCATGTGTTTGTATTTCTTACAGATTTTTTCCTGTAATTGATATCTAGTCTCATAGCATTGTGGTTGGAAAAGATACTTGACATGATTTCAATTTTCTTAAATTTACCAAGGCTAGATTTGAGACCCAAGATATGATCTATCCTGGGGAATGTTCCATGAGCACTTGAGAAAAATGTGTATTCTGTTTTTTTTGGATGGAATGTCCTATAAATGTCAATTAAGTCCATCTTGTTTCATGTATCATTTAAAGCTTGTGTTTCCTTATTTATTTTCATTTTGGATGGTCTGTCCATTGGTGAAAGTGGGGTGTGACAGTCCCCTTCTACAAATCTGTTACTGTCGATTTCCCCTTTTATGGCTGTTAGTATTTGCCTTATGTATTGAGGTACTCCTATGTTGGGTGCAGAATTATTTACAATTGTTATATCTTCTTCTTGGATTGATCCCTTGATCTTTATATAGTGTCCTTCTTTGTCTCTTCTAATAGTCTTTATTTTAAAGTCTATTTTGTCTGATATGAGAATTGCTACTGCAGCTTTCTTCTGATTTCCATTTTTTTGGAATATCTGTTTCCATCTCCTCACTTTCAGTCTGTATGTGTCCCTAGGTCTGAAGTTGGTCTCTTGTAGACAGCATATATATGGGTCTTGTTTTTGTATCCATTCAGCCAGTCTGTGTGGGAGCATTTAATCCATTTACATTTAAGGTAATTATCGATATGTATGTTCCTATTCCCATTTTCTTAATTGTTTTGGGTTTGTTACTGTAGGTCTGTTCCTTCTCTTGTATTTCTTGCCTAGAGAAGTTCCTTTGGCATTTGTTGTAAAGCTGGTTTGGTGGTGCTGAAATGTCTCAGCTTTTGCTTTCTGTAAAGGTTTTAATTTCTCCCTCAAATCTGAATGAGATCCTTGCTGGGTAGAGTAATCTTGGTTGTAGGTGTTTCTCTTTCATCACTTTAAATATGTCCTGCCACTCCCTTCTGGCTTGTAGAGTTTCTGCTAAAAGATCAGCTGTTAACCATATGGGGATTCCTTTGTGTATTATTTGTTGTTTTTTCCTTGCTGCTTTTAATATGTTTTCTTTGTATTTAATATTTGATAGTTTGATTAATATGTGTCTTGGCGTGTTTCTCCTTAGATTTATCCTGTATGGGACTCTCTGTGCTTCCTGGACTTGATTAACTATTTCCTTTACCATATTAGGGAAATTTTCAACTATCATCTCTTCAAATATTTTCTCAGTCCCTTTCTTTTTCTCTTCTTCTTCTGGGACACCTATAGTTCGAATGTTGGTGCGTTTAATGTTGTCCCAGAGGTCTCTGAGACTGTCCTCAGTTCTTTTCATTCTTTTTTGTTTATTCTGCTCTGCAGTAGTTATTTCAGTATTTTATCTTCCAGGTCACTTATCCGTTTTTCTGCTTCAGTTATCTGCTATTGATCCCTTCTAGAGTATTTTTAATTTCATTTATTGTGTTGTTCATCATTGCTTGTTTCCTCTTTAGTTCTTCTAGGACCTTGTCAAATGTTTCTTGCATTTTCTCTATTCTATTTCCAAGATTTTGGATCATGTTTCCTATTATTATTCTGAATTATTTTTCAGGTAGACTGCCTATTTCTTCTTCATTTGTTAGGTCTGGTGGGTTTTTACATTGCTCCTTCATCTGCTGTGTCTTTTTTTCTTTTCATTTTGCTTATATTACTGTGTTTGTGGTCTCCTTTTCGCAGGCTGCAGGTTCATAGTTCCCATTGTTTTTGGTGTCTGTCCCCAGAAGCTAAGGTTGGTTCAGTGGGTTGTGTAGGTTTCCTGGTGGAGGGGACTAGTGCTTGTGTTTTGGTGGATGAGGCTGGATCTTGTCTTTCTGGTGGGCAGGTCCACGTCTGGTGGTGTGTTTTGGGGTGTCTGTGGCCTTATTATGATTTTAGTCAGCCTCTCTGCTAATGGGTGGCATTGTGTTCCTGTCTTGCTAGTTGTTTGGCATAGGGTGTCCAGCACTGCAGCTTGTTGGTCATTGAGTGAAGCTGGGTGTTGGTGTTGAGTTGGAGATCTCTGGGAGATTTTCACTGTTTGATATCACGTGGAGCTGGGAGGTCTTTTGTGGATCAGTGTCCTGAGTTTGGCTCTCCCACCTCAGTGGCACAGCCCTGATGCCTGGCTGGAGCACCAAGAGACTGTCCTCCACACAGCTCAGAATAAAAGGGAGAAAAAATAGAAAGAAAGAAAGACAGGAAAAAAGAGGATAAAATAAAAGAAAGTAAGATAAAATAAAATCATTAAAATAAAAAAATAATTATTAAGAAAAAAATTTTAAAAAGTAAAAAACAAACAGAACAAAAAAACAAACAAAAAAACGGACAGACAGAACCCTAGGACAAATGGTGAATGCAAAGCTATACAGACAAAATCTCACACAGAAGCATACACACTCACAAAAAGAGGAAAAGGGAAAAAATAATCTATCTTGCTCTCAAAGCCCACCTCCTCAATTTGGGATCATTCGTTGTCTATTCAGTTATTCCACAGATGCAGGGTACATCAGGTTGATTGTGGCGCTTTAATCCGCTGCTTATGAGGCTGCTGGGAGAGATTTCCCTTTCTCTTCTTTGTTCGCACAGCTCCCGGGGTTCAGCTTTGGATTTGGCCCCGCCTCTGCGTGTAGGTCGCCTGAGGGCGTCTGTTCTTCACTCAGACAGGACGGGATTAAAGGAGCCGCTGATTCGGGGGCTCTGGCTCACTCAGGCCGGGGGGAGGGAGGGGTACAGATGCGGGGCAAACCTGCATCGGCAGAGGCCCGTGTGACGTTGCACCAGCCTGAGGCAGGCCGTGCGTTCTCCCAGGGAAGTTGTCCCTGGATCCCGGGACCCTGGCAGTGGCAGGCTGCACAGGCTCCTGGGAGGGGATGTGGGGATAGTGACCTGTGCTTGCACAAAGGCTTCTTGGTGGCGACAGCAGCCGTCTTAGCGTCTCATGCCCGTCTCTGGGGTCCGCGCTGATAGCCGCGGCTCGCGCCCGTCTCTGGAGATCTTTTAAGCAGCACTCTTAATCCCCTCTCCTCGCGCACCAGGAAACAAAGAGGCAAGAAAAAATCTCTTGCCTCTTCGGCAGCTCCAGACTTTCTCCCGGACTCCCTCCCGGCTAGCCGTGGCGCACTAGCCCCTTCTGGGTGTGTTCACGCCGCCAACCCCAGTCCTCTCCCTGGGATCTAAGTTCCGAAGCCGGAGCCCCAGCTCCCAACCCCCGCCCATCCTGGCGGGTGAGCAGGCAAGCCTCTCGGGTTGGTGAGTGCTGGTCGGCACCGATCCTCTGTGCCGGAATCTCTCCGCTTTGCCCTCCGCACCCCTGTGGCTGCGCTCTCCTCCGCGGCTCCGAAGCTTCCCCCCTCTGCCACCCGCAGTCCCGCCGGCGAAGGGCCTTCTAGTGTATGGAAACCTTTCCTCCTTCCCAGCTCCCTCCCACTAGTGCAGGTCCTGTCCCTTTTCTTTTGTCTCTGTTTTTTCTTTTTTCTTTTGCCCTACCCAGGTACGTGGGGGAGTTTCTTGCCTTTTGGGAAGTCTGAGGTCTTATGCCAGCATTCAGTGGGTGTTCTATAGGAACAGTTCCACGTGTAGATGTATTTCTGATGTATCTGTGGGGAGGAAGGTGACCTCCGCGTCCTACTCTTCCGCCATCTTCTCCTGAATCTCTATACTATCTTTTCTAGAAGTTGAGAAACAATCTTGGAGTAAAATCCCAGCATCGATACATTTTTATGTATTTATTTTTGTCATGTGATCTTACTTCTCTGAGGCTCTATTTTCTCCTTTGTAAAATAAACATAGTAATATTTAGCTTATCGAGTTGTTATATGGTTTGAGTGAAATAATGCATGCTAAGGACCTAGCAAAGTACTCGGAACATAGTGGACTCTCAGAAGATTTGAGATTTAATCCTCTCTCTAGATTCCACTCTAAGGCAAGATGGAGCTTAGGTAAGTAATCTTTAGGCCAGAGCTACTTTCTGTAGTTACTGGATAACCAATCATGTGACATTTATTTCTATATTCAATAGTTACTAAATTTTTAGGCAGAGCCAGTATTTTGTTAATACTTTATTGTAATCAGAGGGATTCTGACTTTCTTGTTGGTGAGAGAAAACAGCTCCAAGAGCTGTGAAAGAGCTTCTCTAAGCCTGTCAACCGTCAAAGCTTTTTAATATATGTTGTTTAATGCCGATGAAAGTACAGTTTGTATTTTAATGGCAATAATGACTTTTCAAATAGGTAAAAAGATCCTGGAGTGCTGTGTAGAAAAAACCACCACACACACCCTTTGCTTTTAAGAATGCAGGAAGCCTGATTCTGGAGCCATTACAATCAGTGAGCTACTCAGTCCTCTCACAGACTGACCCTTTTAGTAGCATCTGATTTCCTACCTCTTAGACCTGAGGTTATCATAAGTGAATTGCTGAAAAGAAGACAAAAGATTCATTCTATAATACACCTAGGATACTGAGGCCAGGTTAAATGGGATTTGTAGCACATGTGTGTTTCAAGCTCTGGTTTAGCTCACAGGTGGCTGTAATTCTATCTGGCAAGGCCAAGAGCATCTTGAAATCTTGGCCAAAGTGCTTTCTTCACCCAACCTTTAAAGTCCAGGAATTGGGAGGTTCAAACAATACAAGTTTAATATTTTATCCCCGCAGGCTCTGGCTATTACAGTAAGCCCTAACTCCTATCTTTCCTTCCAGTCTTTCTTTGCCACCAGTTTCTCTCTCCTTCAGTTTTCTCTGTCCTTCAATTATGACTTACCTCAGATTAATCTTCCTAAAATAGCTGTTGAATGAAGTCTCACCTCACCTTAAAACTTGTCACTCTCTGTTAAACAAAGTACAAACTCTGTAAAGTGGCAAAATCTGACCCCAAGCTACCTGCCTAGATTTTCCTCTCATTATAATCTTTCATAAACCTGACATGCCAGGCATATGTAATTTCTTGGGATCTTGCCAAAGCCCTGGTACTGCCAGAAGCAAGGTATACGTCCTGTTTGATTTTGAGATCCAGATACTTTTTCCTCATATCTCCTTCCCTTGCACATGGGAATCCTTACATCCTATGCTAAAACACATTTGCTTTCATATATCTTCAAGATATTTTGTGCTCATGAATCCATTCCCCTAAACAGTTGTTTTTGTTTTTTTTTTTTAAAGCAAAAGCCAGTCATCCTTATAGGATCTTTCTATTTTTCTCCCCCAACACATCTCTCTCTGTAGTAATAGGCTTGGAGGTGATTATCAACTTTCCAGAAAGTAAATAAAAGAGGAAAATGCAGTGTGTGGGGGGAAGATATTATATATATATATATATATATATATACACACACACACACACACACAGACACACACACACATACTTATCTCTAAAAAATGTTATCAAGGCACCCATTAATTATCTCATTTAACCTTCCAAACAAACACTATGAAGTGAAATTTCAGTAAAATACTTTAGAGATAAAGAAACTGAGGACATTATGTAACTTGTCCAAATATACACAATTATTTCGTAATGAAACCAGTATCTAAAGGCTGGTCTAATTTGACTTCATAGTATAGGCTTTCATTGAAGGGCATTGATAGCCTCTAGCCATGAATGATATAAAAAGGCCTCTGTAGGGTACATTTGAAATCCTACAAGGAATAAAAATATGATTCCAAAATTCTGTTTTCTGGAAGCTGAAATTTAAAATTTCTAGTTTACTACAAAGGAGGAGGGATGAGAACTAACATCAACTGGCAGTGTTAGTGATTCTAACTTGTGAAAGTGAACACTCATAGAATATTGAGAGATCAATAGCTCATTGTATACTTTCTAAGTCTGGGCTAGAGAGACAGTGGGACTTTAGAGAGAAATGTGGCTCTTGAGTACTGTCAGTGACCTAGTACATACTGAGGTAATTCAAATGCAAAGTCAAGTGGAGTAGCAGACCAAGAAAGTCCAAATGCCAGCTGGAACTTAGGGATGTTGGATTAACTTTAGGAAGCTTCGTCTAATAGCTTCAAGGCAAGCATAGACTAAGTCAGGAACATGGGTACAAAGCAGGTCAGAAGTCCTTATTCAATTAAGGAGAATTTGGCAAAATCAGCAATGATATACCAAGATATAAAGTGGTTGGATGATCCTTATAAGATTGTCAGTCAAAAAAAAAATGATGAAGTAAAATTTGAACCAGATAGATGTATATTTCATCAATATCCACTGATCATTGTTGCTTTCATTTTTTAAATAAAATATCATGAGTTTCCCTAGACCCCTGGCCTTAATGAAATTAAATGATATTATGATGATTTAATAGACAGTGAGAGGGTTTTGGAGTCAGAGCCAGTTCCGATCCTATTTCACCCCAGCCTATTTATGTAAATAAGTTCTATTGGAACACAGACATGTTCCATGTTCATTTGCATATTGTCTATGGCTGCTTTCAAGCTAGTGTTGTTGAATAGTTACAACAGAGACTATATAGTCTCCAAAGCCTAAAATATTTACTATCTGGCCCTTTATAGGAAAAGTTTGCCAATCCCTGGTTTAAAAGAGCAATCATTTATTCTTGCTCAATGGTTGGTAGGTTGGCTAGAGTAGTTCTCTTCCATGTATGTTCACTCTAGGACATAACCTAAATAATACAGTCAGGTGGGGGAAAGACTTTTCAAAGTGATGAAAATTCAAGGAGCAATCTTCTTCAGGACTAATGTCATATTGGCTCACTGTTGCTTCTGCCCATTTACCTTTGGCAAAGGAAGTCAAATGACCAAGCCTAAGGTCACGGGACAGGGAAGTATACTATACCCATGATGAGGCAAGAGTGTGGATGTAGGGAAGGATAGAGAATTGAGGTCAATTATCCAATCTGCTATGAAGTAATTGGCCGTGTGATTATCTGGGGGTAATAGCATATCAGGTAGAATAAGCAGCCAGTACATAAACCCAAAGGCAGGAGCATCCCTGGTTTATCCCTGGTATATTTGAGAAACGGCAAAAGGATCAGTAGGTCTATGATGCAGTGAATGAGGGGGAGAATTGTAGGAGTTAAAGAGTGGAGATGTAATGGGGACCAGGAATGGGGAGAGCATAGCCATTTCGGTGAGATGGGAAGTCAGTACAAAGTTATGAACAGAAGAAAATTACATTTTGACTTCTATTTTAAATGAATCACTCTAACTCCTGTGTTGAGAATAGACTTGAAGGGAAAAGGATTGAATCAGGCAGAACAGTTAGGAAGCTATTTCAGTAGTCTAGGTGAGAGATAATGGTGGTGGGTGGCAACTGTGGAGGTGAAGAGAAAGGTTAAATTTTGTATATATATTAATGTCAGAACCAAGAGGATTTCCTGACAGATTGGATGAGGGGTGTGAGAAAAAGAGAGGAGTCATGGATGACCTCAACATGTTTGATCTGAATCATGGACGTGATGTAGTTACTATCAAATAAAATGGAAAAGATTGCAGGTTGAGTAGTTTTGAGAGGAGGAAGTTTGGTGAGGGATGTATTGAGTTTGTGATATCTACTGGACACCGAAGTAGGCATATCAAATAGGCAAGAGGATGCACAAGACTGAAGTTCAGGAGAACATTTGGGAAACATTAGTTTCTGAGTGATATTTAAAGCAATAAGACTGGATTCATTCACTAAATGAGTTAGTGTAGGTAGAGAATAGGGCTAAAGACTGAGTGCTAGGGACTCCAACATTAAGAGGTCTAGGACAAGAGGGAAGACAAGGAAGTAAGACTGAGATGGAGCAGCCAATGAGAGGGTGAAAACCATGGGTGATTATATAGGCATTTTATGGAAAGGGCAGATATCAAACCTAAGTTGCCTTAGCTGCCTCAGTTTTCAGGCAGGGCAGGTTGGAGTCCTCTTTCAGCACCTTCACTGACTATCTTTTCAGATGTGCCTTGGTTATACTGTCAGCACAAACTGGAGTTGAAGCATTGTGTTAAGAGTTACAGGAAATTTTAGTTTTATGCTGTCACAGGCACTTAATTCCCAGAGCCATGGGTTGGTAGGGGTTGAAGGCCTAGATTAATTTGAATGTTAGCATTTCCTGATGAATATCAATTTCAAAGTTCATTGCTTTTGTTTTCCTGGTGGCTATGTCAGAAATAAGCCTTATCATAAATCTTCTATAAACACTAAATTCCTACAGCTCAATTAATTCATTCCACGACATAAACCGTCAGAATAATTTCAAAACTTCTTAGGCTAATATAGAGGAACATTTGTAATCTGGATCCTGATTTTCTCTTTGCCGTCACCTCTCATCCCTACTCCCCTCCCTCTCCTTGTTCCAGCCAAGTTGACCTACTGCATTTTCAGTTCCCTGAATGGGAAATTCTCTCTGGCCTCCCTGCCTTTGCATGTGACCTTCCTTTGGAATACTTTTTCTCTTTCCATCATCTGGCTGCTACTTACTCATTTCAAGGTCTCCATTTAAATATTACCTCAGTCTTCCTTGATCCTCCAAATCCTGATATGGAACTGCAAAATTCCCACATCCTAGCTCTAATTAAACAGTATTATAATTTCCTGTATTCTTGTCCATTTATCCCTCTAGATCAGAGGTTGGCAATTTTTTTTTTTTCTGTAAGGGACAGATAGTAAATATCTTAGGCTTTGTGGGCCAAACATTCTCTGTCACAACTATTTGATTCTTTCATTGTAGCATAGTCATGGCAAACCAATCATGGACAATACATAATCAAATTATCGTGTTTTAGTAAAACTTTATTTATGAAAAAAAGCCAGTGGATTGGATTTGGCCTGTGAGGGTAGGAAGTATATTTCTGTTGTTTATTATGTCCCAAGCACTTAGCGCAGTCCCTGAAACCAATAAGAACTCCACAAACGTTGTTTAAAAACTAAAGGGCAATGCTGTAAATCTTGCCGAGAAAATGGTGTTACTGTGATCATGAAAATGTTGTACAATTTAAGTTACTTTATGTGTATTCTTTCAAAGCAGTGCTCAGTCCTTAAAATCTTTTCTTCTTTGCTCCTGTCTAAAATCAGCATCCATTTTAATGTTCTGACTCAGTTTTCCTAACTTACCCTGTATTGTGAGGCAGTTGTTACACAGACACTCAAGGGCTGCTGTTTAATCTGCTCGTTTGTAGCCGTGACCAGGAGTCATAGATATTGCTTACTCTTTACATCCAGTTGAGATGGAGTTGTCCCTGAGGTTGAATCTGTGTGTTGTGGTTATTGGGAATCTGGTATTTATTGACCATTTGTGTCTCTTTGCAGTGCATGGAATTTGGGTAAGTGGTGATTCATTTGCAGAAATATCATTTATTTAGATTCATTTAATGGAGTTTCATGTGGTTTCTCGGCCATGGTTTACTTCCCCAAATTATGAGCGGGAAATCAGGAGGTTTACAAGAATTTTGGCTTGTACCTTTGCCAGGTAATGAGTAAAACATGGAGTTGGGGATGAGAAGCTATGTTTGTGGTGGTCACATCTTTTAACCAGACATTGTCAGGATGTTGAGCCAGATTTGGTCAGATGAGCAAATTAATCCCTGGGAAGTTTCATTACTTCTGGGTTATTTAAAAGAAAAGGAAAATAATAGAAAAGATGCTTGTATTTTTAAAGTGACTCCATAAAACCATAATTATTTCCACTTTTTTCCAGATTTGACTGTAGTTTATGTAGTACCGGGGTGTTTTAGTTGGTTTTGAGCACCAACCAAACCCAGAAGAGAAGGGGCTTTAAGACTCCATCCACCCTTAACTGGCCACAATAAGATGGGCTTAGCATTCCCTGGGTGAAGAGATCTGACATTGAGCTTGTAAGTGTGTGGAGAACTTGCCACTTATGTGAGTTGAAGTATTACCTCAGGCCAAAGTGGTTTTTCAACTATGTGTGAATTGTAATAAAAGTCTTTCATGTTTTAAAGTTAAATACAGACTGAAGAGAGATAAAAAGGGGTTAATGAGAAGTTAGAACAGGAGAATGAGGATTAGAAAATAGGCCATAAACAAGAATAAAATTTTTTTAAAGTCCCTTTATATTTATAAAGTGCTTTATCGAGAAAAATAAATTCCAAAAAACTTTTACATTTGATTCCTTCAATAGCTCTCTAAACTGGGGAGGGGGGGTGGTTAAGTGTTCCCTTTGTGCAA
The DNA here is from genome assembly GCF_949987515.2 of Delphinus delphis. Lineage (NCBI taxonomy): Eukaryota > Metazoa > Chordata > Mammalia > Artiodactyla > Delphinidae > Delphinus > Delphinus delphis. The sequence continues at coordinate 64,647,468 of NC_082683.1, read as the reverse complement.
ATAAGGAAACTGACCGCCAAAGAGATTAAGTGACTTGGTTGCACCCAGTAGAGATCCTCATGGTTAATAAGGGAAAGGGCGATGCTTACTTTCATTGCTACTCACCTGTTCAGTTCACTGCATTCTTCCATAGTTTCTTTTTTTTCCCCCCAACTTCTAAACCTTGAGGTTTCAGGGTTAAAGGACTGGATTTCTGTTGCTAACATTTTTCCTTTATCCTCATAGCCTGGTTTGGTTGTTTCTTCCATTGTTTCCCATCACTCTTATGGTCCAGTGTATCAGCCTAGGGAGAGGTGAATATGGAGGAACAGAGACTTGATGAAATTGTGATCAGGAGTCAGGAGAGTTATGTGTATTGAGTTTAAGCAGAGTTAAGGAAGAAGTTTTAAATGAAAGGAAGACTAGCAGTTGCTGTAAGAATGTTCATTCCCCAGATAAGAGACATTACTTTCTTTTCCTTCTTGATTGTTAGTATAATAATTGACATTATTTGATGCAGTGGTCATTTTATAAAGAGCACAAAGCACACATCCATTTTATGATAGTTAATTAAAGTTATGTAAACGAACATTTTAGTGAGCAGGATCAGTTGTAGTTTCCATTGGAATTAAAATGCTACAGACAAGTTTTCTTTTAGGCTGGGCCTATGAGCCGTATGAATAGATTTTTTTTTTTAAGTTTAGAAGGTACATTTGTTTCTTCAAGATTTAATCCTTAGTGTTCTCAGATGGCACACTTCTAGGTGGAAGAAATCTTACATGGAGATATTATCCTCTTTACTTGATGTAGCCTGATGCTATCATTGCATATTAACATTGTGCTTGTTTATATATGCCTTGGAAACATTTAAAATTTGTGCCCATTTTATTCACTAGCGGATTCTGACGCATGATACCCTAGTGGAAACTACCACCTTACATTTATGTAAACAATGATCCAACTGTGAAAAATGTTTTAGATATGAATCCCAGATTCCCTTGTCTGTGCTGGGGAAGGTGCCCCAGAGCTCACTTCAGCCCCAGTTAAACTTGTACACATGGAAATGCTGTTCTTTGTTTGCATAATACCTTTGTACTCATGTTTTCTGTTCTGTTTTAACACATGGAGTTAGTTCCTCAGACTTCATATCAATCACTGAATAAGGAATTCTTTCATCTAGTTGCAGATATTTAACATTTTTCTTCACATTTTTTTATGCTGTTTCTCAGTTTCAAAGGAAACTCTAATCCTATAGATGACTGGCTTTGGTAATTGTTATTGTCATTTTTATCATCATCCACATTATTTTCTGCCAGTTTTGCAGGTCACTCCTGGTTCACTATCGGAAAAGGAATCAGTCTACAGGAAGTTAAAAGTTAAGTAAAAATTTGAAAACACAGATTAAAATAATTTGGTGTGTTCACATGGAAGAGCAGGGGAAAAAAAAAAAGGTACAGTTGGGTCCAAGAATAATAAACAGTTTATGGAATGACAGAACTCTGAACCAAGTTTTAAAATAGTCAGGTGGCTACTCAATTCACCTATTCTTTGGCCTCTGTCATCACCTCCGCAACATCACCACGATTTCTTCCTTTCATAAGCCAGTGGCTATGCATGTGGGTATTGAAAGGGCAAATGGACTAGAAGCCAAGAAACCTGGATTCAAGATCTGACTCTGCTGCTTGGGTAAATCACTTAAAGTCTCTGAGTTTGTTTTTCTAGCTGTAAAATGGAGTCAGTGACATCTGGCTGCCTCCTCTATGGGATTAAGGTGAAGTAAATATAAGAGAGTTGGAAGCATTTTTTAAATTCTACACTTTTACACCTATATAAGGAATTTTTACAGTGAGCATTATTTGTATACTTGGTTATATTAGAAATTTCAGTAACTAACTTTATGCTCCCACAAATTTTTTAGAATAGGTACTTTACCTGTAAAGGATGTGGACTTGAGAGGACTGAGGCTGCTCTTTCTCAGCAGAAATTTTTAGATTCCGTAGAACACACCTGGTTTACACAGACAAACAGAACAGAAGAATGGGGGGCAGACATGCAAAGTGGAGGAGGTGAGAAACCATGGGCTTCCAGAGAATTCTTGATAAAGTGTGAGCTGAATTTCTTGCCCTAGGGTTTTGGAAATATCCTTGATTCTTCATTAGAAATCTCTCATTACTAAGGCCAGCTTAGGTGTGGTTCAGTTTTTTGGAATCAATTCTAAGGGACCTAACTGTGAAGAAAAATAATGTTGGTCAGAGAGAACAGCAGCCAGAAACAAAGCTACCGGCTCTTGTTGCGGGAGATAATAGTTCACAGTGTGAACTGACACTTCACACTCCTGATGAGTGTTCTCATCAGTTGTATTGTCTTTGGTGACATCTGAATAGGCTAGTGGAATGTCACAGTTGGTCACTGATTATTTTTATATTTATTTTGAAAATTATTTTGTGCTAAAAGGGAGGATCCTCTGCCTAGGGAATCTCAAATAATTATTAAGACATATTTCAATCTCTACCGGAAACTTTTGAACTAAATGACATCACCAGTGGCATAGGGTTGTGGAAAGAACATGGATGGGGGTCAGAAAACCTCTAATTTTAGCCTGAGGACTGCATGTATGATGCTGGATATGCTGCTTCATTCATCAGGGCCTCAATATCCTCATCTGTAAGATGTGGAATTGGAGTGATGATTTTCTGTGCCCTTGCAGCTCTGATAATCTCATTACTCTGCTAATGATGGTGCTCCAAACGTGCCATCACCTATGGTGGTTGACATAGAACAGAAATTTTTGTAGAATGCCTAAATGGTAATTGTGTAGGCGGAAATGCTAACTAGTAGAATCAGAGTCAGGCAAATAGCAAAGACCTTAAGACAATCAGAAAATAAAATACACTGAAGTATTAAGAAAACTGAATCCTTAAATCAGCAACTATGGATCACACTACTAATTAAGACAATTAAGTCTCTGTCCAGTACTACTTCATTCAAAAAAAAAAAAGATTTTCATTAAATTTGGAGGATATATTTGGGATAGTTTGATATTAAAAGATTCGTTTCAGCAGTTTAAATTTTTACTCAAAACATTTATTGGGAACTTCCCTTTTTATACCACTACCCCTTTCCAAGTAAAAAGGATCCCATTGGCTGTTTTGAGGGGTGACAATTTAAGAGTGTTTGGCCATTAAAGAGAGGGAATATCCACATGGAGCAGACTGGGTAAGGCTCAGCAAAGGCTGTGGATGGGTAAATATCCTATTGAATGATAACATATCAAGTCATATACCAGGGCTGTCAACATAAGTCCCTTACCCTACAGATATGAAAAGAATAGTAATGGTGCCCCCACAAATTATGGTCTGTAGATATTGGCACAAATTTTGGGAGTCTCCTTGGTGCTGGTCCTCGGCTGTAATCAGAGCCTCCTAAAGCTCACTCCTGTCTTCTCTGTGTGTTTTGTCCTTGTTATGTTTTATCATTTCTAGACCCCTGACCGAGGGAATATGATATCACCATTTTCCTAATCTCCTCAATTCCAGTGACTATCATCTATTCCCTTGAGGATAAAGGGTGAGAGTAGGGTGGGGAAGATGACAAGAGTATTTATGTATTGTCTGGCTCTTTTTCTATCCTATTTCTGGTATTATGGAATAAACTCTTCACATTTCTTCTCTTAAAATTTCAGTTTCAATTCTCAATAACCCATTTTGGCAGTTTAAAAAACTTAGTTTCTTTTTTCTTTCTATCCCATTTATAAAAATTTTAATTGACTAACTACCTAACTTGGCTGAGATGAGGAAGGGTCACATAAAAGGAAGTCTGGAAAAGAACAAAGAGTAATATCTTAAGTTAGAGGTTGGCAAATTATAGCCAGATATCAGCCACCTGTTTTTGTAAATAAGGTTTTACTGGGGCTCAGCCACATTCACTCATTTACAGCTGCTTTATAAAAAAGTTTTTATTGAAGTGTAGTTGATGTACAATATTATGTAAGTTACAGGTATACCATATAGTGATTCGCAATTTTTAAAGGTTATAATCCATTTATAGTTATTGTGCAATATTGGCTACATTCCCCATGTTGTACAATATATTCTTGTAGCTTGTTTTACAGCTAATAGTTTGTACCTCTTACTCTCCTCTCCCTACATTTCCCCTCCCCCCTTCCCTCTCCCCACTGGTAACCACTGGTTTGTTCTCTATGTCTGAGTCTGGCCACCTCCTTCCCTAGCCATATCTTTGGTGTAACACTCATTCTGACTCAGTTCATTTATGACTGCTTTTGTGCTACAATGGTGGAGTTAAGTATTTATGTCAGAAACTTGTTGACCAAACTTGTTATAGTAATAGTAATAGTGTATTAATAGTATACTCTCCAGCCCTTTAAGAGAAAGTTTGTTAACCCCTGTTTTACGGTATTATCTAGCAAAAATTTAACTTAAACTATAGCTTATAATCTGTCCAAGAGAGACTGACAGGGGCCAGATTTACCCTTTCACCTAAATAACCCAAGAAAGTGAGACAACATATGAAACAACAGCTTTCAACATTTTGGATGTCATGGAGTTGACTGTGATCCCTCAGAGGCAAGAAAAAAATGAGGTAAACCCTATGATCACCCCATATTATTATCTTGACAGAATTTTCAGATTGTGGTGGTGGAGGGGTACCCCCAGCAGAGCCCAGAGGGCACATTGAGTTCAGGAGATGGAGCTAAGAGCCTGTTGCTTGCCTGGAATTACATGAAGCAAAAAGTAACAGGATCAGAGAGAAAAAAAAATTCAACAATAATAGTTGGACACTTCAATATCTTACTTCCAACACTGGGTATGTTATAACAAGGAGGCAGAAGATCAACGGGAAACAGAAGACTTGAACAACACTATAAACCAACTTGACCAAAAAGATATCTATAAAATACTTCACCTCCAGTGGCAGAATATACAGTCTGCTTGAGGGCATATGGCACACTCTCCAGGACAGACCATGTGCTAGGCCTTAAAACAAACCTCAGTAAATTTAAAAGGATGTAAATCACACAAAGTATCATCTGAATACAGTGAAATAAAAGTAGAAATCAATAACAGAAAGAATTTGGGAAATTTTTTAATATGTGGAAATTAAACTTTCCTACATAATTAATGGTTTAAAAGAAGAAATCACAAGTGAAATTAGAAAATTTTTTGAGATGAATGAAAATAAATATACAACATACCAAAATGTATGTGATGCAGCTAAGGCAGTGCTTAAAAGAGGATTTATACCTATAAATGCTTATGGTAAAAAAGAAGAAATATCTCAGATCAATAATCTAACTTTCTATCTTAAGATACTGGAAAACGAAGAGCAAATTAAACCCAAAGCAAGCAGAAGGAAGGAAATCATAATGATTAATGCATAAATCAATGAAATAGAGAACAGAAAAACAATAGAAAAAATTATGAAAACAAAATTTGGTTCTTTGAAAAGGTGGACAAGTTGACAGACCTTTAGCTAGACTGACTGAAAAAAAAAGAGAGAAGACTGAACTTAATAAAATCAGAAATGAATGAGAGGACATTATTACCAACCTTGTAAAAATAAAATGGGTTATAAGGGAATACCATGAACAGCTCTGTATTAACAAATTAGAAAACTTACGTGAGGGATAAAGATTCCTGGAAATTCTATATACAGAGATAGACCCCAAAAGAAAAGGAAAATCTAAAAAGACGTGTAACAAGAGATTGAATTCATAATTTAAAAGCTACCCACAAAGAAAAGCCTAGGCCCAAATGGCTTCACTGGTAAACTCCACCAAACATTTAAAAATAATTACTATCAAGTTTTCACACACTCTTCCAATAAATAGAAGAGGAAGGAACATTCTCTCACTCATGAAGCAATATTTTGCCTAAAAAAAGTCACTTTAAATATAAAGACACAAATATGTTTAATGAAAAGGGTGGAAAATGATATACCATGCTAACACTAGTCAAAAAAAACCTGGAATGGCTATAATAATAAAGTAGATTTCAGAGTAAAGGATATTCCCAGGAATAAGGAAGCTCAATTCATAATAATAAAGAGGCCAGTTAACCTAGAGGACATAATCAATTATTATCTCTCTTAATAAGAGAGCTGTGACATACATGAAGCAAACTGATAGAACTGCAAGAATAAACAAACAGGGAAATTGTTAATTACAGTCTAGAACACAGGTAAAATACCTACAAGAATATTATAGATTTGAACAATAGTACAACTAAATTTAACTTAACATTTATCAAAGACTCCATCAAACAACAGCAAAATGCACATTGTTTTCAAGTGCATGCAGAATATTTACCAAGATACACTGTATTTGGGTTACAAATAAATCTCAATAAATTTAAACAATTCATTTCATACAAAGCATGTTCTCTTACCACAATGGAATTAAATTAGAAATCAATAACAGAAAAATCCCAGTCAAAATTCCAGCAGATTTTTTTTTGTATTTTTGTGGAATTGACAAACTGATTCAAAAATTCATTTGGAAATACAAAGTATGTAGAACAGACCAAACAATTTGGGAAAAAAAAAAACCAAAAAACAAAGATGAAGGCTAACATTATCTGATTTCAAGAATTATTACAAAGCTACAATAATCAAAACAGCATTGTATTGGATAAATTTAGACAAATCGACCAATGGAACATAATAGGAATTTCAAAAATAAATCTACACTTATATGGGCAACTGATTTTTCACAAAGGTGCAAACCAATAGAGTGGAGAAACAATAACCTTTTCAGCAAATAGTAGTGGAAAAATTGAATATTTATCTATGTGTGTGTGTAAAAGAACTTGGATACGTACCTCACATTATATACAAAAATTAACTCAAAATGGATCAATGTAAAACTATAAAATTTCTAGAAGAAAACATAGGAAAAATACCTTGTGATCTTAAGTTAGTCAAAGATTTCTTAGATATGACACCAAAGAACAAACTGGTAATTTGGTCTTAATTTTTAAACTTCAAAAGACTGGAAAAAATAAACCAAAACCTGGGAGACAATGTTTGCAAATCATTTGTCTAGTAAAGGACTTGTATTCAGAATATATAAAGGACTCTCAGAACTCAACAATAAGAAAACAAACAACAAAATTAACAAACAGACAGAAGACTTGAACAGACACTTCACCAAAAAGATAACCAGCAAATATGTGGATAAATAATGATATTAACAAACAAAATTAACGAACGGTCAAATGCTGCAAAATGCTCAACATTGTTAGTCACTAGGGAACTGCAAATTAAAACCAGAATGGGATATCATTACGCACCTGTTTACATTTCTAATATAAAAAAGACTGACCATATCAAGTAGTGGTAAGAGTATGGAACAACTAGAAATCTCATACACTGCTGGTGGGAATGTAAAACTGCTGTAGCAGATAGTTTGACAGTTTCTTTACAAGTTAGAAATACACTTGCCATACTACCCAGTTATTCCAGTCCTAGATATCTCCCCAAGAGAAAAGAAAAGATATGTCTATAGATAGGCTTTTAAATAAATGTTCTTAGCAGCTTTATTTGTAATCACCAAAAACTGAAATCAGCCTGAATGTCCATCAAGAAATGAATGGATAAAGAAATAGTGGTATAGCCATGTATTAGAATACTGCTCATCAATAAAAATGAACTGTTGATACATGCAACAACATGAATCGAACCTCAAAATATGCTGCATGAAAGAAGTCAGATAAAAAGTACAAATTATATGATTCCATTTAAATAAAATTCTAATGACAGAGCAGATCAGTGCTTTCTTGGGAAGTGATAGAACAGAGAGATTACAATGATGCACTAGGAAACCTTTTTTTTTTTGTGGTACGCGGGCCTCTCACTGCTGTGGCCTCTCCCGCTGCGGAGCGCAGGTTCCGGACGCGCAGGCCCAGCGGCCATGGCTCACGGGCCCAGCCGCTCCGCGGCCTGTAGGATCTTCCCGGACCAGGGCACGAACCCGTGTCCCCTGCATCGGCAGGCGAACTCTCAACCACTGCGCCACCAGGGAAGCCCGCACTAGGAAACTTTTGAGGCGATGGATATGTTCAGTATTTTGATTGTGATCATGGTTTTACATGTACACATGTCAAAACTTATAAAATTGTACCCTTTAAATATGTGCAGTTTATGGTATGTCAATTATATAGTAAAGCTGTTTAAATATATGTGTGTAGATATGTGTGTGTGTATATGCATCACATGTAGCCTATGTGGTATACAAAAATTAATTTTGGGCATCCTGGAAGCTACCTCAAAGAAATAGGCAGTTATTCTGTTGAGCAGCTAATACATGTTGATTTGCAATTCCATTATTTCTCACATGGACAAGTCTGTATGGGTACTCCAGGAGAGTAGCAGCATGAGTATATTTATTTTAACGATGATTTATAATTTTAGAGCAATGAGTGCAAGTTAGCTGGTGTAAAATAATAGATATTTACTGATAAGTCTTATTGGTAAGTGAGGACATCACTCTTAGCAAGTGATCATACATAATCACTTTTTCATAACATATTATTTCTGGAAGTCTTTAAGAGAGGGAAAATGTGGAGAACAGAATCACCCCCTTGCACCTCTCTCCATTTATCATAGTTAGCCAAAAAAACCAATTCTGGTTAAACCCAAATATCTACCTCATCATTTCCTGTACTGGAACAGCTGAATGATGCTTGAGAAAATTATACAACCCATGCCCATGGATTTCCTTTAGAATTTATGTCAAAAAATTTCAAATGGGTATTCACTAGTGCCAACAGTAAAAGAGTGCCCTGGTAAGTGCACTTCCCTGCTTTTCACAATGACCACTTTATATCTTGTCCTCTTTTTTTCTCAAGCATTCTGCTTCTACCTCTCTGACCTAACAGTGATTTTACTTAAAATTTCACTGAGCATATAGAAGCAATCAGAAGAGAACTTCTATATTTCTCCTACCACCAAATCTACTAATCCACCAGTTTACATATGCGCTCTGCCATTCCTTCTTTCACAATGGTCTGGGCACCCATCTACGGAACCCCTGGGATTCATTTTATTCCTCCTCACATTTAGACGTGAGAGTGCCCCAGAGTTCAGTCTTTGGCTATTTTCTCTATCTACACTTTTAACCTACAGCTTTTCTCTGGGTAATCTCACCTAGTTCTACGGTTTTAAATACCATCAATATGCTACTGACTCCAAAATTGTTTCTCCAGTCCTGGCCTATGCCCTGAATTCAACTACATTTCACCTTCACTGCCACTGTTTCAGCTCAAGCCACCTTCATATATTGCCTGGACTATTGCACCAGCCTCCTGCTCTCATTTTTGCTACTCCCTTTCATCATTCTCTGTACAGTAACCAAAGTGATATTTTTAAAGCCTAAGTAAGATTATTTTGGTCCTCTATTGTAAAACTACACAATGGTTTATACTGCCAATAGAATAAAATCCAAATTCCTCACTGTGACCTAAAACAGGGGTCAGCAAACTACAGCTTTACAGGCCAAATACAGCCTGCCACCTGTTTTTGTAAGTAAAGGTTTATTGAAAGACAGCCATGCCCTTTCATTTACTTATTGTTTATGGCAGGTTTACTGCTACCAGGGCAGAATTGAATAGTTGCAACAGAGACTATGTCTTGCAAAGCCTAAAATATTTACTGTCTGCCCCATTAAGAAAATATTTGCCAACCCCTGATTTCTGACATCTTCAGGGGATGGAGAGAAAAAGAAAGGAAAAAAGAAAACAACAACAGTTTAAAAAAAGTTTAGGAAGTCCAAGGTAAGGAATTTTGAGTGTCTTTGGCTTCACTGGTGACTCTTTAGGTCTGCCAGGGGTTTTGCCAGTCAAAGTCATCTTATGACCGGCAAAATATTTGCTGACAGAATGTCCAAGTTTGTGCCTTTTGCCAAGAACTCTGCCAATGGAGTAAATGCACTCTTGAAACACTGCATGTGTAGATGTAATTAGAACACTACTTATGTCTCAGGTTGGAAATGTTTTCCATAAACACAATTTTCCAATTTTTAAATATAAGTGAGAAAATGCTTTGCCATTCAGAATTTTGCATTTAAAACAGTTTCTCAGGAATGCATCTGCTTTTGTACATAGGTAAACACCAAATTTGTCTTTCCTCCTAGAATTTGTCCAAGTGATCTCAGGCCAAGGAATGCCTATCAGGCTGTTTAAAGTCCGTTTTGCTATATAGCTGATGCTTTTTGTGAATGCTTTGGCCTTGCGGAATCAAGAAAGGTGTTTAAAGTGTGCATAAAGGAAAGAGGGAGAAACTGACACAGGATTTCCCCAGCAATAGAGAGCATTACCTTCACATATCATTTTTAAGGCGATAAAACCCAGAATTATGTTGCTGTGTTTCTAAATTTTATTATACTACCACATTACCAACTCTCTAATATTGATTTCTAAATAAATACTGCCAAAATACTGAATCTGAGCAGGGTGTTTAATGTAATAAGCATATAAGCATATTTGTTGAACAACTATAAGCAGAGCAAAAAAGTTTTTTCTTTTTCTGCTTGTTTGTTTTTCAGGGTTTTTTTGTGATAAAAAATGTAAAAAATACTGTCTTAACCATTTTTAAGTGTATAATTCAGTAGTGTTATGTATATTTATATTGTTGTGACGCAGATGTCAAGAACGCTTTCATCTTGTAAATCTGAAACTATATACCCATTAAACAATTCCTCTTTTCCCCCTTCCACCTGCCTCTTGTGACCACCATTCAACTTTCTGTTTCTCTGAATTGGACTACCTTAGATACCTCATATAAGTGGAATAATTCATCATTTGCTTTTTCGTGACTGGCGTATTTCACTTAGCACAATGTCCTCAAGGTTTATCCGTGCTGTAGCATATGACAGGATTCCCTCCTTTTTTTTTTTTTTTTTTTTTTTTTTTTTGCGGTACGCGGGCCTCTCACTGTTGTGGCCTCTCCCGTTGCGGAGCACAGGCTCCAGACGCACAGGCCCAGCGGCCATGGCTCACGGGCTCAGCCGCTCTGTGGCATGTGGGATCCTCCCGGACCGGGGCACGAACCCGTGTCCCCTGCATTGGCAGGCGGACTCTCAACCACTGTGCCACCAGGGAAGCCTGGATTCCCTCCTTTTTAAGGCTGAATAATATTCCATTTGTATGTACGTGCCACATTTTGTTTATCCATTCATCCATCCGTTGACTTTTCGGTTGCTTCCACATCTTGACTATTGTGAATAGTGTGGTTATAAACATAAATGTTCAAATATCTTTTCAAGACTCTGCTTTCAGTTCTTTTGGACATATACCCAGAAGAAGGATTGGTGGGTCATATGATAGTTCTATTTTTAATAAAAAGTTTTATTTAGTATAATTTAACTTAATAGATTAGAAATTTGTTTTCACACCTGTGTGGTTTGTTTCCCAGCATAGTTCAATGAAGACTCTGAACAATAGAGAAGATAGTTTCATGGTGAATAGGAGAATGTCATAACAGGAACACAGTAAGATCATACTAAAAATGCTAATTAGAGTTGAAATCCCAGTTTAGATTGGTGATCAGAAATATATAATGATAATAATATAAGGTGGACGTTATATTACAATTTCTACTACTGCTGCTATACCAGCACTACTATAGATTGGCTATGATATAGATTGGATTTTGAGTTGATATCTGGGGCATTTTACAGTAGACAAGGAGTCTGTACCATATGAACCATCAAATGTTGAGTTCCTAATTTGAGGCACTTTTTCTGGAAGGTGCTTTCCACTGTTTGGTCATAAAGAACAACATGGCCCCAGAAGTGACCCACTCAGAACCACCAATTGAAAATAGTAGTTAGGGAGGCAGCCAGAAATTCAGGCCCTGAGGTTGTCATCATGTGTAGCTTTTTGAGTTTCTTTCTTAAAGTTCAAAGTCATTAAAGTAATTCCTCAGCAGGGGCTCCACTCATCATGCTTTGTTTTGTAGGGGTAATTACCATCAACACTAATGGGAATTCTGTATTTGACTCAAAATAAAGCACAGCACTAGCTCCTGCAACTGAATACAAGAGTTACTGAACTCCATCTAGATGTTCTCCCACGTTTTCAAAGGAGAGAGAATTCAGCTGACATTAGAAAAACACTTAAATTCTCCCTTCGCTTCTGCACTTATTTATATTTTTCTAGAAGTTAAGAATGCATAAAAATGTAAGATGCTGTTTACTGGGAATAGAACAACAACAATCACATAAGTGCTTACTATGTGTGAGGCAGCATGCTTAGCATTTTACTTATTTACTTTATTATTTTACTTACTTTTTCTCACAGCAGCCTTTGAGGTAAGTGTTGGCCTCCTTTTAAAAGTGTGGAAACTGAGACTAGGGAGGATCAGTAGTTTACCAACACTTAGCATGGGTTCTCAACACTGAGCTCAGGACTATGGGAGTACATATAGAGAGAACTCCTTTTAGAGTCTCGTATGAAAAAAATAAATCCATGTCTGTTACCAGAGAAGAAGAAAGTTATGACATTATATACAGCAGTGCAGGCCTGACCCTACTTCTCAGGGTTCCATCTGCAAAAATAAATATATCTGATACTAATGTCAGCATGTTCAACAACATAGGCCAAAGTCTATAATTTTCAGGCCTGGAGTGAGGGTGTATATGGAGGCCCACATACCATATATCTAAATATTTAAGTCAAGCCATCAAACTGTTGATTAAAATATGTACTGTCTTCTTACCTCGATAAATATACTTTTATAATGACCTATAAGGATGGCATTAAATTTAGAATTCTGACCCTTCAGAGTTCCATGCCAGAATGTGGGGCAGAGTGGAGAAAACCACTAGCCTGTGGCTTGCCCCCATTCTCTTCCCACGCCTGCCTGTGTCCCACTCGGCAAAGGGCCTAGCCCAGACGTGTGTGGATACCTCACCCCAAACTCAATCCACAACCCCTCCTACCCCACATTCAGCTATCGCTCAGCTATGCACTTGGCCTAGAAGTACAGGTGTCGATAGTCTGGCCTGCTCTTAGAAAGATGGACATCTATATAGACCATGGGAGTGGATTTGGGGCATTTAACACTGAATCCCAGAATCCTACGTGGAGAAGAATCTAGAAGAAGAGGCTGAGTGACACATCATCTTTGTTCCATGGAAGCCTCACCCTATGAGAAGGGGTGTGGCCAGGGGAAGGCCGTGTCATGGCCCCCTAAAGTATAGGCACAGTGAACAGCAAATCTAAATGCTCAACTTGACAAGAGGCTTTAGAGAGAAATTAGAATATCAACAGAGAAGTTCAACAGAGAATTTTCTATATTCCCTTGTCTCTGGGATTTTCTTCCCAATGGCTTTTTTTCATCTAGTCTTCGCCATCTCAGTAAATGATATCACTATCCTTATAGCTGCCTTGGCTGAAACCTTGAAGCCATCCTTGATTTCTTTCTTTCACTCATAAGTCACATCAAGTCTCTCAGAACAAATCCTGTCAAGCACCATCTACAAAACTTATCCAGAATTTGGCTACTCTTCAATATTTCCAATGCTACTACTCTGGTCCAAGCCACCATCACCCCTCTCCTGGATTAACTAGTTTCTGTGTTTCATGCCCCATGCCTCATCTATTTGCAACACAGCAGCCAGAAGGACTTTGGCACTTGCTATTCTCTCTGCCCAGAATGCTCTTGTATAAATACTGGATGACTTGCTATCTCACCTCCTTCCTTCAAATGCCATTTTCTCAGAGAGGCCCTCTCTGCTTGCCCCACCTAGAATTTCCATCCTCCTGACATTCTATAACCTCCTTTCCTTCTTTATTATTTTTCTCTTTGCACTTATCACCTTCTGACAAACACATATTTTACTTACTTTCATTGGGTATTTTCTGTTTCCCTGCACTGTAATATAAGCTCATGAGAGCAGGAATTTTTTTGTCTATTATACTGCTGCATCCCTAGAATGATGCTTGGTGTACAGTAGTCACTAAATACATTTTTATGAATGAATAAATATCAGTAGTAGCCTAAGTTGTATAATCTAGCCATCTCTTGTTTCACTGGATATGACAAGAGGAGATATATATATATATATATATATATATATATATATATATATATAGGGTTTCTGTCACTGTCAATATAAAACGTCCTGACTACTTTAGTCATAATTCCTCAAAGAAACTGTTTCTAATGCTGAGAAGTGTGTCTGACATATGATATGTGGCTAATCAGCTGCTGCTGAAGTGCAACAAACAGAAAAAACTGAAAGTTAAAATTAATGTTAAAGATTTGGAATATACTCTCAAATATTCCATTAGAAATAGTTAGCTTTGTTCATCTTAAATGGGTACTTGTAACAGACTGATATATGCCTTCCCTAATATTCCTTCATAGTAATTTTATAATTTATCAATTAAATTTTGAAACACCAGTACATCACCCTATGGAACTACATTTACCAGTTTTCTTTGTGGTAGGTGTGGCCATGTGACTAAGTTTTGTTCAGTAAAATCTAACTGAAAGTGTGATTCAGGATTCCTTGGAAACCTGTTTCAAAGGAGGAGCCATGATATTCTTTTCTCCTTTCTTTCTGCTCCCTGGAATACAGATATGATGGCTGGGTTCAGGCAACCACTCCAGATATTGAGGCAATGCTCTGTAAATGACAGAATAGCAAGACATTATGAAGCTATTATACCACTCTTGGACTGCCTACCTATATAATCTTTTTTTAACGTGAAAAATATATATCATTTAATCTTGTTTAAGCCACTGTTATTTTTGGATTTTTCTATTACAGTGTATTCAGCCAAATCCAATTCCAAATAACAAATGACTATTTAGTTATTTAATATGTATTTGACAATATATTGTATACAAAGCACTGTACTAATGCACAATATAGGATACAAAGTTACTTAAGATATTGATCTCTAGCCTTCAAGATATTATCATTTAATAAAGAATATAAGTGTATGCATAAATAATTACAACATAATGCAACTTGCATTAGTTGTACATATAATTCATATATTTAAATTTAAGTTTACTCTAGATAATCCTGTATAAGTAGTTACCAATAAGTACATGACAAATGAATTGAGTGATACAGCCTGTAAGAAGCATACAGAATATTCAGATCCTAATAAAGATGGTATTAATTCTCTCTCTCGCAATATTTTTTTTTTCCTTTGAGCCATCTCAGTGTCAATTACAGGTATGATGGGAAGGTACGGTCTTGATAGCACACATCTATAAAATTATATTTCACATTTGACTCTAGCCTAGATTGAATTTGGAATTAGGAAAGCTGCATGCATTTAAATCAAAACTTAGGTTAGCATTTAAGGGTTTGGTGTTGTATCTATTTCATGATAGGGTGAGGGCATGGCTTATGTATTCTGTACGAAATTAGTCCTTGCATTTGACTTCAACTCATCACAGACAATAATATGAAAGAATTGAAAAGCAAATGATAAAGGAATACAAATTACATTGAAAATGTACTCATCAGAGTTTTAAGAGATGTAAATAATCAATAAAACTTCAGAATGCACTTCCACTAATAAAAGATGACTTGTGGATTCATGCCAAAACAAAATGTGTAAGTGATACAGCATGTTGCTTACTTCAGTTTAAAAGTCCCATTAAAAAAAAATTTTTAGAAACCACAACATTGTAAATCCTATACATCAGTTAAAAAAAAATTTTTTTAAGTCCCATTTAAGAATGTCTTTATAGAAATACAAATGGATATATTTTTATGCATCTATCTCAGGACTAGAAAGGGATGAATATGAGCATACTAATATGTGTAAGAAGAGATCAATTGTTTTGCCATCATTATGAATTCATGCTTATATACCTGAATAAGTCATTTGAAAATTTGCTTCAGGCTGGATCAGATATTTGGCCATTCAGTTGTGTAGCTGACTTAGGAAATACTGTTTCTTAGAGAAAACAACATTTTATTTTCATATCCTGTCATGAAAGTTAGATTAAAAAGAACCATTTCAAGTCATATTATCTCTGCCTAAGACAAAAGTGCCAATTTTCTTTTCCCTGTTCATAACACCTTGCACAGTTTTGTTAACTTCAAAGTACCATCTTCAGCCTTTCAGTGTGCCTAAAAAGCAAGGTTTTCAGGCCCAGGAATGTCTCTTTTCCATGTTATATACACAAAAGAACTCAATGGGTGTTGATAATTGAGAGTTTGTAATGTGGGCTTTATGGTAAAATTTCATTTCCAAAGAAATACTCCTTAGAAAGGCAACTTGGTGGTGAAGTGGAAAAACATGGACTTTGAAGTAAGAAACAAAAGCAAACAAACAAGCAAAATCCTGGGACTGGGTTCAGTCTATTCTTTATAACTGTGTGAACTTAGATGGTTTATTGAACTTCTCTGAGTCTTACTTTACTAAGTTGTGAGGAAATATTATTCAGAGGTTAAAATAATAGATATTGAAATCCAACTGACTGGATTTTAATCCTCACTGGCTGTGTAATTTTGGGCAAATTGCTTAACCTCTCCAAATGCTTCATGTGTAAAATGGGTATAACAATAGTACTTGTTTCACAGAGTTATTTAATACATGAAAAGTATTTAGAGCAGTGCCTGTCATAGAGTAATTTTTAGTATATGATGGCTATTATTATATCTAAGTAATCACTCCTTCCTCATTATTTCTATTTCTGTCTATAAAATGGAGCAAATCATATTACTTTATGGAGGATTAAGCTAATTAATATATACAAGCAACTCCAAATAGGGAAGACTAAATGCTCAATAAATATCAACTATTATCTGTAAAATACTTTGCAAGTATTTTGTAAAGAGTAACTGAGAGGGCTTCCCTGGTGGCGCAGTGGTTGAGAGTCCACCTGCCGATGCAGGGGACACGGGTTCGTGCCCCGGTCCGGGAGGATCCCTCATGCCGTGGAGTGGCTGGACCTGTGAGCCATGGCCGCTGAGCCTGCGCATCCGGAGCCTGTACTCCGCAACGGGAGAGGCCACAACAGTGAGAGGCCCGCGTACTGCAAAGAAAAAAAAAAAGAGTAACTGAGAAAATACACTTAAAAGCCTACCACAGAGAACAGAACAGAATATATGCTCAATACATTTTAGTGCCGATATGGAAGTATTTTCTTTTTCCACAGATTTAACTATGAAAAGATACATAAAAGAAATATTAGAAGTGGATTCCCACTCATTAGGAATATTCTCGTAGCTTCAATGTAATGATATTTTAGGCACAAGTCAGTCCTTGTTCATGTTGACGTTAGAGAAAACCACCCTGATGTCAATTCAAACATGTAAAGAATTACCTGCCAACTAAAGAGTGAAACTGACCTCCCATGCTTGTGATTCTTCCAAACTCTCCTTCATTCTTTGACATCAGTGAGGGGCTTAAAGAGACTTCCCACTATGTTACCCTGTCCGGGAAAGGCTATCTTTCTTGGGGACATCCATCTTCCATGTGAAACTGCAGATGCTGTTTGCCTCTGAAAGAACCTCATTTCCCCCTTTGGACTTGCAGCAACCAAAATCACATCACTCCCCGGTACCTCACCAGTACCCTTGAGATAAAATCACTATCCACCAGAGCAACAAATACCTCACCTGGTTTCTGAAAGCATTTAACAGGGAAAACCACATTTGGGACTGAGAACACTGTGTTATAAGCCCTGGGGGTCAGATGGGGGGTGCTGGAAGATTTCCAGACAATCTGTTTATTTTTATTTTTTATTTTCTATGTGAAAAGCATGTACCTCCCAGTACCACAGTATAGATGCTGCTGCCAAAACTACTTATGCACTAGCCTCATTTCCCGGGCTGAGAGTCATACTCCTCCATTTACAGTGATTATCAACATTCTTTACACCAAACTGCCCTCAGAGCAAGGGACTTGGCAGAACTCAGCAGCAGTGTCAGCAACTTCTCGGTTTTTGGATTTCAGTTTCAGAAATGGAAGGTTTCAGAGCCCAGAACTATGGATATTTTGCTTGACATCTGCTTCCCTCTGCAGGGGGCAGAAGGTAGACTGGGAGCTGGGCTGGGTGTCTGTGGTGATTGTTGCCATCATTTGTCTCAGATTCCCTGGGAGGCATCAGGGTCTAAATGGAAAGAGCATTGGCTTTGGAGTTAGTCAGACCTGCGTTCACATCTCAGCTATGTCCTTATTTGTGTACTTAGGCAAATCACTTAAATCTTTCCAAGACCTATTTTAGTCATCTACAAAATGGGTTTCCTGATTACAAAACTTGCAGTGTTGGTGTGAGTATTAAATGACAAAGTTATGGAAAGGCTTTCAACAGATGTTCTTTTTCCCTTCAATTTTTGCTTAACCATCATGAGATAGATATATACAACTCTCTAGGCTACCGTGGGAATCGTTTCCTTGCTACTGTTAAGTGTCAGAAAGCTTGTGTTTGCCTAAGAGCTATAAGTGAAGTAGATAACTGATCATTATCCCAAATACCCTTATTTCTACAGGTCACACCAACCTTGGTGACTTCAGAGAATAGGGATCTGACAAGGTGGTTTTTAACTCCAAACCCCATTCTCCTCATGCCCCATCCCCTGCCATCTTCCCACCACTAGTAAAAGTTGATGATTTCTGGCTACCCTTGCTGATATAGTCTCCATTCTATCTACCCCTGGCTATCTTCTGTAGCAGCTATTGCTGCTGTCAGAAGCTGTCAGAAATGACCAGCTCTGATGCCTCAGGTGTGGCTACCAGCTTCGCTGATGGCATTTGTCATCACGACTTTTCACTTTGTGCTGCTGCCTTTATCATGATAACTCTTGTCGTTCCCACCACCCAGATCTTCTCAGACAGGGAAGCCTCTCTTCTTACAGTGATTACAGGTCTAGTCTAGCTCTCGGTTTTGGGGCTCTGCTAAGAAACTTGAAACACACAGGTTGCTGGAGGCTGGGCTGGTATTGTATGAGAGACTGCTCAGGATTGTGTGTGAACATTCGCAATGTCCCTGAGTCAGCATCCAAGAATTGGGCCTGAGCAACTCAGATCCAGCTCCTTTCTACCAAAAAAAATCTTAACTGTAGTGTCCAAGGGATTATTTCAGCCTCCAAATATCTTTTCTGACTCCCAGGTATAACTAATCCATCGTGGGCATGAAGAAGTAAATAGCAAAGGCCTCATCCATGCAGCAATTTATCCTGGGTGGGGAGTTTTGTACTTTATTCTGGAGTTCAATTTTAATTATATACAATTATATTATTGCTGATGCCTTGGGGTGGGGGACAATTAAGAACGAAGGCAAAAATAGAGGAAAGTTATTTTGAGTGATGGTGGAGAGTTTTAAGGCAGGTGAATGCAGCCCCAAATCATGGAAGCTTAGAGTGCATTGCGCATTTTGACATCTGGAAGAATGTGGGTTACACACATCTAAGTGATAGCAATTACTAACTGAAATAAGATCATAAGACATGTACTTGTTGATCTCTTTATGGGAAAGGAATAAATATTAATAAGTATATTAATAATGTTACCCAGGAGGGCCAGACTAGTATGGGTCGACTAGAGATAAGCCATGTAGAAAACAAGAAAATAAGAGAATTCATGCTGAGAGGCACCATATCAACCACTTGGGGCTTAGGTAATGTAGCCATAAAAGTGTGATCTAAGCTACGACTCTTTTGAGAATAAAAGGGGCACTATTACAAAGAAGCTTTCTCAAACACAAAATTAGAATGTAAAGTCACCCCAGGCTTAGAGCCCCGCCAGTTGCTAGTGAGGATTGATCAATAGGCACACTGAATGTGGGCCTGTGCATGACATAGTTTACTGTGATTGTTTATACTTACATTAAATGTGGGTGAACTATTTAGTGCTCACTCCATAGCAAGGATTCAAGGCATTTGAATTAATCTTGTTGTTGTTGTTACACGTTTTCATGTTAAAAGAACCCCTTTAGGGATTGTTAAGGAGAGGTACTTGATCCTATTTGAAATTCGTAGTCCCTATATTTATGCTCAAAGAGGGCTTAACATTGATTTTATAATTTGAAATGCTAGTTAACCACCAACTTAATTTTACTTCATGCTCTGAAAACTGGAATAAATGCTGATGACTGAGCTGCTCATTGGAGTAAATATTTATATTTATGCAACCTATTTTTTAAATCTCACTACTGAGATTTAATTCTTTTAGTGTTCCTTTTAGTTATGACAGATTTTAAAATAAAGTTTAATTTATTTACCTATTTTACATGCGTTATGCTATTTTGGGGTTAAAAGAAAGTACATTCATCCCTTAATCTGAAGTAGAGAAGGAGTAAGTTTTGGTATATTTTATAGGTCAAGAGGCCTTACCTTGACCCTGTAGCCTCAAGATAATACTTACCTCTCTAAGGTATGTCATTTGCTAATATCTATAAAGTCATTTAACTTAGAAATATTACATTTGGTTGTAGCCAAAGTCATGAGAAGTGATATGCAGAAATGGCTGAATTAAAGGCACATTGGTTCTGACAGCATATTACAAAATAAAATTTTGCTCTTGATTTTAAAAGCCACTACTTCTTAAATTACTCAGATGTTGAGTAAGTGAATAAAATGTTCCAATTTTCTTTATTTTCTCAGTTCAGTGGAAAGCTTTCCTGCCCATCCCATTTCAAAATCAATCATGTACTTTAAAGAAGTCTTTACTTGAAAGCAGTAAAGGTAAAACTCTACCCATCTCTCCAGGTACTTTTAGCAAATAATATACGGCCTGCTTACCTCTACCCCTTCTTCATAAATTGAGGGAAGTCATTCTTCATACACTGTCTGTTGTTGGCATCCTGTCATTCCTTACATTGAATAGATTACTTTATTCATGGGGCATGTCCTTTTCTCTCTCCTTTCCAATCATTCTGACTGGCTTCCTGGTAACCTTATTCTTAAATGTATATAGCTAAAATGAGGCCTACAATTTCCCTCTTCTAGTCACATTTTATGTTTTAAAAACTAGAATTTTAGAAAAAGCTTCCTTTTTTTTTTTTTTTTTTTTTTTTTTTTACTAAACACAAGTAGAAAGGAGTAGTTTTCTGACAAAATAATGATCTCTGATGGTTTATTTGCAATGTATTTGTGGTTGGGTCATTCCTGCTTATATCACATTATCTGATGTCACCTACAACATGTTAGTGGCTAGTTTCTCTGTCCTTGAGTTTTGTGAGGACCTGAAGAGCTTATTGTTGTGTAGCAGTGAGTGAAACAGCCATTCTTTGATTTACCTGGAATTAAGAGTGAGCATGTAAAAACACAACAGTGTAAAGCAATTATACCTCAATAAAGATGTTAAAAAAAAAAGTTCTTATTCCTTTAGCAGGAAACAAAGATGGAGGGTTCTGTTTCTCACTTATCACTAGTCAAAAATAATTACAATTCTCAGGAGCAAATTGAAAAGTTAGGAGGAAAAAATATTTTCAAGAGTACAAGTTCTCCAGGTGCTGAAGGGATTGAGCACATCAGATCTGATGGATAGTATCAACATTGACATTTGTGAAAATGTGCATGAAGAAATATGCATTATTTTAAACTGCATGCCGCAAAAGCCTAAAAAATAATGCATGATTTTCCATTTTCCAACTTAGATGGAAAAACATGTGTTTTACTCACAATTTTGTCTAAGGGAAATGTGAACTCGCAGCCAATTGCATTCACATGCAGGCCCTTTCCCTGAGATTGCTTTCAAATGTAAGCATAGCATATGTTCTGTTAGAAAAAAAAATAATAAAGTGAACTTTCAAAATGTAAATTCCTAATATATAAGATTATGGGAAAGAGCCATGTTATTTAAAATAATGCATGGTTTTATCTCTAGGTAGATTCATATGGATGAGGCTGAGGGGTGAGTGATTTTAACCCTTGCATATCATATTACCCCACGGTGCCTGCACGTGTGTCAGAACAACTTTCCTCTGGCGGAGTGTACAGAGTCAAGCTCAGTAACCACTTTAGGAAGAATAATAGGCCAATGACAAATGTGTTGACAGATGTTTCTTACCCAGTGGAAAGGAGAGAGAGGAAATTAGGTGATGAATTTTAAGGCCTGAAGCATAGACTGTAGTTTTTTTCAAATCTTCAAGTATTGTGTTCTTCCTCAGGTCACCAGCTATGTGCTGGCTGCCTTTGGTGATGCTGAAAAGTCCTTAAAGTCTAAATGAATGAGCTCTGGAATTGCTCCCATGATGAACTGCTGACCAATTTGTCTCAACTGGCACTTGAATGCAAAATTAAAAATGAAGGTCTTCTTGACTGTGCTGTGGCTTGTGGAAGAACCCTGAATGATTTATTCTCATTCATTTTCTCCAACTTCCATCCTAAAATATTTTTGCATGGTCAATAAATTAAGAAGGCTGACATTAACAGAATGAACTGTGGATGAAAATATGTGAACGAATATTTATAAGAATGTGCAATTTATATTCTATTTTTTCTCCAACCTGCTCTGGACTTGTGGGAGCTCAGTTAAATGAGGGCATCTAACAGTTCATATTAATTTAGTATGAGGCCCTAGAGACTGATGGATCATGGGTCATTAATAATGGAAAATGAGGTGCTTAAATACTTAGGACATTTTCGTGAAAGAAGGTGACATATTTGGAACAAGTAAGATGAGGCACTCTCACTCCCTTTTGGGGAAGCCTTTGACATTGGAACACTGAACTTGATTCTGACCTGGGGTTATGCATGAGTTCTGGTGTGCCAGTGATGTCTACTTATCATCCAAAGGATCAGGTGAGCACTTGGCAGAGGTTGTTGAGAACTGATACTGTAAGCTGTCCCAGCAATGAAGACATATCCTAAGAAAAAAAGGAAAGGAAGTTTAATTTAGGCATAGTCATTTAGACATTGGAGAAAAGCTAAAATGTTCTACTTAGAGAAGATTGTATGACTTACTGCTGAAAAAGAAACCAGATATTTTGAGAAATCAAAATACTGCAAAGAGATCATTAAGAAATGAATTTTTAGACATATAATGGGAATAACAGTGCTAGCAGGTAATATTTTGAATTTTACAATGTACTATATTTTGTACTCTACTTATTTTACTTCAGTTAACTCTCAGAACACACTATGAGATGTGCATGTCTTAGGTCCTTTCTAATTTTTTGATTATGGACTCTGTCATTTGTAGCAATAACAACAGCTATGTGCTAAGCCTCTGCGGGGCATCTTAAGTCTTTGAGCAGGTGACAGCAGGTAATTAAAAAAAAATCAGAAGAGAAAATCATTGCTAATCTTTTCATAGTATACTGATCTCTACCTGGAGTTCTCATAATCAGTAATCTGAAAGCTCCATGTGTTTTTCAGTCCTGAAGGGGATAATCTATTTCCTGGAATCCATTAGGATCTAAATATTGACATTTTTTCTTTCGATGCCAACTTCCTGAGCTCAAAGGAACTGACATGACAAGCCCTTGGAGTATATGAGGTATATGAGATGCTTGTGACCTCATGAACACTGAAATGAGAGATGATGAAGCTTATTTTTAGCCGAGTATTTAGAGGGGCCTCATGGGCTAATTTTTGCTTAAGGCTGCTCATATAACAGTTGAATATGTGCTCATAGGGCATGCTGCCAAGGTCTGTGATGGTTGTTATTTAGCACTTTAAGAGCTTTAAACATCATCCAGAAATATTTATTAAGTGCATGTATGTGCAAGGCAGGGCTGTTTGAGTGCTGGACAAGCTTTGTAGATCTAAGTAGTGAATAATTTCAGCCTTCAGTACATAATGAGGAGTAAGAGCCACTATTCCCTATGCCCTGTTGCATAGAAGAGGGCATGATTTGCTTAATCATTATCTTTTGTTCCACAAACGATATCAGAGTTTTGAAAATTTGAAATTAAGCTTTTTCTGTTCAAGTTAACTTCTCATACACTGCATATTACATATGCAAAATTGATAAATGAAACATAACCGGGGTAGTTTAATGAGTATGGCAAAATAGTTTGGATCAGTGTAGTACAAACGCCCCTCTTTGCTCTATACAAGTTGTTTGATGGGTTTTGTTTGGTGGGATTTGTTGGGTTGTATGGGTAATTTTTTACTTTTTAATTTCTCTACGTCATTGTGTGTTGTAGGGTTTGCCAAATTTAAAGAGCTACCCTATATGAAGAGATCCTATTTTGATTCTTTTGATCAGAATGGGATAAAATACCAGGTTATCCAAAGACAGACTAGTCAAAGGATTTTATTTATTTTTTAAAAATTATTTATTTATTTTGGCTGCGTTGGGTCTTCGTTGCTGCGTGCGGGCTTTCTCTAGCTGCAGCGAGCGTGGCTACCCTTCGTTGCAGTGCGTGGGCTTCTCATTGTGGTGGCTTCTTTTGTTGTGGAGCACGGGCTCTAGGCACACGGGCTTCAGTAGTTGTGGCATGCAGGCTCAGTAGTTGGGGCTCGCGGGCTCTAGAGCGCAGGCTCAGTAGTTGTGGCGCATGGGCTTAGTTTCTCCGTGGCAGATGGGATCTTCCTGGACCAGGGCTCGAACCCGTGTCCCCTGCATTGGCAGGTGGATTCTTAACCACTGCGCCACCAGGGAAGCTCCTAGCCAAAGGATTTTATATGCTCTTAATTCTTTATCAAATTATCACCCTGCAGTATCTGAACAAAATCCATGTTTCTTCCAGTGGTCTGCAGAAATGTGGAAATTCTCAGTCATCAGAATGACCTGCAGCCCCAGAGGTGATCAAGTCCATTAATGCTGAGGATGGGGAGCAAAGGTTTTTAGCCTTGTATGACAGCCAGAACCCTACAGAGGTTAACCAGTGACCTGTTCAAAAAGGGGCGGTATATTCTGATTGCTTTATGGCTTTTCCTGAGGAAAAATGTAAGAGTCTGTGGAAACATTTGATTACAACTTCCTTTTGCCTTATTTGGACAAAGGACAGGTTTCTTCTCCTCCATCTGTAGTTAAGAACATAACTAAAAAAGTGATAGAACAATTCATAGGCAAGGTATTTGCAGATATTGCTTCTTTTTCTTCTCTGCAAATAACACTTTAAATTTAGAAAAAGTGTGTAATGACTTCAGCATACCCTAAGAATAATGATCTTAACCCAGTTAGGCTATCCATTGCCGTGAAAAGACAAACTTGTGACGTACGAACGCCAGAGGTTTAAGGTCTCAAGGCTCCATTCACTTAGTCTCATAGGTGTCTCGGCTCAAGTTCAGATGTTTTCTGAACTTGACCAACAACATCAATAGAAGAGTACCGTGCCCTTACTTTGATATTTATTTTCTTCACCCAGTGATTTATTTAATTTTCCTCTAGTAGAGATTCTCAACACAGCACACATTGAAAAAATATGTATTTAACCAATAATTAGCTATGCGAACAAAGAATAAGCATAAGCATGCATTATTATTTTGCTTGACTCAACTGTTAGTACTGTATAAAATTAAAACCAAAGCCATGAATTAAATTAATTACATTAGAAAATCTTTATGATGATTAAATAAGTTATTTTTGTAATGTCGTGCATAGCATAGTGCTTGGCATATGTAGGTACTTAATAAATCTTTAATAGAATGTTTTTTGAAAAAACTATTGATCACCTAGTAAGGAATGATGAACTGCTTCCCTTGCACTTTAACATCTATTTCTTCATCTATCCAGTACTCTCCAAAGCTGTTTTCTGAAACTTCACTTCATTTCTCTTTCTGATAGTTTGTTGTTAGTGTATAGAAATGCAGCTGACATTCGTATATTGATTTTGTGTCCTGCAACTTTATTGAATACAATATCATCTTAAGATATGGGACAAGTAGATGTTTTGATATTTTAACTTCAAATGTTTTCATTCTAGTCTAGCACTTAATATAATTTAGCTGGGTAAAGAATTCTAGGTTGAAAGTAATTTTTCTGTTTTTTTATGACTTTGTTGTGTTGATTCTTTTGGACCTGAGTTATATGGATATTTTTTAAAGGCATTTTCCAATATCTCCTGGTATCTATTTACTGATTTATTTACTTGTAAGATAAAAGAACTTATTATTGAAAAGATATGTTGGTACCACTGTCAATTTGATAGGAATGGGCTTAATCAGCATGGCATTTATCATGTAATCACTATCTAGAGATATTAAACTTTTCAATGCATTTTATACCCAAGCAGAAAGCCATGAAAGTTTTGCAGTGATCTTGAAAAACTGTGCACAATAATAGAATGAGCACTGGAGTAAGAGTTAGAAGACCTGGATTCCAGTCTTGGATAAGCAGATAACTCCCAGAAAGCCTGAGCTAAGTCATTTAGGCTCTTCAGCAGAACTTCATCTTTAATGAGTGACGGGACTGCTATACATCTAAGAGCCTGTTAACTCTTATAGGAGTATTCATACATCCAACCTTTCTTGCTCCACAGGCTGCATACCTCATAGCTAAAATGCCCACATCATAGATCAAAGCATCACTAACATTTGCAAAAGTAACCAAATGCCCCAGTGTACTTACTACAGGCACTTCTTTATTATCCATGTTAACAAACAGAAAAAATAGAGGATAACCTTTTTTAAGCAGATGAGCTTTAAAACATATACTTAACTTGAGACAGCATCATGTGTAATAATATTTTTGTGAGAATTTTCTTTCCACGTTATGTTTTACTTTGGCTAATATAAAAGTTGGTGGATACTTCCTGAGAACACAACAATTTCACGTCTGGAAAAGGCAGACTTAGAATCGACTCAGTATGAAATGTTTTACATTTGCTGAGCTGCATCTGGATAAAATTAATAATAGCAATACCTACACTTTATAGCAATTTGTGGTGGTTTTAAAAGACGTCTGCAATTCTTTGACATTCCTCCTATGAAGAGATGGAGTGTATGTCCTCTCCTATGAACCTGAGGAGGACTTGCTGACTGTCTTGATGAACACAACACAACAGAAGTGATGCTGTGTAACTTCTGAGTTTGGGTGAGGAACGTCTATGCCTCTTCTGCTAGTTATCTGTGGGGGACACTAACAGTTGGAGCTGAAGCCACCATGTAGTTAGTCTGTATCCTCAGGCGGCCTACATGGAGTGATGACATATGGAGAGAGAGAGAAACAGCCCTACCTCCTTCACTCCCCCAATACTTGTGTCTTTCCAGCCTAGGCACCGTGAGTGAGGAAGCTTTAGAGGTGACTGAAGTCGTAGTCGCTGTCTGACTTCAACTCCATGAGATACCATGAGCAAAAATTGTCTATCTGGGTCTTATCAAAACCAGATTCATTATCGAAATGAGTAACAGTTATTGTTTTAAGTCATTGTTTTTGGTGGGTTGTTATGCAGGAATAGATAACTGGAATATACTTTATTTATTTTTATTCTTATTTTTTGGTGAACCTGTTTTGTTAGGCTGAGCAGGTCAAACGTTTTTTTTTTTTTTTTTAAATAAAGTGTAGTTGATTTACAATGTTATATCAGTTTCAGGTGTACAGCAAAGTGATTCAGTTATACATATATATATTCTTTTTCAGATTATTTTCCCTTATAGGTTATTACAAAATACTGAGTATAGTTCCCTGTGCTATACAGTAGGTCCTTGTGGGTTATCTGTTTTATATATAGTAGTGTGTGTATGTTAATCCCCAACTCCTAATTTATCCCTCCCTACCCCTTCCCCTTTGGTAACCATAAGTTTGTTTTCTATGTCTGTGGGTCTATTTCTGTTTTGTAAAGAAGTTCATTTGTATCATTTTTTTTTTTTTAGATTCCATATATAAACGTTATCATTTATTTGTCTTTCTCTGTCTGGCCTCCTTCACTTAGTATGATGATCTTTAGGATCATCCATGATGCTTCAAAAGGCATTATTTCATTCTTTTTTTATGGCTGAGTAATATTCCATTGTGTGTGTGTGTGTGTGTGTGTGTATATATATATGTGTATATATATATATATATATATATATATATATATATATATACACACATATATATATATATACACACACACACCACATCTGCTTTATCCATTTATCTGTTGATGGATATTTAGGTTGCTTCTGTATCTTGGCTATTGTAAATAGTGCTGCAATGAACCTGGGGTGCATGTATATTTTCGAATTGTGGGTTTCTCCAGATATATGTCCAGGAGTGGGATTGCTGGATCATACGGTAGCTCTAATTTTAGTTTTTTAAGGAACCTCCATACTGTTCTCCATAGTGGCTGTACTAATTTACATTCCCACCAACAGTGTAGGAGGGTTCCCTTTTCCCTACATCCTCTCCAGCATTTATTGTTTGTAGATTTTTTTTAACATCTTTATTGGAGTATAATTGCTTTACAATGGTGTGTCAGTTTGTGCTTTGTAACAAAGTGAATCAGCTATACATATACATATACTCCCATATCTCCTCCCTCTTGCAAATCCCTCCCACCCTCCCTATCCCACCCCTCTAGGTGGTCACAAAGCACTGAGCTGATCTCCCCGTGCTATGCGACTGTTTCCCAGTAGCTATCTATTTTACATTTGGTAGTATATATAACTCCATGCCACTCTGTCACTTCATCCCAGCTTGTTTGTAGATTTTTTGATGATGGCCATTCTGACTGGTGTGAGGTGATACCTCATTGTATTTTTGATTTGCATTTCTCTAATAGTTAGTGATGCTGAGCATCTTTTCATCTGCTTTTTAGCCATCTGTATGTCTTCCTTGGAGAAATGTCTGTTTAGATCTTCTGCCCATTTTCTGATTGGGTTGTTTGCTTTTTTGATATTGAGCTGTGTGAGCTGTTTGTATATTTTGGAGATTAATCCCTTGTCAGTTGCATCATTTGCAAATATTTTCTCCCATTCTGAGGGTTGTCTTTTTGTTTTGTTTATAGTTTTCTTTGCTGTGCAAAAGCTTTTAAGTTTAATTGGGTCCCATTTGTTTATTTTTGTTTTTATTTCCATTACTCTAGGAGATGGATCCAAAATGATATTGGATGTACAGAAAGGATGTACAGAAAAGGGAACCCTCCTACACTGTTGGTGGGAATGTACATTAGTACAGCCATTATGGAGAAAAATATGGAGGTTCCTTAAAAAAATAAAAATAGAGCTACCATATTATCCAGCAATCCCACTTCTGGACATATATGTGGAGAAACCTATAGTTCGAAAATATACATGTACCCCAGTGTTTACTGCAGCACTATTTATAATAGCCAGGGCATGGAAACATCCTTTGTTGTAGATTAATTGACCATATGTGTGTGGGTTTATTTCTGGGTTTTCTGTCCTGTTCCATTGATGTATATTTTTGTTTTTGTGCCGGCAACATACTGTTTTGATTACTATAGCTTTGTAGTATAGTCTGAAGTCAGGGAGCTTGATTCCTCCAGTTCTGTTTTTCTTTCTCAAGATTGCTGTGGCTGTTCGAGGTCTTTTGTGTTTCCATACAAATTTAAACATTTTTATTCTCAATAGATGCATAAAAGGCTTTTGGTAAAATTCAACATCCTTTTATGATAAAAACTCTCCAGAAAGTGGGCATAGAGGAACCATACCTCAACATAATAAAGGCCATCTATGACAAACCTACAGCTAACATCATACTCAATGGTGAAAAGCTGAAAGCATTTCCTCTAAGATCAGGAGCAAGATAAGGATGTCCACTCTCACCACTTTTATTCAACATAGTCTTGGAACTCCTAGTCACAGCAATCAGAGAAGAAAAACAAATAAAAGGAATCCAAATTGGAAAAAAAGATGTAAAACTGTCACTGTTTGCAGATGACATGATACTATACATAGAAAATCCTAAAGATGCTACCAGAAAACTACTAGAGCTCATCAATGCATTTAGTAAAGTTGCTGGATACAAAATTAATACACATAAATCTGTTGCATTTCTATACACTAATAACTAAGGATCAGAAAGAGAAATTAAGGAAAGAATCCCATTTATCATCACATCAAAAAGAATAAAATACCTAGGAATAAACCTACCTAAGGAGGCAAAAGACCTGTACTCTGAAAACTATAAGATGCTGATGAAAGAAATCAGAGATGAAAATATATACCATGTATATTTTTATATACCATGAAATATATACCATGTATATTTCTTGGGTTGGAAGAATCAATATTGTCAAAATGACTATACTATACCCAAGGCAATCTACAGATTCAATGCAATCCCTATCAAATTACCAATGGCATTTTTCACAGAGCTACAACACACTTTAAAAATCACTTTTACCTCCCAATTTCCCTGAGCAGGCAAGCTTATATTCCTGTTTCATATATGAGGAAACTGAGACTCAGAGAAATTAAATGGTTAGTTGCACTAGCCCAGTTCAAGTTCCTCTTTCCACCAATGAGGAAAATGAGGATCAGAGAGGTGAGATGACTCACAATCATAGACTCTGTCAGTGGAAGCTCAGAAACTGTTTCCAGTCCTCTTTACAGTAATTAGCTGTATGTATGTCCTCTGCTCCATACCAACCAGACTTGCTTCCAGCAAAATAGAAGTGTCCAGGATCACTTTCATATTCAGGTCATGTTTTCCTTGGATCCACAGAAAGAGTAGAAAGAGCATAGACCTTTTGGTGACAGACGGATTTGGTTTCAAATCAACTTCCTGGCTATGTGCTTACAGTTAAGTTATTTAACTTCTCTGAATCACATTTATATCATCTGTAAAATAGGGATCAAAGTATTTCCTTTTTAGTATTGTTAGAAAAAGAAGATATAATGAATATAAGTATCCAGTAGATGCATCTCATAGAAAGGCTCTTGTAAAGTAACTTTGCATTATCATCATTATCATTGTTTTCCAGAGGGCCTAAAGTGAGAAAAGTGATAATATTATAGTACAGTAATAATAGTATAGTAATAATAGCAACTATAGTTTAGCTTATTTAATCCTCACAGCCAGCACATGAGGTAGGTAGCATTATTTACATCTTTAGATGAGGAAATGGGCATGGAGTAGTAAAATGGCAGTGTTAGTTGGGATTTGAATCTTTGAAGACCAGGAGGGGAGAAAAAAATATTTTCTTAGCATGGTTGTGAAAAATATATTTTGTTACTATTTAACCTACCCTTAAGGTCCTTTAGGGGAATAAAACTAAGTATAGTATGCCTGTTAACAACCAAGTCTCCACCAAGCCAGATCATTTCCAAATCTTGCTGGAAAGTAAATCAGATTCTATGTTAACTTCATCTAATGTTAACGTTTCTTTAGAGAAGGTCTTTCTAGGATGTCTGGGATTCATTGTATAAGGTCTTCAGTGTAATTTTTATGCTCCAGATAAGGCCTCCTCACCTGAAATGTGCATGCTGTAATGATGCTATGAAGTGTGTTTACAAGCTGAAGCACAAAATAGCACCATTAGGGACTATTTTAGCCTCAGGGTGGACCTGAAATGTTTGTCTGAGTTGCATTATAATTTTCAGATTCATGATTTAAGATTTTTTAGTAACTTCTCTTTATTGTAAATTTACAGCTATTCAGTACATGTGGATTATATTACTTTTTTCTCAATCTGTGGTTTTATGTTAAAAGCCCTGCTATTGGTTATTAGTCACATTGTTCTTTAGCACATAATGTAATACAGTTACACTATTGCTAATTTCTAGTGTGCAAGTATCTTGTAAAGTTTCATGATGACACAAAGTGATTCTAATAGTTTTGATCATTTCTCTTAACACTCACTAAGCATTTCTCTCTAGGGAAGCGTCTGGGGGAATATCTGAGATGTTAAAGTGCAAAGGCACATTAAACCTGCAAATTCTTGATTAACCCGGAACTCAGACTATTACAACAGTCAGCTCATACTCTATACTTTTGCTCCTGCCCTCCATAAGCATCTCCAGGCCCCTCCTTATTCCCTCAGCTCAGATAGTAAATGAGAATGCTTTGCTTAACTAGTATGGTGGCTTGTATGCTTTTGAATCAGGAGAGGGGAGCTGATGATTTAGCATGTCTGTGAGTCAAGATCAGCCTTTGCTAGAAACAATTGGTGCTTACAATTCTATTATCTGAGTGTACTGGGAAGCTAAGTGTCCACTCTAAATTTTTTTCCCAGTTTTTATAGTCATGTCTAAAATTTTACTAATGGAGATGAGTTCCTATAGTTTTGACAATACAAAGACATAGAAGTGCTGAATAAAATAACTTAATACACAGCCAAGCAAGCAAGGAAAGGAACCTATAAGGGTTAGAATTAAGAGTGAACAATAGCCCTAATGATAATCATGTGAGCTCATGAAGCCATGGACCAGAAAGACATAGCACCTAGATGGACCTAAAATTTGCCCATGAAAAAAAATGTAGACTGCCCAAAGAAACAATTCATCAAAAGGTAGAGAAATACAACAAAAAAGGAGAATTTTCACTCAAGAACTGGTAAAGATACAACTACCCAAAAGACCTTATAAAATAAACATATTTAAAATTGATTAAACAGATAAAATGAGGAAATAGAAATTTTATGAAATTATAATGCACTATAAGAAAAAACAAGATCATTTGTAAAAGGACATTTTAGAAATTAAAGATAGTCATTGAAATTTAAAAGCCAATGACCATCTCATGAAGAAAGTACTATCATCATCTTCTCCGTTTAACAGATAAAGAAACTGAGACTCAGAAGGTTAAATAATTCACTCAGGTTCACATACCTTTATAAATGATGGAGCTGTACTTGAACCCAGGTATCTCTGACTCCAAAATTTATCTTTTTAACTATATCACCGTAAACTGCCTAAGAAAAGTATGAATCACAAACCTATAATAAGGGTGTATGTGTGTATATGTACATATACATATACACACATATATATATGTATATGTGTGTGTGTATCTATATAAACTCTATGTATACAAACAGAGGGATATAGTAATTAATAGTGGTGAATTATGGAGGTTGATTTATTTGTGATTTCCTATGTTTCCAGAATTTTTACGTTCAACATTATAATAGAAAAATTAACACACCCTAGGTCTTCTTTTGGTAAGAAGATGAAGCAAAGAAAAAATGTAAACAAACAAACAAAAAACCTCAATGATAATAATGAAAAGCAGATTAGAGTCAGCTAAAGAGAGAACATGTGGTATGAAAAATAATAGGTCTAAGAAATTACCTACAATACAACAAAAAGGAAGCTATAATTTTTAGTGACTGCCTTTGTATTTTAATAGGTATACCTGATTTTACATAATTTAATGTTAATATATTTAACATCTTACCAAACAACATAGATTCCAACTTTTAATGCTGATCATCTTTTTGTTTCAAATATAATTTTTGCTTCAAATATAATTTTTGCTAGTGTTTTATTTCCAATTCTTTATATGGCCCCATTATTACTATTATTTACATTTCTTATATAGTCAATGCTTCTTTAGAGTTTATCATTGATTTTTTTATATCTCCAGTTTCCATCTTCTTAAATTACACTCTTAGTATTCCATGGCAGTATACCAAATTACTACAAAGTTAGTGGTTTAAAACAACACACATCTGTTATCTCTATGTCTGTAGATGAGGAGTCCAGACACACACCAAAGCTTCAACCTCTGCTTAGTTTTTCAAAAGATTGAAATCAGGTTGTTAGCTGGGCTGCATTGCTTTCTGGAGGCTCTAGGAAATAATTTGCTTCCAAGATCATTCAGTATGTCAGCAGAGTTCAGTTCTTTGTGGTTATAGGACATAGATTCCCATTCCATTATAGATGTTGGCCGGGGTCACTCTCATCTCCTAGAGGCTGCCCAGAGTCCCTTCTCATGTGGCCCTCTCTCTATTCCTTCACATACTTTGAATCGCTCTGATTTCCTCTGTCTCTGACCTCTAGGCCCAAATTTAAAGGACTCATGTTATAATCTCTCTGTCTTAAGATCAACTTATTTGGGGGATGTCAATACATCATAAAATCTCTTCACAGTAGTACCTGTGATTAGATTAGTGGTGTACCTAGTAGAAGGTGTGTTTACAACAGGGGTGAATATCAAGGGGCCATCTTAGAATTCTTCCTAACACATAAGCTTCTAAAGATTTTTTTAAAGAGAAATTATTAATGGTGAAATCTCTCAGTATCTTCTTGTCTTAAAATCTTTCTATAACTTCACTCTTGAATGATTGTTTGGCTGGATATAGAGTTTTATGTTGACAGTAATTTTCTCAGCTTGAGATATTATTCTATTGTGTTCTGACTTCTGTTGTTGTTGATAAGTATGCTGTCAGTTGAATTTTCAATCTTTGTAGCAAATCTGTCCTTTTTGTATAGTTTATTCTTCTTTAAATTTCTCTTAGTTTTTGATGTCCTGCAGTTCCACTAAGATCCATGTAGTGTGGATTTAGTTTTATTTATCCTGCTTGTTACATTTCCTGAGTCTGGGTATTCATGACTTTTAACAACTTTGGAAAATCTTCATTCGCTATCTATTTGAAAATTACTTCTCTTTCCTTTTTTCCTTCAGAAACACTTAATAATTTTACGTTCTGAAATATCTCTTAAGCATCTATAATTTTCTTATTCTATTTTCCACTTCTCTTTATTTTCTTTAAAATTTTTTATCTCTTTACCTCACTGGACTAGATTCTGAATAATCACAGATCCATGTTCTAGTATGTTAATTCTTTTCTCAGCTGTGTTTAATATGTATTTAATTAATTCATTGACTTGGTAATTTCAGTGATGTTGTCTTTCATTTCTAGTCATTCTCTTTGTTTTTCAAATCTGGTATTTTTTTTCTAAGCCTCTCTTTTTTTTAATGTTGTTACTTCTTTATTTTTTATGTTAGCTTATTAAAAATATACTAATTTACTATCGTTTTGTTACTAATGCAGTAATAATTGTTTCAGGCAAGAATCATCAATGGATTCTGAAACTAGTGAGTGAAAGTTTGACAAGAAATATGGATATTTACATAGTCAAAATATCTTCCAACATGAGATTTATTCATTACAAAGGATAAATAGTAACTTTATAGTGAAAAAACCTGGCACACATTATTTTGTGCTCAAAGTTAACCTCCACAGTGATAGGAAAAATAGACAGAATTTGCCTCCTAATATGATGCACTAAGAAGGATACCTCTGTGGCATTTCTGCCAAAAATGCCTAACCTGAATCCATCCATAAGTCTTTGTTCCCCATCAATTGTAATTTCCTTTTAGAGAGCTATCAAGTTTTATTAATCTATAATGATGTAATATATATTACCTACTTACTCAGAGTACAAGATTTGGAGTTATATAGACCTGATTTTGAGATCTTGAGCCATCATCCACCATGAAGATTTTAAAAAATGAAGCCAAAGTGGCTGGGAGAGGATTACTCTGGAGAAAGCTGGTGATGTTTTGTGTATTTCCACTCCTATGGGATAGAAGGGGTGCTTCCTCCTCCCCCTGATCTAAATAAGAAAGAGGAGTTCAAGGGAATTACTTATAGGTGTTGACCTATTATCCTATAATCTGGAAGCATCAGGATGGCAAGAGAAGCTGGAGACAGACTGGCCCAAGGCAGTAGAACAGAGGAAAAGAGGACTACCTTGGGAATAAAAAGCTCTTCTATCAACAACATGATAGGACAAGGATGTATGAGTTTTTCTTATGGATCAGATATGGATCACATGAGAGAGAGGCAATATGAAGCTACTTTGAATTCCACTCCCCTCCCCATCAAGTTGTGTGGATGGAGGTGTGACACCAATGAGAGAAATTTCTTCCACATGCTCAAAGGCTGAAGAAAGAATTTTAAGCAGCCAACAAGTGATAAGTAAGAAACAAGAAAGTTGCGATTGGAAAGATCCAGTGGGCTGTTTTTGAAGAACTCACAAAAGCATCCCATAAGAGGAAGAATTGGTTTTGGAACACTGCCACCCTCAGAGGGTTCCATCATAGGTTACTTGCATGCCACTCAAGTATGATCTTTCCTGTTGCTTACTTGTCCTCCCTCATTACCCCACCTCGAAGTCTGATAGATTCAGAGAAGGCCTGAAAACAGTGAGCGGAAGAGAAGGTAGAGAAAAGAGAGAAGTCAAGAGCACACTCTTCCCATTCTGGTCTCCAGGTCTAAAGCAATACCAAACTCAGGTAGAAGGATGATGTAAGGGGTAGTGGCAATGATAAGAATAAGGAGCAGTGATTATGACATTTTTAGTCCTGTAATGAGACTATGAATATTCATAAAAGTGACTGGAGTACTGCATATCTGAGCATACTTGAAAGTCCCTGCCAAGATATCACTGTTAGTGGTGAGGAAGAAATAGCCCACAGAGTAAGTTTGAAGGGACAGCAGTGAAAAATAGTAAAGTCATCTTATTTGATTTTTGTTATTTTTGCTTTTCTGCTCATATCCTCTTGAGATCAGCCCATTCCATATCCAGGTTTCATGTACAACTTGTCCTAGGTCATGTGGTGGTTAACTGGCAGAACTGAAACTGAAATTCAGGTACTATTTACACTGTATGATAATGACTTTCTTAAATATAAGAGAGAGAGGTGGGGAGAAGGAGAGAGAATGAATATTTGGTACTGACTTGCATAATTAGAAAGCTTAGTTTTATCTTTGGCCCAAAGGATAAACACGTGCAAAGTGCTGAGTCCACAAAATCTTCTCTCCAAGAAGGACAAGTCAAGTCTTGGCTGGCTTGTGTATGGAATTCCCCTGGACATGAGACCGAGAATTTGCGAGGTCAGGATTTCCCTGGGGAGCCAATACTCATGGAGAGAGCAGATGGTTTCCAAAGTAAAAACCAGAGAGAGAGTTCCCCAAAGGGGACCAGATCTTAGGTTTTTGGCAGAGAGGAGGTTGTTTCACTAGTAGAGTGAAAACATCCAACCCCCCCAGTTCACTTCCCTCCATACACACACTTGTAGAACATTTTCTCCATAATGACAACACACAGCACTGTATTCACCACTAAAGGATGATCATATCTTCCTGTTGAACACAGTGGGCTTTTCAAACAGATTATGAGGAGCCTGTGTTTTGTCGATAAACCTCTAGTAAGACCCAGAGGGAAGCCAGAACACAGGCTTGGGATTTGAGACTGTAGCCTGGCTAGTGACAGGAACCAGGCCTGGGCCGCCCTCCACTGTGGAGGGGCTAGCAGGGAAGGGGGAGGGGAAACCAGGTGCAGAAGAAGGGGATTTCGTACAGGATCTGCTTTCAACTCTGCATTAGTTGGAAATGCCACTCTCACTGGAAACTGTGTTAATGAATGGCAATCAAAGAACACAGGGTATACTGTTTTATAATACAGTATTTGTTTCCCAGAGCTGCTGGACCAACTATTTGTATGAAATTTGTGTTTTAATGCAGTATGGCCCCAATGTATCGTAAGGATTAGGACACAAAGCATAAACTGGATGTGAGTTTTTTACAAGCACAATGCCAACTCTAAAGCTCTGAAAACCAGCAAATCAGTTTCCTTCAAGCAAAGTATCGGAAGCTGACTGGAAGACTCAATATTGACAGAGGCTTTGAAGTTAGGTATATTGGTCCTCCATCTTTTTTTTTTTTTTTTACATAAAAGTTACATATCTGCCTCACTTCTGCAAAAACACCTGCAAGTAATTTTTATTTACTTGTAGATATTAGGAAGGGAAGAAAGTAAAATAGAAACTCCTTATTTTTTGAAAATTTTTTTTCTTTATTTTTTTCACATCTTTATTGGAGTATAATTGCTTTACAATAGTGTGTTAGTTTCTGCTTTATAACAAAGTGAGTCAGTTACACATATACATATGTTCCTATATCTCTTCCCTCTTGCATCTCCCTCCCTCCCACACTCCCTATCCCACCCCTCTCGGTGGTCACAAACCACCTAGGTGATCTCCCTGTGCTATGCGGCTGCTTCCCACAAGCTATCTATTTTATGTTTGGTAGTGTATATATGTCCATGCCACTCTCTCACTTTGTCACAGCTTACCCTTCCCCCTCCCCATATCCGCAAGTCCATTCTCTAGTAGGTCTGCATCTTTATTCCTGTCTTACCCCTAGGTTCTTCATGACATTATTTTTTCTTAAATTCTATATATATGTGTTAGCATACAGTATTTGTCTTTCTCTTTCTGACTTACTTCACTCTGTATGACAGACTCTAGGTCTATCCACCTCCTTACAAATAGCTCAGTTTCGTTTCTTTTTATGGCTGAGTAATATTCCATTGTATATATGTGCCACATCTTCTTTATCCATTCATCTGATGATGGGCACTTAGGTTGTTTCCATCTCCGGGCTATTGTAAATAGAGCTGCAATGAACATTTTGGTGCATGACTCTTTTTGAATTATGGTTTTCTCAGAGTATATCCCCAATAGTGGGATTGCTGGGTCATATGGTAGTTCTATTTGTAGATTTTTTAAGGAACCTCCATACAGTTCTCCATAGTGGCTGTACCAATTCCCATTCCCACCAGCAGTGCAGGAGTGTTCCCTTTTCTCCACACCCTCTCCAGCATTTATTGTTTCTAGATTTTTTGATGATGGCCATTCTGACTGGTGTGAGATGATATCTCATTGTAGTTTTGTTTTGCATTTCTCTAATGATCAATGATGTTGAGCATTCTTTCATGTGTTTGTTGGCAGTCTGTATATCTTCTTTGGAGAAATGTCTATTTAGGTCTTCTGCCCATTTTTGGATTGGGTTGTTTGTTTTCTTGGTATTGAGCTGCATAAGCTGCTTGTAAATTTTGGAAATTAATCCTTTGTCAGTTGCTTTGTTTGCAAATATTTTCTCCCATTCTGAGGGTTGTCTTTTGGTCTTGTTTATGGTTTCCTTTGCTGTGCAAAAGCTTTGAAGTTTCATTAGGTACCATTTGTTTATTTTTGTTTTTATTTCCATTTCTCTAGGAGATGGGTCAAAAAGGATCTGGCTGTGATTTATGTCATAGAGTGTTCTATGTTTTCCTCTAAGAGTTTGATAGTTTCTGGCCTTATATTTAGATCTTTAATCCATCTTGAGCTTATTTTTGTGTATGGT
This sequence comes from Delphinus delphis, assembly GCF_949987515.2. Lineage (NCBI taxonomy): Eukaryota > Metazoa > Chordata > Mammalia > Artiodactyla > Delphinidae > Delphinus > Delphinus delphis. Next base: position 64,608,576 of record NC_082683.1, on the reverse strand, counting down.
GTTACGGAGTGATCTAATCTCATACTTTTACATGTAGCTGTCCAGTTTTCCCAGCACCACTTTTTGAAGAGGCTGTCCTTTCTCCACTGTAGATTCCTGCCTCCTTTATCAAAGATAAGGTGACCATATGTGCATGGGTATATCTCTGGGCTTTCCATCCTGTTCCTTTGATCTATATTTCTGTTTTGGTGCCAGTACCATACTGTCTTGATTACTGTAGCTTTGTAGTATAGTCTGAAGTCAGGGAGCCTGATTCCTCCAGCTCCGTTTTTCGTTCTCAAGATTGCTTTGGTATTCGGGGTCTTTCGTGTTTCAAAACAAATTGTTAAATTTTATATTCTAGTTCTGTGAAAAATGCCAGTGGTAGTTTGATAGGGGTTGCATTGAATCTGTAGATTGCTTTGGATAGTAGAGTCATTTTCACAATGTTGATTCTTCCAATCCAAGGACATGGTATATCTCTCCATCTATTTGTATCATCTTTAATTTCTTTCATCAGTGTCTTATAATTTTCTGCATACAGGTCTTTTGTCTCCTTAGGTAGGTTTATTCCTAGATATTTTATTCTTTTTGTTGCAGTGGTAAATGTGAGTTTTTTCTTGATTTCACTTTCGGATTTTTCATCATTAGTGTATAGGAATGCCAGAGATTTCTGTGCATTAATTTTATATCCTGCTACTTTACTAAAGTCATTGATTAGCTCTTGTAGTTTTCTGGTAGCATCTTTAGGATTCTCTAGGTATAGTATCATGTCATCTGCAAACAGTGACAGCTTTACTTCTCCTTTTCCGATTTGGATTCCTTTTATTTCCTTTTCTTCTCTGATTGCTGTGGCTAAAACTTGCAAAACTATGTTGAATAAGAGTGGTGAGAACGGGCAACTTTGTCTTGTTCCTGATCTTAGTGGAAATGCTTTCAGTTTTTCACCATTGAGGACGATGTTGGATGTGGGATTGTCATATATGGCCTTTATTTTGTTGAGGAAAGTTCCCTCGATGCCTACTTTCTAGAGGGTTTTTATCATAAATGTGTGTTGAATTTTGTCAAAAGCTTTCTCTGCATCTATTGAGATGACCATATGGATTTTCTCCTTCAATTTGTTAATATGGTTTATCACGTTGATTGATTTGCGTATATTGAAGAATCCTTGCATTCCTGGAATAAACCCCACTTGATCATGGTGTATGATCCTTTTAATGAGCTGTTGGATTCTGGTTGCTAGTATTTTGTTGAGGATTTTTGCATCTGTGTTCATCAGTGATATTGGCCTGTAGTTTTCTTTCTTTGTGACATCCTTGTCTGGTTTTGGTGTCAGGGTGATGGTGGCCTCGTAATATGAGATTGGGAGTGTTCCTCCCTCTGCTATGTTTTGGAAGAGTTTGAGAAGAATAGGTGTTAACTCTTCTCTAAATGTTTGGTAGAATTCGCCTGTGAAGCCATCTGGTCCTGGGCTTTTGTTTGTTGGAAGATTTTTAATCACAGTTTCAATTTCAGTGCTTGTGATTGGTCTGTTCATATTTTCTATTTCTTCCTGATTCAGTCTAGGCAGGTTGTGCATTTCTAAGAATTTGTCCATTTCTTCCAGGTTGTCCATTTTATTGGCCTAGAGTTGCTTGTAGTAATCTCTCATGACCTTTTGTATTTCTGCAGTGTCAGTTGTTACTTCTTCTTTTTCATTTCTAATTCTATTGAATTGAGTCTTCTCCCTTTTTTTCTTGATGAGTCTGGCTAATGGTTTAACAATTTTGTTTATCTTCTCAAAGAATCAGCTTTTGGTTTTATTGATCTTTGCTATCATTTCCTTCATTTCTTTTTCATTTATTTCTGATCTGATCTTTATGATTTCTTTCCTTCTGCTAACTTTGGGGTTCTTTTGTTCTTCTTTCTCTAATTGCTTTAGGTGCAAGGTTAGGTTGTTTATTCGAGATGTTTCCTGTTTCTTAAGGTAGGATTGTATTGGTATAAACTTCCCTCTTAGAACTGCTTTTGCTGCATCCCATAGGTTTTGGGTCATTGTGTCTCCATTGTCATTTGTTTCTAGGTATGTTTTGATTTCCTCTTTGATTTCTTTAGCTATCACTTCGTTATTAAGTAGTGTATCATTTAGCCTCCATGTGTCTGTATTTTTTACAGATCTATTCCTGTAATTGATATCTAGTCTGATAGCATTGTGGTCAGAAAAGATACTTGATATGATTTCAATTTTCTTAAATTTACCAGGGCTTGATTTGTGACCCAAGATATGATCTGTCCTGGAGAATGTTCCATGAGCACTTGAGAAAAATGTGTATTCTGTTGTTTTTGGATGGAATGTACTATAAATATCAGTTAAGGCCTTCTTGTTTAATGTATCATTTAAAGCTTGTGTTTCCTTATTGATTTTCATTTTGGATGATCTCTCCATTGGTGAAAGTGGGGTGTGAAAGTCCCCTTCTACAAATGTGTTACTGTCAATTTCCCCTTTATGGCTGTTAGTATTTGCCTTATGTATTGAGGTGCTCCTATGTTGGGTGCATAAATATTTACAATTGTTATATCTTCTTCTTGGATCGATCCCTTGATCATTATGTAGTGTTCTTCTTTGTCTCTTCTAATAGTCTTTATTTTAAAGTCTATTTTATCTGATATGAGAATTGCTACTCCAGCTTTCTTTTGGTTTCCATTTGTATGGAATATCATTTTCCATCACCTCACTTTCAGTCTGTATGTGCCTCTAGGTCTGAAGTGGGTCTCTTGTAGACAGCATATATATGGGTCTTGTTTTTGTATCCATTCAACCAGTCTGTGGCTTTTGGTGGGAGTATTTAATCCATTTACATTTAAGTCAATTATCGATATGTATGTTCCTCTTCCCATTTTCTTAATTGTTTTGGGTTTGTTATTTTAGGTCTTTTCCTTCTCTTGTGTTTCTTGCCTTAGAGAAGATCCTTTAGCATTTGTTGTAAAGCTGGTTTGGTGCTGCTGAACTCTCTCAGCTTTTGGTTGTCTGTAAAGGTTTTAAGTTTTCCATCAAATCTGAATGAGGTCCTTTCTGGGTAGAGTACTGTTGGTTGTAGGTTTTTCTCCTTCATCACTTTAAATATGTCCTGCCAGTCCCTTCTGGCTTTCAGAGTTTCTGCTGAAAGATCAGCTGTTAACCTTATGGGGATTCCCTTGTGTGTTATTTGTTGTTTTTCCCTTGCTTCTTTTGATATGTTTTCTTTGTATTTAATTTTTGACAGTTTGATTAATATGTGTCTTGGCGTGCTTTTCCTTGGATTTATCCTGTATGGGACTCTCTGTGCTTCCTGGACTTGATTAACTATTTCCTTTACCATATTAGGGAAGTTTTCAACTATAATCTCTTCAAATATTTTCTCAGTCCCTTTCTTTTTCTTTTCTTCTTCTGGAACCCCTATAATTCGAATGTTGGTGCGTTTAATATTGTCCCAGAGGTCTCTGAGACTGTTCTCAATGCTTTTCATTCTTTTTTCTTTATTCTGCTCTGCAGTAGTTTTTTACATTATTTTATTTTCCAGGTCACTTATCTGTTCTTCTGCCTCAGTTATTCTGCTATTGATCCCTTCTAGAGTATTTTTAGTTTCACTTATTGTGTTGTTCATCATTGCTTGTTTCATCTTTAGTTCTTCTAGGTCCTTGTTAAATGTTTCTTGCATTTTCTTTATTCTATTCCCAAGATTTTGGATCATCTTTAGTATCATTATTCTGAATTCTTTGTCAGGTAGACTGCCTATCTCCTCTTCATTTGTTAGGTCTGATGTGTTTTTATCTTGCTCCTTCATCTGCTGTGTGTTTTTCTGTCTTCTCATTTTGCTTATCTTTCTGTTTTTGTGGTCTCCTTTTTGCAGGCTGCAGGTTCGTAGTTCCCGTTGTTTTTGGTGTCTGTCCCCAGTGGCTAAAGTTGGTTCAGTGGGTTGTGTAGGCTTCCTGGTGGAGGGGACTAGTGCCTGTGTTCTGGTGGGTGTGGCTGGTTCTTGTCTTTCTGGTGGGCAGGTCCACGTCTGGTTGTTCGTTTTGGGGTGTCTATGGACTTACTATGATTTTAGGCAGCCTCTCTGCTAATGGGTGGGGTTGTGTTCCTGTTTTGCTAGTTGTTTGGCATAGGGTGTCCAGCCCTGTAGCTTACTGTTTGTGGAGTGATGCTGGGTGTTGATGTTGAGATGGATATCTCTGGGAGATTTTTGCCGTTTGATATTACGTGGAGCTGGGAGGTCTGTTGTGCACCCGTGTCCCGAAGTTGGCTCTCCCACCTCAGAGGTACAGCACTGACTGCTGGCTGCAGCACCAAGAGCCTTTCATCCACATGGCTTAGAATAAAAGGGAGAAAAAGTAGAAATAAATAAAGAAAGAAAGAGGATAAAAGAAAATAAAATAGAGTAAGGTAAAATAAAATCATTAAGACAAAAAAATAATTATTAAGAAAATAAAAAAAAAAAGAAAATAACTTTTTTTAAGAAGTAAAAAAAAAAAAGGATGGATAGAACCCTAGGACAAATGGTGAAAGCAGAGCTATACAGACAAAATCTCACACAGAAGCATATACATACACACTCACAAAAAGAGGAAAAGGGGAAAAAATAATAAATCTTGCTCTCAAAGTCCACCTCCTCAATTTGGGATGATTCGTTGTCTCTTCAGGTATTCCAGAGATGCAGGGTACATCAAGTTGATTGTGGAGATTTAATCCGCTGCTCCTGAGGCTGCTGGGAGGGATTTCCCTTTCTCTTCTTTGTTCGCACAGCTCCCGGGGTTCAGCTTTGGATTTTGCCCCGCCTCTGCGTGTAGGTCGCCGGAGGGTGTCTGTTCTTCGCTCAGACAGGACGGGGTTAAAGGAGCAGCTGCTTCGGGGACTCTGGCTCACTCAGGCCGGGGGGAGGGAGGGATACCAAGTGCGAGGCGAGCCTGCGGCCACAGAGGCCAGAGTGACGTTGCACCAGCCTGAGGCTCGCCATGCATCCTCCCGGGGAAGTTGTCCCTGTATTCCGGGATCCTGTCAGTGGCGGGCTGCACAGGCTCCCCGGGAGGGAGGTGTCGAGAGTGACCTGTGCTCCCACACAGGCTTCTTGGTGGCGGCAGCAGCAGCCTTAGCATCTCATGCCCGTCTCTGGGGTCCGTGTTGTTAGCCACGGCTCGCGCCCGTCTCTGGAGCTCCTTTAAGTAGCACTCTTAATCCCCTCTCCTCGCGCACCAGGAAACAAAGAGGCAAGAAAAAGTCTCTTGCCTCTTCGGCAGCCCCAGACTTTTCCCTGGATTCCCTCCCGGCTAGCCGTGGTGCAATAACCCCCTGCAGGCTGTGTTCATGCAGCCAGTCCTCTCCCTGTGCTCTGACCGAAACCCGAGCCTCAGCTCCCAGCCCTGCCCGCTCCGGCGGGTGAGCACACAAGCCTCTCGGGCTGGTGGGTGCTTGTCAGCACTGATCCTCTGTGCGGAAATCTGTCCACTTTGCCCTCTGCACCCCTGTTGCTGCGCTCTCCTCCGCTGCACCAAAGCCCCCCACTCCGCCACCCGCAGTCTCTGCCGGCTAAGGGGCTTCCTAGTGTGTGGAAACCTTTCCTCCTTCATGGCTCCCACCCACTGGTGCAGGTCCCGTCCCTATTCTTTTGTCTCTGTTTATTCTTTTTTCTTTTGCCCTACCCAGGTACGTGGGGAGTTTCTTGCCTTTTGGGAGGTCTGAGGTCTTCTGCCAGCGCTCAGTAGGTGTTCTGTAGGAGTTGTTCCACATGTAGATGTATTTCTGATGTATCTGTGGGGAGGAAGGTGATCTCCGCGTCTTACTCTTCCGCCACCTTCCCCCTCCTCCCGAAATTTTTGTTTGAAATTGTAAAACATTCTTCAAGAATACATTATTCCCAGCAGCCTTAATTATTTGGACATAATTTGTTAGAAATTCATTGTTTAACTAAAAAATTTAGCAATAAAAGTGTTATGACATAGAAAGTATTATACTAAACTATAATAATAAAATATTTCTTTCTTTGAATGACCTAAAATATTATCATTGATACTTGATGATATTGATATCTTCATGACCTACTTAATCTCTTTATATGAAGCTTCATTTCCTTCATAAAACATAGAGAATCACCTATAAGAAATATTGATCATATGTTCATCCTTTTTTCCATCCCTGGTTCTGATTTTATTATTAATGTTGACAGTCAAATGATAATCTTACAGTTTATTTAGGTTTGAGGTATTTAAAATAAGAGGCATATTGAAGAGGTAGATTTAGGGGAGTTTCACTGAAATCGCCCTAAATCTCAGACCTGAACTTGGTATGAATGTCACATAAAAATAAGCACTTATATATATAGGGTCACAAAAGAGTAAATGTGAACCCTGTTGCTTTTCCTTCTCTTCCTCTCTTAGTAATGCTTTGAGGGTGTCTACTATTAGTGGGCTGGCCTCCCCTAATTCTACAAGAAATCAGAATAAATTGCATGCTAATCCAAGAAAAAATCTGAAGAGAATATGAATCATTTTCATATAGTGGGATATATAAAAATGCATACTATTATATAATTGGAACAGTATTTTTTATTTACATGCTTTTTTAAATTAAAGTACAGTTGATTTACAATGTTGTGTTAGGTTCAGGTATATAGCACAATGATTCAGATATATTTATATATATATATATATATATATATATATACACACACACACACACATATATATATATATATATTCTTTTTCAGATTCTTTTCCCTTGTAGGTTATTACAAAATATTGAGTATAGTTCCCTGTACTATACAGTAGGTCCTTGTTGATTATCTATTTTATATATAGTAGTGTGTATATGTTAATCCCAAACTCCTAATTTTATTAATCCCAAACTCCTAATTTATCCCTTCCACTCCCTTCCCCTTTGCTAAACATAAGTTTGTTTTCTATGTCTGTGGGTATATTTCTGTTTTGTAAATAAGTTCATTTGGATCTATTTTTTTAGATTCCACATATAAGTGATGTCATATGATATCTTTCTGTATCTGACTTACTTCACTTAGTATTATGGATGGATCTCTAAGTCCATCCATGTTTCTGCAAATGGCAATATTTCATTCTTTTTCATGGCTGAGTAATATTCCATTGTATATGTATATACCACATCTTCTTTATACATTCATCTGTCGATGGACATTTAGTTTTCTTCCATGTCTTGGCTATTGTAAACAGTGCTGCAATGAACATTGAGATGCATGTATATTTTTGAACTATAGTTTTCTCTGGATATATGCCCAGGTGTGGGATTCAGGGATCACATGGCAAATCTATATGAGTTTTTTAAGGAACCTCCAACTCTGTTTTGAGTTGACTTTTCCATAGTGTTTATACCATTTTACATTCCCACCAACAGTGTAGGAGGGTTCCTTTTTCTCCACACCCTCTCCAACATTTATTATTTTTAGACACAAAAATTCTGAACAAAAAACTAGCAAACCGACTCCAGCAATAGATTAAAAAGATCATACACCATGACCAAGTGGGATTTAGCCCAGGGATGCAAGATTGTTCAATATTCGAAAGTCAATCAGTGTGATACACCACATTAAAAAATTGAATAATAAAAGTTATACAATCATCTCAATAGATGCAGAAAAAGCTTTTGATAAAATTCAACATCCATTTATGGTAAAAACTCTCCAGAAAGTGGGCATAGAGGGAACATACGTCAACATAATGGAGGCCATATATGACAAACCCACAGCTAACATCATACTCAACAGTAAAAAGCTGAAAGCATTTCCTCTAAGATCAGGAACAAAACAAGGCTGCCACTCTCACCACTTTTATTCAACATAGTTTTGGAATCCCTAGCCACAGCAGAGAAGAAAAAGAAATAAAAGGAATCCAAATTGGAAAAGAAGTAAAACTATCACTGTTTTGCAGATGACATGATACTATACATAGAAAATCTTAAAGACACTACTAGAAAACTACTAGAGCTAATCAATGAATTTGGTAAAGTTGCAAGATACAAAATTAATACACCAAAATCTGTTGCATTTCTATACATGTTTATATAGCATGTGTTTCATCATATTGGTGCCTGACATCTATTAAAAACAATACCCCACTATCAAATATTTAAGGAAGAAATAATGTCAGTCCTACACAAATTCTCAAAAAAGCAAAGAGGAGGGAAGATTTCTTAACTCATTTTATGGGGCCCACATTACCCTGTTTCCAATATCAGGAAAATACATTAAAAGAAAAGTATAATACAGTATCCCTTGTGAACAGAGACTCAAAAATCCTTAACAAAATATTAGCAGAAAGCAACACATAGAAAGACACTATATCATGATTGGGTGGGTTTAATCACAATTATGCAAAGTTTGTTTAACATTTGAAAATCAGTTTATGTAATTACTCATATTAATTGAATTTAAAAAACCAAAATATATTATTTTAGTAGATATAGAAAAAGCATTTGACAAAATTCAATTTCCATGATTGGTTTAAAAAAAAAAAAAACTCTCTTCAAAATAGGAACAGAAGGGAACTTCCAGAGTTTGACAAAATGTGTTTACAGAAAATCTACAGGTTTTCATACTTAAGAGTGAAAGACTGAATGCTTTCCCTCAAGATTCTATTAAACATCTAAAGCAAGTAAAAGAAAGACATGCAGATTAAAAAGAAAGAAATAAAACTCTCTTATTGATAGACACCATGAATGGGTAAACAGAAAATCCCAACAAAACTAAAGAAAAGCTACTAGAACTTATAAATGAGCTTAGCAAGGTCACTGGATACAAAGTCAACATACAGAAACCAGTTGCATTCCCATATATAAGACTGAAACAATTGGAAATTAAAATTTGAAAATGAAAAAAATGCCATTTACAGTAGTATAAAAAATAAGATGTAAAGATGTATTTAATAAAACAGTACAAGTTCTATAAACTGAAAACTAGCAAACACTTATGCAATTGAAGAAAACCTAAGCCAATTTAAAGATATGTATTTTTATGAATTAGAGAACTCAATATTGTTGTCACTTGTCTCCAAATTTATCTATAGATTCAAAGCAACCCCAAACAAAATCCTAGCAAATCTTTTTGATAAAAATTATCAAATTTCTTTTGAAATTTACATGGAAATGCAAGTAACCTAGATATCTAAAATAGTCCTGAATAAGAATATAGTTAAGAACACTTATATTGTCTCATCTCAAGACATATTATAATGCTACAGCAGTACAAACACTGTGGTATTGGCCTAAGGATAAAAACACAGATCAGTAGAACACAATGGAGAGTTCCAGAAAAAGACCCCTAGTCAATTGACTTTCTATACATTGCCAAAGTAATTCAATGAGGAAAGAAAAGTCTTTTTAACAAATTATTCAGGAGAAGCTCAATATATATGGAAAACTCAACATATATGGAACCTTACCTCATATCATATATAAAAATGAACTCAAAATGGATCAGAGGCCTAAACATTAAAGATAAAACTATGAACCTTCTCAAGAAAAACAGAAAAAAATCTTCATGAGCCTGGATACCATATAGATTTCTCAGGACAAACATAGCACCAGTCATAAAAAATTTGATGAAACAGAATTCTTCAAAATTTAAAACTTCTGTTCTAAAAAATATCATCAAGAAAATGAAAATCAAGTAATAGACTTGAAGAAAATATTAACAATTCATATCTCTGACAATGTATTCATATCCAGAGTATAGAAAAAAATCTTATAACTGAATAATGACAAACTTATTGCAGTGTGATGAAAAATGGCCAAGAGATTTGAACAGATAACTCACAAAAAAGTTATAAATAACCATTAAGCACATGAAAAGAATATCTTTAGACATCAAGGAAATATAAAACCACAAATAGAGAAAATATCAGTAAATACATAGGAGATTTGATCAACACTATTAAAAACTTTGAACTAATTGACATTTATTGAATACTACATCCAACAACTACAGAATACACATTCTTTTCAAGTGCATGCGATAAATTCATTAAGAAAATCATTGTACCATAAACAAGCCTCAATAAATTTTAAAGGATCAAAATTATATGGACTGTATCCTCTGACAATAAATCAGTTATTTATAAATAGTGTTAATAATCTGGGAAAACCTCAAATATGTTGCAAGTAAACAACATATTTCTAAATGATTCATGAGTCAAAGAGAAAATTTTAAGGGAAATTACAATATGTTTTGTACTGATGACAACAAAAAATACAACATATCAAAATTTGTTGGATGTAACTAAAGCTGTACTGAGAGGAAAGCATCACTTTAAATTCTTATTTTAGATAAGAATATCTAAAATTGGTGACCTAAATTTCCCCTGTAAGAGGTCAGATGAAGATCAACAAAGTAAGCCAAAAGAATAGAATGAAGGTAGCAATAAAGAAAAATAGTCAACAAAACGAAAGTAGATAATAGAAAATATTAACAGACCCAAAATGTGATTCTTTGAAAAGATCAACAAAATTGACCACCCTGTATCTAAAATGATCAAGATAAAAGAGAACACAATTTATCAATATTAGGAATGAAAAAGGAATTATTACCATAAGTCTTGCAGACATTAAAAGAATACTATGAATAACTTCCTGGCAACAAATTTGATCACTTAAATAAAATGTTCTTAAATGATCAACTTACTAATATTGACATAAGAAAAAACCAGAAGAATTTAAATGGACTTATATTTATTTTAAAAATCGAGTTTTTTACCAAAACCCTTCCCCAAAAGAAAATTTCAGGTCCAAGTTGGTTTCACTGGTGAATTCTCTGAAACATTTAAAGGACTAATAACTCCAGTCTTACATAACATTTCAATAAACAGAATGAAGAATCCTGCCCATCTCATTTTATAAGGCCATCATAATACCAGAATCTGACAAAGATATTACAAAAAACTGAAATTTATAGACCAACTTTCTTCAAAAATATAGATATACAAATTCTTAACCAAATATTAGCAAAACAAATACAGCAATATATTTAAAAAGTTAAGACATGGTGATCAAGTAGGGTTATCTCAGAAGGAATGCAAAGTTGGTTTGACATATAAAAATTAATCATTTTAACAGACTAAAGGAGGAAAAAGCCCACGTGATTACTTCAATATTTTCAGGAAAAGCATTAACACTCATTCATAGTAAAAACTCTCAGAAAAATAAGAACAGTAGGGAACTTTCTTAAACTGATACAGGGCAATTTTTCCCCTCTGAAATTGTAAACAAATAAGGATGCCCACTTTCAACATTTCTTTTACACATTGTTCTAGAGACAGCAGCTTTGTAATAAGTCAAGAAAAGGATTGAGAAGACATAAAGATCAGAAAGGAAAACATACAGTTGTTCTTATTTGCAGTTGATATGTTATTTATGTAGAAAATTCTTGGAAATCTACAGAGCAGTTGCTAGAACTAATAAGTGAATTTAGAAGTTTCAAAGGATATTAGATTAGTATACAAAAATTATTCTTATATACTGACAGCAAATAATTGGAAATGAAATTTATAAAATTTTAATGAAATAATGCCAAAAACAATATACAGTAAAAGATGTCCAAGTCCTGTATACGAAAACACACAATACACATTGCTGGGAGAAATGAAAGAAGACCTGTGTAAGTGGAGAGATATACCATATTTGTGAATTGGAAGACTTGATAATATTGCAGATCATCTCAAATTGATCTATAGATTCAATGCAATCCCAATCAAAATTTTACCAGCTTTGTTGTAGAGGTGGACTCTGATTCTAAATTCATATGAAAGTACAAAGAACCTAGAATAACCAAAGCAACTTTTTAAAGTAGGAATAAAGTTCTACCTGATTTCAAGAGTTTCTACAGTACTGTTAAATAAAATTTTCTGTGGTAATGGACGCGTTCTATAGTTATGTGCTGTCCTATATAGCAGTCACTAGTTTCATGTGGCTGTTAAGCACTTGAAACAAGGCTCTTGCACCTAAAGAACTGAAATTCTAATTTTATTTTATTTTATTAATTTAAATTGAAATAGCCAAGTTAGTGGTTACTGTTTCAAACATTTAAAGGACTAATAACTATACTGACATACTGTAAGGCTACCTTAATCAAGACAGTTTGGTGTTATCAAAGAGAAAGACTTATAGACCAAAAGAAGAGTTGGAAGTCTAGAAATAGATCAATGCATATATAGTCAATTGATTTTCTACAAAGGAGCCAGGGCAATTCAATGGAGAAAACAAAAGCCTTTTCAACAAATGGTAGTGGATCAACTCAATATCTTCATGAGGAAAAAGGAATATAGATTTAAAGCTCTAGAGTTTCTAGGAAAAACATAGGAGAGAAAATCTTCGTGCTCTGGCACATGCAAAGGTTTCTTAGATAAAACAAAAGCACAAAACATAAAAGAAAAAAATGATAAATTGGAGTTCATCAGAATGAAAAATATTTGCTCATTGAAAAATATCATTAAGAAAACAAAAAGGCAAACCACAAACTGGTAGAACCAATAAACATGGGAAAATATTTGAACAATACTTTAACCAACAAAGCAAAATAATAACACTAATATCTACTTCACAAACACTTATGTGCCAGACACTGTTTTAAGTGCTTCACCTTTATTAATTAATTTAACACATTTAATAAGGTATGTGAGGGCACAGGCTCCAAAGTAGAAATGCTTAGATTCACATTTTAGATCTACTCTTTACTAGCTTCGTAACCTTGGGTAAGTTTCTGAGTTACTCACTTGTACAGATTCCTCATCAATAAATGAGGAAAATAATAGTACCTACCTCACAGGGTTGTTAAGAGGATTGTCACAATATATATAAAGTGCTTAGAATGATGCTTAGCATGTAGTATGAGCTCAGTAATGTAAGCTGTTTCTGTTTTCTTTGGAAGAAGGCAATGCTCTATAAAACCTGGGATGAACATTAGTGCTTTCATTTACTTATTTGGAAAACAGGTATACATTAATATCAGTCCTAACTCACAAGGTTGTCATTCATTTATTCACTCATTCATTCAAGAAACATTTACTTAGCACCAGCTATTTGCGAGTACTATGCTAGATAATGAAGATATAGTGGTGAATGAGATACATGAAGTCCCTGCCTTTGTGAGGGATATGGACAACAGACAATAAACAATAAACATGTAAACAAATAAAGATATAATTTAGAGTTTGCTGAAGAAAAAAAAGAGTAAGAGCATGTGAAGTGACTGGGAGGTACTAGCATAGCTGGAGGATGCCCCTGTGAGGAGACAGCATTTATACAGAGATATGAATGAAGTAAAGGAGTGAATCATGCCAGAAACTGGTATAAATGCATTCTAGGCAGAGAAGACACCAGTATAAAGGCCCTAAAGTGGGAATAAGCTTCCAGAGTTTCAGGGGCAGAAAGAAGGCCAATGTGTTTAGTGAAACACAGAGAGGTGGTAAGAGGCGATGTCGGAGAGGTAAACAGACCAGATAATATAAGGACTTGAAGGATTTTTTTTCTGAGTGTGGTCGGTTCCATGTATGGTTGCACCATTATCTTATATATAGTATTAACAAGAAGTTCATTGAAAGTAGAATGCAAGGAGACTAGAGTAGAAGCAGGATAGGAGGCTTGGAGTAGAAGCAGGTTAGGAGGAGGTTAGGAAGCCACCTGTTAGGAGGCTTCTGCAGTTATCCAGTTGAGAAGTGATGGTGGCTTAGAATAAATACTGTGTTAACAATGGAAATGAAGAGAAAAGATGAAATGGACATATATTTTAAAGGTATAGTCAGCAGAGCACAATGAGAATTAGGTATAGGGTGTGAGAGAAGATGGGGAATCTAGAATTCTCTTCACTTTTCACCTGAGAAACTGGGCTTATGTTGATGCCACTTCCCATGAAGAAGATGGGAAAAGGACAGGTTGGAGTGAATAGTCAAAAGTTCTGTTTGGACATCAATTTTGAGATGCCTACCAGACATCAAAATAGAAATGTAAATGTCTATTTCAGTAGCAAGGGAAAAATTATAACTTTGACTAGGAAGCTATTGTGGTGGTGATGGTGGTAGTGAATTTGTGAGAAATAGACTCACTAGCGGCATTTTTAGAAGCTGATAAACATCGGTGATATATTAGATGTGGATGTGAAGGATACTGAGATGTCATCGATAATACTGGTTTCTGGCTTGCACAGCTAGATGGATGGTGGTGCTTTTGAATGAAGAAGGGCAAGGTTTGGAGGAAGATCATGAATTCCATACTGGATATTTAAAGCTTAAAATACTTGTGAGACACCCAAGAGGTGATGTCAGGCAAACAGTTAGTTCTGTAGGTGGTTCTGGAGATGTAAATCTGGGTATCACTGGAATGTACAAGGTAATTGAAACCATGGTAAAAAAAAAATAATAAAGTGATCATCTAGGGAAAGAATATAAAGTTACAAGAGAAAGGGGCCTAAGACTGAGCTTGGAGAGATTTCAGGATTAAAGATTAGGTAAAGTAGACTTAACCTGGAAAAGAGGATGCTGAGAGGCCCAATTCATGTGGAAGTATTTTACAATTTGTAGAGGTCCAGGCAAATTATAGTTTTAATAATTAACTTAGGCCAATACCTCTCATAAGAGTGCCCCCAGATGTAAGCTGATTGAATCAAGGGACACTTAAAACCCCAGGATAAATGATGATATGTTTTCCTTGAACATGAATTTTACTCAAGGGTAAGTAATTTTAGGTATTATTTCTATACAGAAACAAACAAGTCTCTATTATGGAGTAAAATGGAAAAATCAAGTTAAAGATTACAACATAAGACTTATAAAAAATTTCATACTTGACATAGGATACCTCTGGTTATATCCTCAGAAATTCCTTCCACTGCATACCTCTTCCTCCTCTCTTGTGTTCATAGGAGTGTTTGGTGGGAACATTTTAGAAACACTGATAAATTAGAGGCAAAGAGTCTTCAGGGCAATGAAGAAGTCTTTCATCACTAACAGGCCTTCGTGATAGCAAACAAAAAGGGTACTGTTGAAAAGACACTGTTTTCTAAAATGTATAATTAAGAAAGTAACCAGAAAAACATTCAAGGGCTTCCCTGGTGGCGCAGTGGTTGAGAGTCCGCCTGCCGATGCGGGAGACTTGGGTTCGTGCCCCGGTCCGGGAGGGTCCCACGTTCCGTGGAGCGGCTGGGCCCGTGGGCCATGGCTGCTGGGCCTGCGCTTCCCGAGCCTGTGCTCTGCAATGGGAGAGGCCACAGCGATGTGAGGCCCGCATACTGAAAAACAAACAAACAAAAAAACATTCAAGCAATAGATAGAAAAGTGCAGAGGAAAGCCAAAATAAAAAATTCTTATCATTCAGAAATCACCAAAGTTAATGTTATGTAAATATTATTTCTGACAACTCTCTTTGCAAATATACCAATAGTAGGGTAGATATTTAAAGGTAATTATTTTAAGAGATTATGCTATAGACTAAATTTTGTCCCCTCAAAATCCATATGTTGAAGCCTTAACCCCCAAGGGTATCTGTATCTGGAGATAGGATCTTTAGGAGGTACTTAAGGTTAAATGAGGTTATGAGGGTTGGGCCCTTATCTGTTAGGACTGTGTCCTTATAAGAAGAGGAAGGACTCTCTCCCACTCTCTTTCTCTCTCTCTCTCCTTCCTCCTTGCTCTTGCACTCTCTGTCATGTGAACATAAGTGAGAAGATGGCCATCTATAAGCCAGAAAGACACCCCTCTTCAGAGAGCAACTGTGCTGGAATCCTGATCTTGACTTTCCAGCCTCCACAACTGCAAGGAAGAAAATTTCAGGTACTTGTTATGACAGCCTGAGCTACTAAGACAGGTGAGATGATATATACTTATTAAAAATATAAATTTAATTTTATCTGAATTTAAGAGGAAAAAAGGAAGCACACTGAGATGGAAGGGAATTTTTGAGGTTCCTAGAGGAGGAATTACCTGTTTCTCAATACACAGAGTTAAATGGTACAAGTTTACACTCCCTTCACGAGGAAATAAGAATTCACATTTCACTATGCCCTTGCCAAAAATGAGTATGATATTTTTTTAATTGCAATTTTTTTCAATGAAATACTGAATTTTGTCATAATTTGCATTTCTTTGATTCTTGGAGATATATCACATTTTTCATTTTAGGGATTATATTTTCTCTTTCTAATATTATATGCACTCTATTTTCTCTGTTTTGTTATATTGGGGTGTTAGAAATATGCAAACTAAAGTGATGAAGGAATTGGAAAACCTCCTTTCAGCAGCCATGATAATAATTATTTACAACAAGAATCATTAGTGGATGCTAAAATTGCCCTCTACTAAACAAAGCTGCCTTGTGCAAGGTTACCCTCTCCCAAGGGACAGTCCCCATCCAAAAGCCATGAGAGTGTGTATGGGACTGGATTTTGAGGATGCTGAATCAAGAATATAGAATTGGAGAAAAGAGAGTTTATCAGCATGAGAGCATTTTTCTAACACACGGGATTTACTGACCTGGCAAGGACTCCAGGAGACAGCACTAGTATGCTTCTAGAATGGTTGTTGAAAGCTTGGAAAAAGTGACAGCTCATACTAAATAAAGGAGAAGTGCCCACAATTGCCATGGCAGATGGTGACAGAAGGGATTAAAAGGCTCAGAGGTGAGCAGCTAAAGCACTAGTCAACTGTGTTTAGATGGTGGATACCTTGTCAAAGCAATAAGGTGAAGGGGACATTAGGATCATTGAGAAGATCAGTGGTGGCTATCTGCTGCAATCCTGGGCTATTCTAGAATTGGGTGCCCTCGTGGCAATGAGTATGAAACGATTCTGAAATAACAGAGGCAAAAATGGCAGCATGTAACCAGCAGAAGCAAAATGAGCAGAATAATCATAATGAGTAGCAGTTTCAGAGTGACAGCCAAGGGCCCTGACCCGCATAGAACTGTAAAGATAGTTAATAGAACACAGTATTCCTACAGGCAAGATAGTGGGCAGCCAATAAGGATATGCTTAATTTATTTAACCAAAAGAAATGAAGCTGGATGATCAGAGGCTGAGGGCCTAACTCATGATTCGTGATTTTGACCTGAACTAGGCAATTTTCAGAGTTGCCTAAAAAAGATGCACTGTCACCTTGAGGAAGGATCCTAGGACAGCATGACAAGTGTTTATAGTAGTGATTTCCCCTATCCTTCTCCAAAGTGACTTAGGGACTTTTACTTAGGTGAGCATACACTGGGGAAAAGGGAATACTCATTTGGAGAACACCTGGACGTTGAAAAAAGTGTTGCAATAGCCCCTGCCATTAGAGGCAGTGGGGGCCAGTAATAAACGGAATGCTAATATTGGTCTCGCTCACAATGGATCCACTGTGTTCAGGACCCAAACCCATCCAGTGGCCAGCTCCCCAGGCCTTAAGTGTATAATTGAAATGAACATGCTTGGTAATTGGCAGAACTCTCCCATGGGTTCCTTGTCCTATGGAATAAGAGATAGCACAGTGACAAACACTACATGGAAGCTTCTCAAATTTCCCCCTCCCCTTGGACAAGTAATCAAAAGTCTTATCATAATCTGGGTTGGATTTTAATGGCCTGAAAAATTATAAAGTAATTTTGGAAAAAATAACATTATTATGATATTCTTCCTTCAGTTCCCAGTGAGGTAAATATGCCTTTCCAATTTTTTAGTTTCTTTTATGTTTCAGTAGATGTGGTTTCCTACATATAAATATCACATTTCTTGAGAAAGTTATTTCTAAATGTCTTACAGATTTAATTGCGAATGTGAATAGGAACATTTATTACATTTTCTGAATGTTGCTGGTTTCTGAACAGCTATCCAGCTGCCATTCTAATTCCTTAATCCAGGATGGGGATTGTCACGTCTGTGATTCAGAAAAACACTCTGTGGAGGAACATACATAAGGACAAAGCAACCAATTCAACTAATTATTCAACAAGATTTATTGAAGAATTGAACTAGGTGATTTGTAGTATACAAAGATGAATATGTGGGGTGTGCTCAAGAAGCTTATCAGTTTGTAAGAGATAAATCTTCATATCAATAATAATAACAACAACCACAACCAGAAAGGTAAGGGATTATTAGAGTAAGAAGAAAAGAGAGAGAGGGAGGAAGGGAGAGTGAAAAAGAGGGACAAAAGGAGGGAGAGAGGGAGGGAGAATGATGGGAATTGGAGGAGATGGAGTTGTCTTCCAAATGGTGGAGTTGCAGATGGTATCAATGCACAGGACACACTGTCAGCCTTGGATAAGAGATTCTCTTTCCCCTGATATAAAGAGGAGGGGTGCAAGGATTAATTCAGGAAAAAAAAAAAAGAATAGCAAGAGACATTCTTAGTGGTTGTCAAAAGATGGACACTGAAGAAATTCACCATAGTTACCTTGTTCTCTGTAAAGTAATATGCAAGGTCATCTATAGATAGTGGGTATTGGGGTTTAAGAAGAAAAGAAGAGGTTTAGAAATTGGTAACAAGGAAGGTAGTACTGAGAATAAAAAAAGATGAGAGGGACTTCCCTGGTGGCACAGTGGTTAAGAATCTGCCTGCCAATGCAGGGGACACAGGTTGGAGCCCTGGTCTGGGAAAATCCCACAAGCCGCGAAGCAACTAAGCCCGTGCACACAACTACTGATGGGAGCCACAACTACTGAGTCAGTGCGCCTAGAGCCCGTGCTCCACAACAAGAGAAGCCACAGCAATGAGAAGCCCACATGCCGCAACGAAGAGTAGCCCCCATTCGCCGCAGCTAGAGAAAGCCCATGCGCAGCAACAAAGTCTCAGCGCAGCCAAAAATAAATAAATAAATTTAAAGAAAAAGAAAGATAAGAAAGAATTTCAGTAAGTGTGATCTTACAGAACACCCACATCAGAATCACCTGCGGATGTCTGGTAAAAATGTAGAGTTGCCAGTCCCACTCTAAAACAAGTGTTCAGGAAATGTTAGATAACTTGAATTTGTATGTGAAACATTCAATTAATCTGAATTTTATATTAAGACCAAGGAATAAGAAACAAAAGCAGTCTTTAACACTGTTGGCCAATAATAAAAATATACTTAATATTGTGATAAAGGCCAGTTAATGTCTTGTGGGAAGGTGACAAAAAGTGGAGGGGGGGAATAAGAAGATAATGAAGTTAAGGAAAGAGTGAGAGAAGCAGAAAAAAAGTGACAAAAGAGAAAAATGAGAGAAAATGAAAGAGATACAAGATAAAAGAAATTAGAAGCAGAAAGGGAAAAGAGGTATTGGGTTGGTCAGAAAGTTCGTTTGGGTTTTTCAGTAAGATGCTATGGAAAAACCTGAATGAACTTCTTGGCCATTCCAGTACATATTTACACAGGAAGAAATAAAAATGTGAGAAGGCGCTAAGTAGATTTTGGGGTTAGTATTAGTATAGCTTGCTTTTAAATTTAGCCTTCAGTATAAATTATCACATTGTTTCCACCTTCTTTGAAGTCTGATTAGCAACTTTGCTGCTCTTTCTCACAGTTAGGAATTTCAGCTAGCAATGTGTTGGCTAAACTGAGTTTCTCAGGGGAGGATGTTTTTCTACAGTTTTTTTTTTTTTTATGTGCCACAGGATGGCAAAATTATACCCAGATCTGATACTCTTGGAGCTCTCCTATTCTGACTAGCCCTCAGGGCTCAAATAACAGGGAAGATTGGAAAAATCGAACATAGAGCTGTAGATGGTTATCATGATTAGTAACCTAACCCTTGGTCACATACAAATGGTCAGGTCAGTACTTCTCCTGTTGTTATGTAATTACTCATTACCTAGGTAATATCTAATCTGGATGCTGGATCCCTAAATATATCATCACACCTGATTTATATTCCTCTATAGAGTAAATTGAAACTAAAACTCTTCATGATTAAGGAGCCCCCCTGTGTTAGATCTGTAGCCTATTAGTGGTTGATGCTCATCACAGAGAACTTAGTGCTTAGTTGACCAATGGAATGGTGACTTTCTTACAGATTCCTAAGTGAGGGTTTGAAGAGCAGAAGTGAAAACAATGAGGAAGCATTATACCTTCAGGCACTAAAATTTGATAAAAATAAAACTGTGTATTTTTGTGATGAGCTTCATGGAGTTGAGTGAGGTTTGAAGAGGCATCTGTTGGAATAGAAAGAGGAATTTCTTTCAGCAAGAGCTAGATAAGGCCAGTGGCCTCTGCCTACTTCAGAGTCATCTCAACACTCTTACCCCCACTATCTCCATGACCAACAAGACACTCCCCTCCTGCCCTAAGCCGTCACGGTGTTCTTTCATGAATTTTCTTCCTCATTTTTATTCTCACTTGATAAAGATGCCTCAAATGGAATGGCAAAGATAATGCATTTCTTTTTTTCCCAGAGATGGCTCCTTAACAGCCCCTGATCAATGTACTCTGTTAAAAGTTTGTTTTTAGATAGAAGAAATACTAAGCTTTTGCTATAACTTCGTGGAGGACAGCAGTCTTGGACAGAGCTAGATTAATTTCTTTTAAATGAGTCCTAATTGTGTATTGCTATAAAGTTTCTGAGGGAGCACAGTTTGAAATTGTATCAATATCTTCAGGTCACATTGTATGCAAAAATAAAGCTTAAAAATAATATGAAACCATAAAAGCATGCATATGCTTTGGCCTATCAACTCTCATTCTGAATAGCTATCCAAAGAAAACTGGGATACTACTAATGACTGCTATGTGTTTACCAATCCTGTATCTCTTTCTTCCAGGGCACATAGCTTGTATCTCTTAGTTTCCTTTGCAGTTAGGTAGAGTCATGTGACTAAGTTCTGGCTAATGAAATGTGGGAAAAAGTGACGTACACCACTTCAAGACCTAAGCTATAATGAAATCTTTCCTACAACGCTTCAGGCTCTCTCTGTCTTTCTCTGTGTGGCTAAATGCTGAAGAGAATGGGGTTCTAGAAAATAACTGAGCTGCATGGTGAAAGACACCTGGGTCTGGACTAACTACATGAAGCAAAGTCCCCCTGCCAACTCACATGAAAATTCAGTTCTAGTAAGCCACTGAAATGTTTCATTTGTTTATTACTGCATTTAGCCTGCTTTCACAAATACACACACTACCAACACTTTACAACATTGAGGAGGAGTGCATAAAGATTAGAAAGTAGGAATAAAATGGTTAATTTTTGCTAGTGTGATAGTCTGTAAAGAATATCCAAGAGAGCTGACAAAAAATATTAGAGAATTGACAAGTTATTAGAAACAATAGCAGAGTTCAGTTATATTGCTGGAAACTAGATGAGTATTCAAAATTCACTTATGTAACATCTATACTCAAGCATCAGATTATAAAATGAAATCATAAAAAAGATACTATCTATGATACCAATAAAACCTGTACTTTTTGCATGAACCTGTACTCAAGCATGAATCTAAAAAAGATATAAAAGAAAGACTTATATGGAGAAAAATTAGAAAAGATGACCCAAATAATTAGAGAAATATGCCACGTGTGTTAGGGTTCTCTAGAGAAACAGAACCAATAGTATATATATATGTAAACATATATTATAAGGAATTGGCTCCACAATTATGGAAGGGGCAAATCCCAAGATCTGCAGAGCGCGTTGGCAAGCTGGAGACCCAGGAAGAACTAATGTTCAGGTCGAGTCTGACGGCAAGAAAAAAAAAATTTGATGTCCTAGTTTGAAGGCAGTCAGGTAGAATTCTTTCTTACTCAGGGGAGGGTCAGACTTTTTGTTCTATTCAGGCCTTCAACTGATTGGATGAGGCTTACCCACACTAGTGGGAACAATTGCTTAAGTCTACCAATTTAAATGTTAATCTCATCCAAAAGCACCCTCACAGAAACACTCAGAATAAAGTTTGCCCAGGTATCTGGGCACCCTGTGGCCCAGTCAATTTGACACAAAATTAACACCACACCACGTTTAAAGATAGTCATGAAAATGGCAATTCTTGCCAAACTGGCTAGAATGTATCAATACAATTCTTTCCAAAATGCCATTTTCCACACAATTTGATAAATTCTTTCTAAAATTCAAGTAGAAGAGTGAAGGGCCAAAAATAACCAAGATAAACTTTAAAAAAGGAAAACAGTAGAAGAGAATTGTTCTTTCACTTGTATTAGTTTTCTATGGCTGCTATAACAGATTACCACAAAATTCATGGCTTAAAATAACTCGAATTTATTTTCTTACATTCCTGCAGATTAGAACCAACTCAGTTATCACTGGGCTAAAAGCAAGGTGTCAGCAGGGCTGACATATATTCTTTCACATATTCATTGCTAGAGCCTCTAGAGGAATTACCATCTCCCTCTCACTTTGATCTCAGTGGGTAAAAGTTCTCCCCTCTGAGGATTTGTGGGTTAGATTGGGCCCACCTGAATAATCCAGGATAATCTCCCCGTATCAAGGTCCTTAATTTAATCATATCTGTCAAGTCCTTTTGCCATACAAGGGAACATATTCACAGGTTCCAGGGATTAGGATATGAACATCTTTCAGGAGCCATTTTTCTGCCTATCACGCCACTTACCAAGTTTAGAATTATATTATGAGACAGTGTGGCATTGGTATAAGTCTATAAGGCTAAAGACGTAGAAAGAGAACCATGAATATGTTAGAAGCCTAGGCCTTTAGCTTTTCATAGAAGCATTAGTCCTTCTTTGAGAAAGGAGACTTGCAAAGAATAGGGTTAAAAATAAGTTATCCAGTACTTGGCACAGGGACATGCTAAAAACAGATTCCCATATTATATTTTATGCAGAAATAAAATTTTAAAATAATATAAAAGGAGAAACTAAATCTTTTGAAAGAAAACATTAGAGAATAATTAGAGAGTATCTTCATGGCAGTTTTTAAAGGAAGCATTTCTTTAACAGGATACAAACAGCGAAAACCATAAAAGACAGGTTCGATAAATTTGAGCACTTTAAAATTAAAGCAATTTTCATGAAAAAAGATATCATAAGTAAAGACACAGACAGGGACATATTTTGCAACCTGTATCTTAAAAACCAGTAAGAAGAATAAAAAGAAAAAGAAATTGGTAAAGGATATAAACAGACAATTCATGGAAGTGTAAACAGTCAATAAAAATATAAAAATATTCTCAAAATCATTAGTAATTAATGATTTAAGAATATTCTCAAAGATATTCTTAAAATCAAAATCTCTGTGAGGTATAATTTCACGACCATTAAATTGACAAAAATTAATTAGTGGGTTGACATCGAGGGTTAGTGATGATGTAAGGAGACAGCAATTCTTATTTATTGCTGATGGTAGGGTAAACTGTTAACAACAATTTTAGAAAGCAACTTGATAATACCTGATAAGTTTGAAGATGATCATTCCATAGGATCTAGCAATGTGACTCCTAGATTTCTTTAGGAAAACTCTCTTTTATATGCTCAGGGGTACATGTACAAAAATGTTCATTTCAGCCTTGTTTGTAATAGTATAAAACAAAAATAAATGTTCCATCGGGAGGCACATTTTTCTGTAAACTCTCATACATGTGTATATTAATCAAAATACTTGATTGAAAAAACAACTTGTCATCCTATTAAATGGGGCTAATCTAACAATTTCTGAGGACTTGGATGGGTCTCTCAGGCAGTTATGGGTTAAGTCCACATAAAGGAATGCTGTTAAACTGAATGAACTAAATCTATGTGTATCAATATGAATAAATCTTTAAAAAATGTTAATTAGAAAGCTGCAAAAGGATAAATACAGCATAATGACATGTATGAAAATTGTTACACGAAATGATAGTGTTCAGGTGTTCAGGAACACCTACTTATATAATAGAAGTACAAACATACGCAAAAAAATGATACAAAAAAAATTTAGATCAGTTCTTACCTCCGAGGAGGGGTGAGGATAAAAGGATGAACAGAGGAGGATATACATATATAACATTTTATGACTAAAAAAGAGGGAGGTATCAAGCGTGTATTGAAAAATGTTAACATCTGCTTAATCTTGGTGGTAGAAAACAGAGGTCTGTTATATTATGTTCCGTACTTTCCTGCATGTTTTATATTTCATATGAAATGTTTCATATCTTTTTATAAAGGAAAGAAGAGGTGGACAATAGATGAGAGAAAGACCAAGCAGTAAAAGAAAGCAATTCCTTGAACTGAAAATCATTCACTACTTTTTCAACAAGCACGTATTACAGATTTGCTATGTGACTTATTTTTGTACTAGGAATTTGAACAAAATCCTATTTTTTAGAAAAGACATGCCAATAATAATTATGCCAGTGTTAACTTAATAGTGGAACACTATGCCTTATGACTTCAACCAACAGAAGTCAAATCCAGTAGGGATGCTTTATTTTGTATAATACAGACCAGTCCAAGTCTTCAGTGCCTGCTAGATTGTTCCTGTGTAATTGGATGGCTGCTGAATCTTTTAAGGACATACCGCTGCTCATTCACTCAGCTTCATCCTCATCATTCAGTGAAAACTAAACCATCTGTTGTAATGAATATAAGGCTTCCTGCTCTCAATTCTATCTTCTGATTCCCCCAGTAAATGCTGGTTGTCACTTTCAATTTAGAAAAACATCATTATACTCTCCAATTCCTCTTTTAGAATTTTCCTGTGAGAATCTCAAAGCACTCCCTCCATTCAAGGGAGGCATTGCAGTTTGTCCAAGGGACTCAGTAGTTGTGTTAGCCCCACTTTATATTCTGGACAAAAAGAGATTTCAGAGAGTTCCAGGATTTTGTACCTGTCACTTTGAAAGTTAGGGCCAGTCAAGAAGCAAAGTATGAGTCGCTACTCTTAGACCTAAAATGTCAACACCAGGCTGTGCTCTGTGGAAAATTTTCAGAAAAATGTTCACAGCATTAGAATCTAACATGATGGACTCTGTGTCAGCTGTAGCTGACAGGTTTTCAGCACTTTTCTGCTTGTAGGCTGTGGGTGGTCTCCAGGCTGCAGACCCTAGTAGAGCTGGTTAGTGAATTGGATGGGACCTGTAAAGGAAAGAAGTAGTTGGGGAGGAGAGGGCTATGGGTGTTGAGCTGCAGGTGGGAAAAGCTTTTCCCAATGAAACTAGACATTAGAGTAGAAAATGTAGAGCTTAGAAGGGAAAGTATAAAGCAAGCAATTAATTATGGCAATGTTATTTAGAGCTCTAATAGAAAAGGCAGAAATCCTCTTTTGGGCATAAGAAATGGGAAATTTCCCCTTAGTAATCATAAAACAAAGAGTTTAAATGTGAGTTAATCAGTTTCCCTAATATACTTGTTTCTTTTCCTTCCATGCTTTCTTCTCCTCTTCCTTTCTTTCCTCTTTTTTTTCAGAAGCCTCTCCAATATCCATTAAAGGTGGCCCAGGGGATGTTGTTCAGAGACAGCCCAGCAGTCTGACCTTCTCAATTCCTGAACCATGAGATACTCTCATTATTATTTTCTGAAACTCTAAGTAACACAATTAATTCCACTCAATTAGGAAATTTAATTTTTCATTTTCCACTCTCTGTTAAAACAGAAAAATCAACTTCTTAGCAATCTGGAATATACTTGGATCTTGAGCGCTGAATTCAACCCATTGCGGGTGTGTGTGTGTTTTACTGAGGTATAATTGACATAGCATTGCCTTAATATAAACAACATAATGATTCAATATTTATATATATTGCAAAATGATTACCACAATATATCTAATTAACATCTACCACCATCCATAGTTAAAACTTTTTTCTTGTAATGAGAACTTTTAAGATGCAACCAGTTTTTTTTTTAAGAAAATATAACCTTTATATCACGTTTAGGTGTTAGCCTAACAAAAATTAATAAGAATATATTAAAGAACAAAACAATTAGTGGCTTCCCTATGCAAGCAGAAACTTCTGATTTGTTAATAAAACAAACTTTTCATTCTGAACGACCAAAAACACCACTCTTCTTATTTGAAGAATATGTATTAATCTGGCTTGTACTCTAAATATAGCCACTCAAAAGAAACCTTATGAGGTTCTGGCTTGCCCTTTTTATTGACAGATTCGGATCTCAACTATATCAGGCCTATGTCTTAAGTCTCTTTGTTAGGGACCAGCAATAAATTACCTGAGGTCAAGTTCTGTTTATACAGTGGACTATTCTGAGAGAATTACCTTCTTGACTTAATAGCTTCCTTTCGGGTGACATTTCTCCCTGAAAGAAGACAAATTGTCTAAGGTCAGCCTGCAGATCAGCTCCGAGTGTAGGAGGAAATTGTAGTGGATCGGCCAAATTGCACCAGCTCTACCCACCAGCATCAGGCAGCACGCCGCCAGTCAGAGGCCTGCCCTGAGGGCCTGCAGCCGCCGCAGCCTGGGGCTGCTCTCTGAAGAGCAGTTTTCCAGTCTTTCTCTTTGGGCAGTTCTTGAAGTTTACTCCCCACCCCCTCCCCCAACCCCTCCAGTCTCCCCCCACTCTCATCAACAATGAAATGGTTTAGAGCTGAGTTGCTTTAAAAGGTCTTTCTCCATCTACTAAGGCTAATTTGGGAGTCTGAATGGGAACTGAGGGTGAATCTCAGACTCAACTTGAGCTTGAATCTGTTTGGTTTCATCCACTGGAGTGACAGAGTGAACTCCAAACTGTCATTTTTAGTAAAACGGAAACTTTAGGAGTTAGAAGTGGACCCAAAGCAATTAATAGGTTTCGGGGCACTAAAAACAGAGCAATTCATTCTTAAAGGTGATTGTCTTCTACATGAAGAAATTCAAGATGATAATTTTTTTATTACATATTCACCTTCAAAGGAGCTGGTGACTTTGCCAAGTGAGTGGGTATTTTACTCCTCCTTTAAAGGAAAAACACAGAGAAAGGGAGAAAAATAGAAATACAAGTCTCTTTTTAATTAAGCATTTTTTCCTTTGAAGTTATTCTGATTTTTTTCACATTGATGATGTAATTTATGTAAATAATCATCTATCTATGAAAGGAGTGTGTCTGTCAAAAGCTGAAATAAAAAACATCCGTCATTTTGAAGTGATTAACATTCTCCAGATGTTTAAATCATCAGATTTCAGGAGTTTCTCTTTGTTGTGATAATGATATAGTATCCAGAACAAGAATGTTTACTTTTTGTATGGGTCAAACGCAGATTTTTCACAATCCTATTAAGGCATGCAGTTCATTGTAATTGTATGTGCAGATGAAAGCATATCCAGTTATTATTATTCCCCTTAATTGTAAACTGCTGCTGGTAATTTTACTGTAAAGCTCAAACAAAAGGAGTGTACTTGAAAGGACCACCACTGCCCACTTATGTAATCAATTTATATATGTCAAGTTTGTACTGGGATGGTTATCCCCTTCTGTTACCAGACATGTGACATGCTACCACCCTGCAGCTCGGGGCCATGCATGCATGCCACTGGCTCCCTTTGCAGGCTGCTTGGAAATACAGTACATGTCGGTGATAATGTTAAACGACAGTTCCAAACTATTTCCCTTAGGCCTGTTTGACCCTTGGGTTCAGGGTAAAACAGGAATGGTTCCGCTTGCCTTCAAGGACTGAGCATCCTCACCACTGGCAGATTTAACTCGGAGGCTTGGAGAAGCTCCCTGGAGGCCCAATTACCCTTGTTAGAGGACCTATTGAAACATTAATGACATGTAGGCACTTCATTCATAAAGTTGGGCTCAACTCATGTCTAGCATTACCCCACACACACCCTTGCCGGCTTCAGATCTGAAATGCTTGTAGGGATTTATTAAAACCGCTGACTAGGGCACAAACTGACTACACGCTTATTATGTGCTACCTAAATGCAGACAAGGCTGACAGACAAGGGAGGTCTTAAATCTCCATGTGCCCAGCTCAGTTTTGTAGAACCGCGCTAATTAAGAACAAGAGATTCAGAATAATTTCTCAAAAACTGTGCATGAATAATAATGTCTCTGTCCTTTTTTGTCTATTGAGCCCTTAATACATATGTTCAAGAATTTAATGTGATATTATTCCATCAATAGCCACACAATTCTTCTCTCTTGAACATCAGAGAGATCTCTTGGCATCAACAGAGGGAGGAAATGTCTTCCTTTACTGTTCTTACAAGAAATCAAAGCATTGCAAGGGTTAGATGATGATGATTCAGACATAGAATACCTTCTTTCTGACTGGACTGAAGCCTTGGTAATAGGCTAATAATTAATAGTTACCATCTGCTATCCCTTGTGCCCAACCTTCAAATCATTCTTCATTTGTATTTGAACACACACATTCCTTTTAATCATTCCATGGCCATTTAAGTACTTTGATAAGCCTTGGGTCCCTAAAACGATTCCAAATCATCCCCATCTGACATAGACCCTTGAGTTAGAACTTTATTAAAGAGGAAGTATGTAAAATAAGCGACAAAGAGCTGTAGCATTGGGCTGGGAATTGGGTAACTTGCGATCTCTTCCTTGTTATGTTCAAGCATCAAAGCAAGTGCCCAAGCCAGTCCATTAGTGTTCTTGTCCCTACCTTTTCTGAAGAATTTTAACGGCCTCTTTTGTCACATACAGATGAATGTTTCAACTTTTCTCCCTATGTACCCCTCATCTTTCCTCCAGCTAGAAGAATGTTGGGTCTGGGATTATCTTGGGACCCAAACATTGTTCTTTCTCTAAATTAGAGAAAAAGATTTGCCTCCAGATTTCTATACAAGTTTCAATTCTACTTGCTCTCGACAGTCAAAGGGTCCATATTTCCCTGGGTAGAAGAAAAAATGTGCAAAATCTGGGGACATCACAGTACCATTTTCTAATCATCACCATCATCGCATTAAGTCAACATCACTAGACTTAGTAATGATAGAGCACATTTTGCACATTTTATCTCTTCATATTAAATTTAAATGAGAATATTATTTAGAAATTTAAACATGGATCCAGATAGGATAAATGACTTACCTGAGGCCCTATAATTATTCATTCATTTGCTGAGCACCTACAATTGCTGGGCACTGACCTTGATGCTTGTAATAGAACAGGAATAAGATAAGATCCTCTGTCCTGAAAAAGGAGCACAGCCAAAACTAGAAACTTAGGAGCAAGAAAAACCACTTCTGCTTCTACTTTCTACATTTTTTTCTGGCACCTGGACTCATTGTTTTTAAGCTTAAAAAGGATTTTATGTCGTGTTTGGTTCTGTTTTAACAATTAATCCCATGGTGTAGATAGTAACCTTACTTCTCCAGGCAGTGTAGGTGATAGCCCTATAGAAGAAAGAATACACAATTTATTTTTTCAAAGTGTTATCCTGCCACATTATGATAATTATTTTGCCTGAGATCCATAGCTAATGTCTTTGCTGATACTAAAAACTAAATTTGGTCATTTCTAGAACAGATTTCTTCTAATAAGCCAAAATTTCCTAGCCCAATTTTAGGCTCATTGGGAATTTTGTGACAATTTTCAGAATAGATCTATGAAGGTTAATGACGAACTTTTCATCTTGAGCATTCTCTCACCAACAAGCTAGTATCAGGGATCAATGGATGCTAAGGAGTTTAGAAGTTCATGAACACGTGAAGTTAGACAAACAATGGGGGAAGTATCAACAAGATGTTCTCAAGACTGGTCAGTCCTCCTAGATCCTAGGAAGTAACATAGCAAGAAACCGAGACAAATTTGTTTATTTTTACGTCAACACCATATTAAACACATTTCTTACCGAAACATGTAGCTATTCCCTTCTTTGGCTTTTGAGGCTTTTAAATTAACGTACTTGGAGTCTTAGGCAAATCTTTGCTGTTTCATTTCCTTGATACAAAAAATGCGATGTTCAGTTTAAGCCTAAGTATATTTAAAATTTCAGTGTAAGTGGCTACAGCCTGTTGACAGAATGTTTTTGATGATTCATTATGCAAATGAATCTAACAAAATCCTCTCTTCCTTCACCTCTCTCAATCTTACTCTTTCCCTTCCTCCTCCTCCTCTCCTTTCTCCTTTCTCCTCCCCACCGTTTGTTTCCCTTGATGTATTGCTCATAAAGACCCACTGCCTCTTCCTCCTTAGTCTATATTGAACCTAATTGTTCCTGTTGTCATACCTAAGCCCTAGCATATACTTCTTAGCTCACAGCTTTAAGTTCATTTTTTCATCCCCTTAATCACTGTCATATTAATCTTCCACATATTCCATTTTCATATAGTAAATATCCACGAGCTACTATAAAATCCAAACTCTTTTGCTTGATCTTTACAAAGTTTTCCGTTACCTCACCCTCTCAGAACTCATTTCTAGGTAAATATTATGTAACACCTTACTATTTACAATGTATTTTACATCTGATAGCACTTGAGAACCTCATAAAGATCTGAAATGAAGCTCAGAGAGGTTAAGTTACTTGTCCAAGGTCTCACTGATACTGAAAGTGAGTGCTTAGGCCAAACCTTGGTCTACTGCATCCAAATCCTACGTACATGTACAAGGGTTGGCTAAGTATGACCTGCGGGCCAAATACAGTTTGCTGCCTGCTTTTGTAAATGAAGTCTTGTTGGAAGCTAGCTATGACCATTTGTTTTTCCTATACAATGGCAGTGTTGAGTAGTTGCAACAGATACTATATAGTCCTCATAGCTGAAAATATTTAACATCTGGCCCTTTACAGAAAAAGTTTGCTAACCTTTGGTTTAATGTTTCAGAATCAGAACTTAGTAAAATATCAAAACCTCCAATACTCGTTCTATTCCTCATTCCCTTATCTTCCCTGACCAATTGGATCTTAGGGCCATTTGGTGGGACAGAGCAGGCATGTGTTCCTGGTGGTAGGAAGTTGCCTTAGGCCAGAGCATGGGATCTCCTTACCCCATCATCTTGGAGTCCTAGAGAAATTAGGAGGACATCTTTATAGGAGGACTTCCCCAGGGAGTCAAGATCCTGAGCAAGATGGGGAGGGCACCTCTGTGGATGGGCAGCCCAACATGTGGTACAGAGTGCTAGTGGGGCAAGGAGGGATGGGGTGGCAGGGGCCTGCCTTGGGGATTCAGAGCCCTAGTGGGACAGGAGATTGGTACATACAGGGGAATGAGTCATATAAGTAAGTATATGAAGAATGATGAGAGCTAAGTTTATCAATGTCAGGAAAGGGATTTGCAAATATGAAAAAGGAGAAAACTATAAAGAACCCTATGATGTTTGATTGGAATTAAAGGCATTTGTGTGGACTCATAGATTTTAATAACTATAGATAGATATACTAGTAAATATAGATGTAAATATGCATTTAAATACATATATTCCCCAGCTCTGTAAACTGAGATGGCCTGAGAACAGTGACACACCATTAACAATGAGCACATCTAGCTCTGAGATCTTGGCTTTTAAATACCATTCTCCACTAAAAGGAACCAAGGCTCCTTGGAAAAATGACTGATTCCAGGACTGGGGCAAAGAAAGTAAGAGCCCAGAACATCTTGTGACAGAAAGCAAAGAAGTACTCAACAAATGATGGGGCATGTCCCCTGACCAAAAGAAAGAAAGAAGGAAAGAAAGAGGGAGGGAAGGAAGGAAAGAAGGAGGGGGAAAGGGACAAAGGAAAAAAGGAAGAAAGAAAGGACACAGAAACCAGTGTAAATAAGCTCCCACTGTTCAAACAGGAGACAAACTAAGCATGAGAATAAATAATATTATTAACGAATTATAATAAAATAGGAAACCATGAGTCCTTAGTGATATAAATTTAAAAATTGAAGTTTGATGAAGAAGAGGGTATTTACATAGTCCCAAAATACCTCCATACAAAAATACTTCCTAATTACAAGTGAGAAAAGAGTAACTTTACAGTGGAGAAACCTGGGAGACACAACCTTAATAAAGTGATCAAAGTGAGCATCACTGTAATTACGACAAATCAAAATCATGAGCTACCCGATAGGATGCAATGAGAGGAACAAATCATCACTTTTCGATATTCCTGGCACAGATGTTTAACTAGAATCTAATATGAGAGCGTACCAAACACCAATTGAGAGACACTCTACAAAATTACTGGCTTATAAACTTCAAAACTGTCAAGGTCATGAAAGTCAAGGAAAAACTGAGGAACTGAGGACAAAGGAGACTAAAGTGACATGAGAACTAAATGCAACATGTGATTCTGAACTAGGTTTATTTTGCTGTAATATGCATTTTGTGGACATTTAGTGGAAGTAATTGAATGGGACTGAGGATTAGATGGTAGTAATGTATCAATGTTATTTTTGTGATTTTGATATGTTATTGATATGATTTTGTTATGTTTGATATGATATGTGGCTGTGTATAAGAATGTTCTCATTTGTAGGAAATACACCCTAAAGTATTCAGGGGTGTTGGGGCAACATGTTGAGTGATTCTCAAATGCTTCAGGAAATAAAATTTCTTTGTACAGTACGTACAACTTTTCTGTAAATTTGAGACTGTTTCAAAATTAATAAACTGTTTTTATGTTAAAAGAAGAGTCACTTGTGAGTTCCCTGTCTAGAGATATATAGCCATTTTGATAACCTTGGTTTTTTAGCTTTCCAACTTTTATTTCTGTATAGATATTTTAACATATTGTTTTATTATTTATTATTTTAGTGACTCTGATTATTCCATTCTTAATATTTTATAGTTTTCCTTTTTCACTTAACAATAAGCGTGATACTTTTCTCATTTAATGCTCTTATTACTAAATAATGTAAAATGCCTGCTAGTGTTTCATCATTTGGATTATAATAATTTATTTAATCAATCTCTTATTATAGAACATTTAGATTGCTTTCAATCTACCGCTGGTTGTTTCCTAATGGAAATTTATAGAAATAAAATTGCTGAGTCGAAGAATATGGATAATTTTAGGGGTTTTGATACATAATGAAAATTACCTTCCAGAAAAATTGAACCAAGTTACATTACCATTATCAAATCGTAGTGCCTATTTTTTCCACAAGCTCAATAATGATGGTTATTATAAGTCATTTTATCTTTTAGCAAGGAATCAAAACAAAATATCGTTTTAATATTCATTTTGATTTTAAATAGATTATACTTTATGTATATGTTATTAACCATTTGTATTCTTTTGAAAATGTTCCCTTTTCCTATTTTCTGTGACAATATCCTTTTCTATTGAATATATTTATATATTATCTTTATACAGAATGACGTTAACCTATTTTCCTCTCATTTATATTGTAGGTATCTTCTTTTCCATTTATATTGCCATTGTTTCTGTTATTCTTAGAAAACAAAAAACTTCTCAGTTATGATTGTCTTTTTCTGTGCATTGCCAAATGTATTTATTTTATTTAGAGTCAAGTTTAGGAAAGCATTTACCGCCTGAAGATCATCTATTTATATGTATCATGTTTTAAAAGTTACTTAGTCTGGAATTATTTAAGTATATGATGTGAAGTAGGGATATATCTTTTCCCCCCCAAAAAACAGCAATTGTGAAGATCCATTGCTAGTCTCAGAAGACAACAAAACTACAATGAACTATGGTCACTATGGTCTGCTCCTGGCCTCTGAGGCTCTCTCTCAGCCCAGGATAATCCTTGTTTATAGGTTTGGTTTCTTGGAGCAGGGGGAGGAGGAGTTGTCAAGCTCCAGAAATAGAGCATGACTATACAATTTGGGGGCCCTGGCCGGATGCAGTGAGGCTTTTCCACATGATGGTCCTTGTAGTTTTTCTGTTTGTAGATACTATCTTGAAGAAATAAAAAGCTATGCTTTTTATATCACAGTGGAACAAGTAGAATTTGCAATGTTTACATTACAAAAGAAAATATCTATTCAATAAAATATCTGTAGTATTAAGAGGCAAAGGTATCTTGGTGTATTTGAAGTATGTTGAAAAATTAGTGATTTGTTTTCAATAACTTACATCCAAGTCAGATTTGGAGGAGTCTAATTTCTGAAACAACTTCAGACAACGATAATTATGATTAACCCATTTTGAATCTAGATGGCACCTTATTTTCTTTCTTAAATTTAGTTTTTATATTAGTCAAAACATGTTCATAGATTAAAGAGTCTAATACTAAAAATAACAAGCGTAGTATTCTTTTTGCCAAACATTTCTGTTTTTCTCCTCTTTTGAGTGTATGGTAAGATTGTATGTTTTGGGTTCCCTGATGGATGGAGCCAAAGAGTTGTAGCAAAAATGGGGTGTGTCACTTCCAGGCTGGAGCATTTAACTACTAAAGTGAAACTCTCCAGAATTTTTTTTTTGCTCTGATACAGTGACTGGCAACACTCAAGTTGGTAGATGCTCCATCAGCCTGGGTCAATGAGAATACAGTAAACAGAGAATGTTGCTATCAGCAGTAGACATTTAATGTGAGCAAGAAATAAATGTTTGTGCTTAAAGTCACTGAGATTTTGAGATTTTTGTTCCTGCAGCATAACTTAGTCTATTCTGATTGATATAATGATAGTAATGTATTAATTATTTTAAAATTATTTTATATTGTTTATCATAACTATTTAATTATGTTTATATTCTTTCATTTTATTATTTTATATTATTTATTCATATCTATTAGCTTATTATTAGAATTATCATAATAGCAAACACATAGTTCTTATTATGTGCCAGGCACTATTCTAGTGCTTTATATATATATTAACTCATTTAATGTTCATAATTATTCACTGAGGTAGGTACCATTATTATCCCCATTTTATACATGACAAAACTGTGGAAGAAAGAGGTTAAGTAACTTGTTCAAGTAAGTGGCAGAACTGAATTTTGAACCCAGGCAATTGTTCCCAGAGTACAACCTGTTAACTGCTGAGGCAGTTCTGTAAAGCTTCATTAGTTTTCTATTGCTGTGGAATAGCAAAGTTACCAAAATTTAGTGGCTTACACATATTTACTGTCTCACAGTTTCTGTGGATCAGGTATCCATGCTTGACTTAGCTGCATTCTCTGCCTCAAGATCTCAGCAGGTTGCAATAAAGGCTGTTGGTATGGAGGCTTGACTGGGGAAGAATTCACTTCTAAGTTCTTTCAGGTTTGTTGGAAGAATTTCTTTGCAACTATATGAGGAATCTGGCTTTTTGCTGGCTGTATTTGGGTGGCTGCAGCCACCTGCAGTTCCTTGTCATGTCAACCCTTCCATAGGCAGTTCACAACATGGAACTTTCTTTAAGGCCAGCAGGAGAGTCTCTCTAGTGCATACTAGAAGGTGGCAGATGACTTCATCTTGCTAGCTCCTCTCTCTACAGGAAGTCTCTCTCTCTCCCTCTGAGACCTTTATATATGTATAATCTTCATTTTGCTAGTCTCTCTCTACATATGTATATGCATACGATAAAGTAACCATAGGAGTGACATCTTACTACCTTTACCATATTACCTAACCTACTGTCAGCCCATCACCTTTGCCATGTGATGTAATCCAATCTTGGGAGTGACATCCCATCATCTTTGCCTTATTCTATTAGTTAGAAGCAAGTCAACATTTCACCCACACTCAAAGGGAAGGGATTTTATAGGGTGTGAACCACTGGGGGCTGGTTAACTTGGGGTCTGTACTCTACAGGTGGCAAGAGAAAATGGAAGTGTAAGGACAAATAGAAAATATCCTTTACATTTTCCAAATAATACATGTACAGAATTCTATAAAAAGAGACAAGACATTCAAAGAATAAAAAGATCCCTTGGATATCAAAAGTGTGATTGAAGTGTTTTGCAATCATATTTTTAATTTTCAAGGGTCTTTTTTATTTGTTGAATGTCCCTTTTCCTTTTTATAGAATTCTCTGCATGTATTACTGATGCATTATCTCCTTTTATCTCAGAGAATTTTAATAATAGTTGTATTTTTCAATATTTCTCCTTCCTGCATAACTTTGCTTCTTCTAAGTTTCTTTTATCTATTTATTAATTTGGGTCTCAATATTCCATATTAGATGCCTGGCTCAATGGTCTAGTGATTGTTAACTATTGCTATATGTTTAAGAACGTGGAATTAAAAAGCTGAGTGGAAGCTCAACCTCCACCTTCTACCCTGTTCAAACAGCATTTTGGTAACTCAACTGAAACAAGCCAAAGCCTGAGGATGTTTTTCACACAGGATGGCACAACCCCACCTCCACCCCCATCCCAAGTAGTTTTGCAAACCCTGTGGAACTATGGAAGGCATGTAACAAGATCTAAGAAAATAACTACTGGCCAAATATAATAGGAGAGAAAGGAAGATAGACAGATAGATAAATAGATAGATAGATAGTTGGGTAGATAT
The DNA here is from genome assembly GCF_949987515.2 of Delphinus delphis. Classification (NCBI taxonomy): domain Eukaryota; kingdom Metazoa; phylum Chordata; class Mammalia; order Artiodactyla; family Delphinidae; genus Delphinus; species Delphinus delphis. Next base: position 64,572,393 of record NC_082683.1, on the reverse strand, counting down.
ACAGGCAGGCAGATAGATTAGGACATTATTACAAAAAATCCAGACAAGAGATCATGGTGGTTTGGACCAAGATGGTGGATGGTAGCAGTGGTATGGGAAAAGATAATTAAATAAATTCTGGATATAATTTCAAAGTAGAGCCTACAAGTTTAGATGTGGGTATGAGAGAAACAATGGCATCAAGGATAATCCCAAGTTCTTTTGATGTGAAGAACTGAAAGTGTGGAATTGCCATTAGTTGAGTTAGGAAGGGTTGTAGACAAATAGGTTCAGGTAGGTGGGTGGAAGAGATAAGGAGCTTACTTTTAGACATGTTGTATTTGAGAGACTTATTAGACATTTAAGTCAAGAGGTCGAGTCAAATAAGAGATTAGATATATAAGTGTAGAGTTCTGAGAAATCTGGGCAAGGGATATAAATTTAAGAAGCATCAGAATGTGTGTGTGTGTGTGTGTGTGTATGTGTATTTGTACATAAATGAATGGGTGTATGTCATGGGACTGAGTGAGTTTGTCATGAATTCAAAAAAATGAGGGAAAAGAGAGGCACTAAATACCTAAATAAACAAATTGATAATTAAAACATCATTATGAAATCAAGGGATAAAATATCAAAGACAATGAACAGAATAGTCATTGCTGAAAATTAAATTGCTAACATAATGGAATTGTTTAAGATTATTTAAAAAATACAGATAAAAAAAAAGATTGATGGAATTAGGAGGTGCCAATTAGTAAGTATGCAAAACAGAGACAATCCAACATATGGATAATCAATTTCCAGTAACGAACCTAAGTAGAATGACTTAGCAATATAGAAAGTATAAAAATGTTTGTTAAATAAACTGATATTTGAGTTGGATCAGTAAAGATTTTATACTTTGTTTGCTAGTTGGAGTAATGTACATAATTAGCACTCCTAAGGGAGAGTTGTCATTTGTTTAAAGCACTACTTTTATGTCAGTGTTATACAGGGTCAGATTTGTTACAGGTAAATTTGATTTTGTTATAGTAAAATCTTGTGGGTTTTTTCTTTAGTTGTTTGAGAGTTCTCACCAGTTTAAAACCTACTTACTGATGTCCACGCCAGAAGTGAGGCTAATAGTGTCCTTGCATTTCTTTTTCTACCAGTTAAGTACTGTTCACCCAGATTCAGTTTTGTTTGTCTCCAAACCAATCATGACAGCTATTCGGTTGTAACAGTTAACTAAACTAATTGAATATTATATAAACATATGAAAGTGAAAGAGCATTATTTTTCTCTGAAAAGCAAGTTGGGGAGGTTTCTGGTTGGGGTGTAAAAAAGTCATAAGAAACCATTGGTCTCACCCCAGTTACAAAAACAAGCTAGCTACGATTTAAAAACCATTGTAGAGCTGAGAACACAAAGAAAATAAATCAATCATATTCTAGAAAAAAAGACATGGCTTCATAGAAGAGAAAAGACACCTGGCTGTTCTCATGCCTTTTGGAACACTGGGAGAGGAAGAATTTACCAGAGATAGGATAAGGAGAAACCAACGGAACATTTAAAGAACTTTTAATGGCTGCCAAAGTTCAGGTATGACAGATTAGTATTTCAAGGAACCTCAGCCTCAGACAGACTGGCATCCACCCACCAACTCTTTTCAAAGGTCTTCACTGAGTGTTTGGGGATAGTATACCAAAGCCTGAAGGCAGAACAGGAGAGCTGAGAAAGTGCAAGACAGGCAGCCACCTGAAAGCAGGGAATAGGGCAGGAGCATTGAAGAAACCCACTGAAGGCACTCCAGGATTTCAGTCACCCATGTTGAGGTGGGACAAGAGAGCTAAGAAAAAGCTCCCCAAGGCATTCTGGACCTTCACATAGTGTAAGCAGCTACCCTTTGAAGTTGGCAGCAGGGCAACAGTGAAGAGAGAGATATCAAGTTCATAAATCCTGGAGAGCAAAGAGAACTTCCAAGCAAATCCAGGATCTGTCATCCTTTCTGTAAGCAGAGGGAGATCTCCTGCAGTTCAGAAAGCTGGAGGCATTGCTGTAAAGCATAAAGAGATCCCAGGAATCTCATCAGTGCTCAGAGCCTAACTCCTACTGATGGAGAAAAAAAAACTCAATTGTATCCTCAAAACATTTAAAGCCAGTCATGAACTGAATTAAACTAATGCTGCAAAAAGACCATAGAAGCAGCCTGGCAGGAAAAGTGGTGTGTACTCTCTTCTGGAAGTAAATATTATTTATTTTATTTTCTCTTTTTTTAATTAAAAGTAATTAGAATGCAATAAAATACAAGATACACACAGAAGCAAGAAAATGTGCTCAACAGAGGAAGCAGTCAATAGAAACAGACCCAGAGATGACCCAGTTGTTGGACTTATCAGACCAGAACTTTAAATAACAGTGATACAAAATATTACTAAAGAATCTAATAGAAAAGATTAAAAACATGCATGAAGAGATGATAAATTTAAGCACAGACATGGAAACTATAAAATCGATTCAAACTGGGTTAGAGGAGCAAATCTGAGTACTAGGTGTGTGGTGCTTGGCACTTAGATCTGTACTTAGACAATCCCCTTGGAGACAGGGCTATAACTTAAAAAGGTGGGGGGAGGAGACAAAGGAGGAGGAGGAGGAGGAGAGGGGGAGGAATAGTGATGTTTGGTATAGGATTTTGTACCTAATAAAAGCAGCAGTGAAGGTCACTAAATGTGCTAACAATCCATGGGAACAGTAGAACAGCAAATATCTCAAGATCACTCATTTGGCTTATTCATAAATACATGATATCTTCTGAACTCTCAGGAACAGGTGCTGAGAAATTTTCAGAGCTCTGAGGTCTTACAGAGCGTGTAGGGGCAACAAACAATGAAGACTGCATGACTACTTTTAATATTACTTCAGATATAAAATAAGCTGCTGAGGCCTGCTTGAACTTGGGTTTTGTTAAATTGTAACAAATCTAATTCCTTTTTTCTGGGACTTTCATGATGCAGGAAAGTGATTTATTTCCTTCTTGTGTGTAAAGTTGCTCAGCTGACATAATACATTCACAGAAGAGGTGAAAGAATATTCATCTTGTTTAGAATAAACCTTACTGATCTAAACAACAGGTGCTATTCTACTAACAGTTCCAGTTGTTCCTGGGAGAAATCAATATAGTCGTCCTCCCCTCCCCTCCTCTCCCCTCTTCTCCCCTCCTCTGCCATCCTCTCCTCTCTTCTTTTCGCCCCCTTCCCTCCCTTTCCCTTCCCTTCTCTTTCTCGAGAACAGCTTATTGTGTGGGACTATGTCTTTTCTATTTTTATTGTATAAAAGCTACTAGGAACCACTTTAGTTACCTGGCATTTATTAGACAATTTCTTGTTCTCAACTTGTTTTTATTTCTAGTGAATCTTAACTATATTTAATATACCTTTTTATATAAACTAATTACTTATTAGCACTGTATAATCAACTAGGTTGATTACAATCAACCTTCAATTCAGGTTTCAGTGTATTAATTTGAACAAATACACAACTCTGTCAAAAATACATTAACTGTATCCTTAAAACTCAGTAATAGTCTTAGCAGAGCCTCGATGGAAAGTCACTTTTTTTTTAACTTCTTTATTGGAGTATAATTTCTTTACAATGGTGTGTTAGTATCTGCATTATAACAAAGTGAATCAGCTCTACATATACATATATCCCAATATCTCTTCCCTCTTGCATTTCACTCCCTACCACCCTCCATGTCCCACCTCTCTAGGTGGTCACAAAGCACCGAGCTGATCTCCGTGTGCTATGCGGCTGCTTCCCACTAGCTATCGGTTTTGCATTTGGTAGTGTATATATGTACATGCCACTCTCTAACTTTGTCCCAGTTTCCCCTTCCCACTCCCTGTGTCCTCAAGTCCATTCTCTAGTAGTTCTGCATCTTTATACCTGTCCTGTGACTAGGTTCTTCACGACGATTTTTAATTTTTTTTAGATTTCATATATATGTGTTAGCATATGGTATTTGTTTTCCTCTTTCTGACTTACTTCACTCTGTATGACAGACTCTAGGCCCACCACCTCACTACAAATAACTCAATTTCGTTTTATTTATGGCTGAGTAATATTCCATTGTATATATGTGCCCATCTTCTTTATCCATTCATCTAGCAATGGACACTTAGGTTGCTTCCATGTCCTGGCTACTGTAAATAGAGCTGCAATGAACATTGTGATACATGACTCTCTGAATTATGGTTTTCTCAGGGTATATGCCCAGTAGTGGGACTGCTGGGTCGTATGGTAGTTCTATTTTTAGTTTTTTAAGGAGCCTCCATTTTGTTTCTCCATAGTGGCTGTATCAATTTACATTCCCACCAACAGTGCAAGAGGGTTCCCTTTTCTCCACACTCTCTCCAGCATTTATTGTTTGTAGATATTTTGATGATGGTCATTCTGACTGGTGTGAGGTGATACCTGATTGTAGTTTTGATTTGCATTTCTCTAATGGTTAATGATGTTGAGCATTCTTTCATGTGTTTGTTGGCAATCTGTATACCTTCTTTGGGGAAATGTCTATTTAGGTCTTCTGCCCATTTTTGGATTGGGTTGTTTGTTTTTTTGATATTGAGCTGCATGAGCTGCTTGTAAATTTTGGAGATTAATCCTTTGTTGGTTGCTTCATTTGCAAATATTTTCTCCCATTCTGAGCGTTCTTTTCATCTTATTTATGGTTTCCTTTGCTGTGCAAAAGCTTTTAAGTTTCATTAGGTCCCATTTGTTTATTTTTATTTCCATTTCTCTAGGAGGTGGGTCAAAAAGGATCTGGCTGTGATTTATGTCATAGAGTGTTCTGCCTATGTTTTCCTTTAAGAGTTTTATAGTGTGTGGCCTTACATTTAGGTCTTTAATCCATTTTGAGTTTATCTTTGTGTATGGTGTTAGGGAGTGTTCTAATTTAATTCTTTTACATGTAGCTTTCCAGTTTTCCAGGCACCACTTATTGAAGAGGCTGTCTTTTCTCCATTATATATTCTTGCCTCCTTTATCAAAAATAAGGTGACAATATGCGCATGGGTTTATCTCTGGGCTTTCTATCTTGTCCCATTAATCTATATTTCTGGTTTTGTGCCAGTACCATACTGTCTTGAGTACTGTAACTCTGTAGTATAGTCTGAAGTCAGGGAGGCTGATTGCTCCAGCTCCATTTTTCTTTCTCAAGATTGCTTTGGCTATTCGGGGTCTTCTGTGTTTCCACACAAATTGTGAAATTTTTTGTTCTAGTTCTGAGAAAAATGCCAGTGGTAATTTGATAGGGATTGCATTGAATCTGTGAGTTGCATTGAATCTGTAGATTGCTTTGTGTAGTATAGTCATTTTCACAGTGTTGATTCCTCTAATCCAAGAACATGGTATATCTCTCCATCTGTTTGTATCATTTTTAATTTCTTTCATCAGTGTCAAATTTTTCTGCATACAGGTCTTTTGTCTCCTTAGGTAGGTTTTTTCCTAGGTATTTTATTCTTTTTGTTGCAGTGGTAAATGGGAGTGTTTCCTTAATTTCACTTTCAGATTTTTCATCATTAGTGTATAGGAATGCAAGAGATTTCTGTGCATTAATTTTGTATCCTGCTACTTTACCAAATGCATTGATTAGCTCTAGCAATTTTCTGGTAGCTTCTTTAGGATTGTCTATGTATAGTATATTATGTCATTTGCAAACAGTGACAGCTTTACTTCTTCTTTTCCGATTTGGATTCCCTTTATCTCTTTTTCTTCTCTGATTGCTGTGGCTAAAACTTCCAAAACAGTGTTGAATAGTATTGATTAGAGTGGGCAACCCTGTCTTGTTCCTGATCTTAGTGGAAATGGTTTCAGTTTTTCACCATTGAGGACGATGTTGGCTGTGGGTTTGTCATATATGGCCTATATTATGTTGAGGTATGTTCCCTCTATGCCTGCTTTCTGGAAGGTTTTTATCATAAATGGTGTTGAATTTTGTCAAAAGCTTTTTATGCATCTTTCGAGGTGATCATATGGTTTTTGTCTTTCAATTTGTTAATATGGTTATCACATTGATTGATTTGCGTATATTGAAGAATCCTTGCGTTCCTGGGATAAACCCCACTTGATCATGGTGTATGATCCTTTTAATGAGCTGTTGGATTCTGGTTGCTAGTATTTTGTTGAGGAGTTTTGCATCTGTGTTCATCAGTGATATTGGCCTGTAGTTTTCTTTCTTTGTGACATCTTTGTCTGGTTTTGGTATCAGGGTGATGGTGGCCTCGTAGAATGAGTTTGGAAGTGTTCCTCCCTCTGCTATATTTTGGAAGATTTTGAGAAGGATGGGTGTTAGCTCTTCTCTAAATGTTTGATAGAACTTGCCTGTGAAGCCATCTCTCCTGGGCTTTTGTTTGTGGGAAGATTTTTAATCACAGTTTCAATTACAGGCTTTGTGATTGGTCTGTTCATATTTTCTATTTCTTCCTGATTCAGTCTAGGCAGTTTGTGCATTTCTAAGAATGTGTCCATTTCTTCCAGGTTGTCCATTTTATTGGCATATAGTTGCTTGTAGTAATCTCTCATGATCCTTTGTATTTCTGTACTGTCAGTTGTTACTTCTCCTTTTTCATTTCTAATTCTATTGATCTGAGTCTTCTCCCTTTTTTTCTTGATGAGTCTGGCTAATGGTTTATCAATTTTGTTTATCTTCTCAAAGAACCAGTTTTAGTTTTACTGATCTTTGCTATTGTTTTCCTCATTTCTTCTTCATTTATTTTGAATCTGGTCTTTATGATTTCTTTCCTTCTGCTAACTTTGGGTGTTTTTTTGTTGTTATTTCTCTATTTGCTTTAGGAATAAGGTTAGGTTGTTTTTGTGAGATATTTCTTGTTTCTTAAGATAAGATTGTATTGCTATATACTTCCATCTTAGAACTGCTTTTGCTGCATCCCATAGGTTCTGGGTTGTCGTGTTTTCATTGTCATTTGTTTTTAGGTATTTTTTGATTTCCTCTTTGATTTCTTCAGTGATCTCTTGGTTATTAAGTAGTGTATTGTTCAGACTTTATTTGTTTGTATTTTTAACAGATTTTCCCCTGTAACTGATATCTAGTCTCATAACATTGTGGTTGGAAAAGATATTTGATACGATTTCAATTTTCTTAAATTTGCCAAGGTTTGATTTGTGACCTAAGATATGATCTATCCTGGAGAATGTTCCATGAGTACTTGAGAAGAAAGTGTGTTGTGTTGTTTTTGTATTGAATGTCCTATAAGTATCAATTAAGTCCATCTTGTTTAATGTAGCATTTAAAGCTTGTGTTTTCTTATTTCATTTTGGATGATCTGTCCATTGGTGAAAGTGGGGTGTTATAGTCCCCTACTATGATTGTGTTACTGTTGATTTCCCCTTTTATGGCTGTTAGCATTTGCCTTATGTATTGAGGTGCTCCTTTGTTGGGTGCAGAATTATTTACAATTGTTATATCTTCTTCTTGGATTGATCCCTTGATCATTATGTAGTGTCTTTCTTTGTCTCTTGCAATAGTCTTTATTTTAAAGTCTGTTTTGTCTGATATGAGATTTGCTACTCCAGCTTTCTTCTGATTTCCATTTGCGTGGAATATATTATTTCATCCCCTCACTTTCAGTCTGTATGTGTCCCTAGGTCTGAAGTGGGTCTCTTATAGACAGCATATATACGGGTCTTATTTTTGTATCCATTCAGCCAGTCTATGTGTTTTGGTTGGAGCATTTAATCCATTTACATTTAAGTCAATTATCGATATGTATGTTCCTATTACCATTTTCTTAATTCTTTTGGGTTTGTTATTGTAGGTCTTTTCCTTCTCTTGTGTTTCCTGCCTGGAGAAGTTCCTTTAGCATTTGTTGTAAAGCTGGTTTGGTGGTGCTGAATTCTCTCAGCTTTTGCTTGTCTGTAAAGGTTTTAATTTCTCCGTTGAATCTGAATGAGATCTTTGCTGGGTAGAGTAATCTCGGCTTTAGGTTTTTCACTTTTATCACTTTAAATATGTCCTGCCAGTCCCTTCTGGTTTGCAGAGTTTCTGCTGAAAGATCAGCTGTTAACCTTATGGGGATTCCCTTGTATGTTATTTGTTGTTTTTCCCTTGCTGCTTTTAATATTTTTTCTTTGTATTTAATTTTTGATAGTTTGATTAATATGTGTCTTGGCATGTTTTTCCTTGGATTTATCCTGTATGGGACTCTCTGTGCTTCCTGGACTTGATTGACTATTTCCTTTCCCACAGTAGGGAAGTGTTTAACTATAATTTCTTCAAATATTTTCTCAGTCCCTTTCTTTTTCTTTTCTTCTTCTGAGATCCCTATAATTCGAATGTTGGTGCATTTAATATTGTCCCAGAGGTCTCTGAGACTGTTCTCAATGCTTTTCATTCCTTTTTCTTTATTCTGCTCTGCAGTAGTTATTTCCACTATTTTATCTTCCAGGTCACTTATCCATTCTTCTGCCTCAGTTATTCTGCTCTTAATCCCTTCTAGAGAATTTTTAACTTCATTTATTGTGTTGTTCATCATTGTTCGTTTTCTCTTTAGTTCTTCTAGGTCATTGTTAAACGTTTCTTGTATTTCCTCCAGTCTGTTTCCAAGATTTTGGATCATCTTTACTATCATTATTCTGAATTCTTTTTCAGATAGACTGCCTATTTCTTCTTCATTTGTTTAGTCTGTTGGGTTTTTACCTTGCTGCTTCATCTGCTGTATGTTTCTCTGTCTTCTCATTTTGCTTAACTTTATGTGTTTAGGGTCTCCTTTTCACAGGCTGCACGTTTGTAGTTCCCATTGTTTTTGGTGTCTGCCCCCAGTGGCTAAGGTTGGTTCAGTGTGTTGTGTAGGCTTCCTGGTGGAGGGGACTAGTGCCTGTGTTCTGGTGGATGAGGCTGGATCTTGTCTTTCTGGTGGGCAGGTCCACGTCCGGTGGTGTGTTTTTGGGTGTCTGTGACCTTATTATGATGTTAGGCAGCCTCTCTGCTAATGGGTGGGCTTGTGTTCCTGTCTTGCTAGTCGTTTGGCATAGTGTGTCCAGCACTGTAGCTTGCTGGTCGTTGAGTGGAGCTGGGTCTTGGTGTTGAGTTGGAGATCTCTTGGAGATTTTCGCTGTTTGTTATTACATGGAGATGGGAGGTCTCTGTTGGACCAATGTCCTGAAGTTGGCTCTCCCACCTCAGAGGCACAGGCCTGGCACCCGGCTGGAGCACCAAAACCCTGTCATCAACACAGCTGAGAATAAAAGGGAGAGAAAAAGAAAGAAAGAAAGAAAAAATAAAATAAAGTTATTAAAATTTTTTTAAAAAACTAGTAAAAAAAAAGGAAAGAAAGAAGAGAGAAACCAAACCAAAAAACAAATCCACCAATGATAACAAGCGGTAAAAACTATACTAAAAAAAGCAAACAAAGAAAAAAACGGACAGACAGAACCCTAGGACAAGTGGTAAAAACAAAGCTATACAGACAAAATCACACACAGAAGCATACACATACACACAAAAAGAGAACAAGGAAAAAGATACATATATCTTTGCTCCCAAAGTCCATATCCTCAATTTGGGATGATTCATTGTCTATTCAGGTATTCCAGAGATGCAGGGTACATCAAGCTGATTGTGGAGCTTTAATCCGCTGCTCCTGAGGCTGCTCGGAGAGATTTCCCTTTCTCTTCTTTGCTCGCACAGTTCCTAGGGTTCAGCTTTGTATTTGGACCCTCCTCTGCGAGTAGGTTGCCTGAGGGCGTCTGCTCTTTGCTCAGACAGGACGGGGTTAAAGGAGCAGCTGATTCGGGGGCTCTGGCTCACTCAGGCCTGGGGGAGGGAGGGGTACGGATGTGGGGGGAGTCTGTGGCGGCAGAGGCCGGCGTGACGTTGTACCAGCTTGAGGCGTGCCATGTGTTCTCCCAGGGAAGTTGTCCCTGGATCCTGGGACGCTGGCAGTGGCGGGCTGCACAGGCTCTCGGGAGGGGAGGTGTGGATAGTGACCTGTGCTCGCACACAGGCTTCTTGGTGGCAGCAGCAGCCTTAGCGTCTCATGCCCGTCTCTGGGGTCCGCGCTGATAGCCGCGGCTCGTGCCCGTCTCTGGAGCTCCTTTAAGCAGCGCTCTTAATCCCCTCTCCTCATGCACCAGGAAACAAAGAGGGAAGAAAAATTTCTTGCCTCTTCGGCAGGTCCAGACTTTTCCCTGGACTCCCTCCCAGCTAGTTGTGGCACACTAGCCCCCTTCAGGGTGTGTTCACGCCGACAGTCCTCTCCCTGGCATCCGACTGAAGCCCGAGCCTCAGCTCCCAGCCCCCGCCCGTCCCGGCGGGGGAGCAGACAAGCCTCTCGGGCTGGTGAGTGCTGGTCGGCACAGATCCTCTGTGTGGGAATCTCTCCTCTTTGCCCTCTGCACCCCTGTTGCTGCGCTCTCCTCCGTGGTTCCAAAGCTTCCCCCTCCGCCACCCACAGTCTTCGCCCATGAAGGGGCTTCCTAGTGTGTGGAAACCTTTCCTCCTTCACAGCTCCCTCCCAGAGGTACAGGTTCCGTCCCTATTCTTTTGTCTCTGTTTATTCTTTTTTCTTTTGCCCTACCCAGGTACGTGGGGAGTTTCTTGCCTTTTCGGAGGTCTGAGGTCTTCTGCCAGCGTTCAGTAGGTGTTCTATAGGAGGTGTTCCACATGTAGATGTATTTCTGATGTATCTATGGGGAGGAAGGTGATCCCCATGATGTACTCTTCCGCCATCTTGAAACTCCTGAAATTCACTTTTTAAAAAAGTAATCCATGTGACACATACTACTGTGTTGAGTATAAAAATAAAGATGATGATTTCTTACTTGTGTGCAACAGAATTTGATAGAAACATTTAGGACACACAACATTGCCATTTTTAACACTATTTTTGCAACAACATTTGCATCTATAAGATAAAATGTAACAGTGGTAGTTACTGAATTCTTAGTTATATACAGAATTTTGGTTTAAAAAGCACTGTGGAGTTTACTGTAAAGTCAAGAGTACTTCTCAATATTTTGTGCAACTGTATGTGCTTTTTGTGTGTGTACTGGTGGCTAAATTCATAATGATACAAAAATGGGAAAGAAGTGAGAGGCATCCAGGGCAACCAAACTGTGTTATGGGTATATCATATTAATGATACACAGCAAATGCCAGAGGAAAATCTGGACTTGCAAAATAAACCTATTAACAGTTGATTAGTTAATTTCTGAAAGGTTCATTGTTGAGTACTCTTAAATTGTAGGCCCTGGAAAGTATTGAGATGTTTACCACTTTTACTGCTAAAAGCAAGGTACATGCACCTCTGCTAGTCTGAGCTGAGCTGTGTAGTATTATGAACAAGTTCTAAGTCCACCTCACAAGTAGGTTTCTTTCTTTCCTTTTTTTTTTCTTTTTTCCTCCCACAAGGAGTTTCTAAACAGATGCATTGAATGCTAACAGTTTATCCACATCTCTACCAAATTTGCCTGAACAACTTGGCGTTCAACAGTGGTTGCAAAGCTGCCGCTGCTACTAATCACTTATGTTGATGTACCTGAGAAGAAGGCATTTTGAAAATAAGGTAATACAGTGGGCCTGGGAGGGCAAAGCTCAGTGTCTCCTGTCTAAGAATAATTTCTTGTATCTTGATTTTTCTTAAGCCATTTATTGTTACTCAGAGGTAGAAGCACAAAGAGTGGAGTTTGTGGCATGAGGTTCATCTGTATATGAACATTGTTCAAAACCACTTCTGACCTGGGCAAGGCTGAATTTTGAATTTTTGCTACCCTAGTTAAGAAAAGATTCAAATGACCCACATGAAGTTAACAATAGAGTTTAAAAAAAACAAAAAATACTTATTCTCCTAGTGAAAGCTTTTATATTATTTTAAAGGAAATGCATTAGCAAAACTATTTCTTCCTTTTCTTGCACTGACCCAAGTATAATTATTGATTTTATTGTTAACCTTTTACTTCTCTTTCTCTTTGATCTTTAAACAATTATATTGAGAGCTGATGGAATGTGCTCTATTAAGAGTTCAAAAGAAATTTGCTTAAAATTAAAAACTTTTATGCTTCAAAGACACTATCAGGGGCTTCCCTGGTGGTGCAGTGGTTAAGAATCGCCTGCTAATGCAGGGGACACGGGTTCAAGCCCTGGTCTGGGAAGATCCCACATGCCACGGAAGAGCTAGGCCTGTGCATCACAACTGCTGAGTCTGTGCTCTAGAGCCCGTGAGCCACAACTACTGAGGCCTAGTGCCACAAGTACTAAAGCCCACGTGCCTAGAGCCCGTGCTCTGCAACAAAAGAAGCCACCCAATGAGAAGCCCGTGCACCGCAACAAAGAGTAGCCCCCGCTCGCCTCAACTAGAGAAAAGCCCACGCAGCAATAAAGACCCAATGCAGCCAAAAATAAAAATAAATAAATATATATTTTTTTAAATTTAAAAAAGAAAAGACACTATCAGGGAAGTGAAAAGTCAACCCACAGACTGGGAGAAAATATTTGTGTATCATATATCCAATAAGGGACTTGTATCCAGAATATATTAAGAAGTTATACAAGTCAATAACTAGAGAACAATTCAATTTTTAAAAATGGGTAAAGGATTTGAGACATTTCTCCAAAGAAATATACAAATAGCTGATATGCACACAAAAAGATTGTCATCATTATCATTGTCATTGGGGAAATACAAGTCAAAACTACAATGAGATCCATTTTTCACCCACTAGAACTGCTATAGTAAAAAAAGATGGTCAGTGGAAATGGAAAATAATGGAATTATTATGGAAAATGGAATGGAAAATAATGCAGCCATTTTGCAAAACAGTTTCTTAAATTAATCATAGATTTACCATATGACTCAGCAATTCTACTTCTACATATCTACCCACAAAATTTGAAAACATATATCCATACACAGACTTGTATACAAATGTTTGTAAGCAGCATCAGTAAAAATATCTAAAAAGTCTGAACAAACAATCATCGGATGAGATGATAGACACAATATAGTGCATCTATGCAATAGAACACTATTCATCAAAAAAAAGGGACAACATGCTACAGCATGGGTGAACCTCCAAATCTCAGAAACATCTCAGTGAAAAAGCCTAACATAAAAGAACACATATTATTCCATTTAAATGAAATGTTCAAAAAAGGCAAACATATATAGAGAGAAAGTAGAAAACTGGTTGCATAGGGCTGGGAGTGGGAATGAGAGTGGTTGTAAATAGGTACATTTCTTTCAGCATTATGGAATTATTCTAAAATTAGATGGTAGTGACAGGTATACAACTATAAATACACTAAAATGCATTGAATTGAACATTGAAATGTGTGAATTTTATGGTTGATAAATTATATCTCAATAAAACTGGTGGAAAAAAAGTTTTCTTATGAGTTCTGACTCAGATCTTGAGGGAAACTACTACTTACCAGATGGTATTCTTAATTTTGTGAGCCTCACTTTATTATACAGGTTTATTATGTTCCAGACTTAGTGTATTCAGAAAAATGCAAGTTTGCTATTTATTTAATGGAAGTTTTCTGAGCATTTTGATTTTGAGGAACAGGAGCAGAATTGGGATGTTCACATGCTCTTATATGTGCATTATTATTTGATTGTGGTTAACAGGATCTGGGAGGTTGCCCAAGATAATCAGCTAATCCAACTTTGAAACTCCAGTTTCTTCCAGGGGTTCTCTAATGAGTTCCAAGGAGTAAGATGTGCTGAACTTAACTCCTAACAAAAATAATCCTTTATTGTTGACAACAAGAATAGATTGTCTTAAATCCGAAGAGGTATTAAATAATTTTTAAATCTGACAACAGGACTCCAATTTTAAGAGCTGTTAATACCTTCTTCCTATAGACCTTAAATCTAGTGAAAAACTTATAAAATGCTCCCTCCGCAAAAGTAAAGAAAAAGGTCCTCGTTTCTGTATCATTTCCCAGAGAACAAAGACTGTGGTAGTACAAAAGCTACATGTGCCTTCAGATGCCTTAGTATCAGCTTTGTACCCCATACCTGTCTCCCCTCCCCCGACCGGTGGGATAATTAAAGAAATGGAAAATATGTTCTAACAAATTTCAGGTCTCTGTCCAAACTTATTTATTAAGTGTAGAAATCCAAGTTCCAACATGATTGTTATTTTGAGTGAAAAGTTCTCTCTGAAAATGTAAAATAGGCACATTAAGAAGCCAAATGTACATTAGTTACCTGCTCCCATCCCCCACCCCCACCTCTTTTTTTTAAAGGATATATTCTGCATGATGGAGGCTAAAAGGTGGCAGCTGTGCCAAAGTAGTGGACCCTAAATCACTGATCAAAAATGAGAGAGAGGGGAGGCTCTGATTGCTCACAGTACAGGAGTGAATACGCGCTCTCAACCACAAATCAAGCAAGCTGAGAAAAAAAAAAAAAAAGGCCCAATCAAGGCAGTAATGGCCTCCACTTCACAATCAGACAAGTGCTTCTTACTTGAAAAATCCTACCATTTATAGCTGATTGCTAACCCTGGCCTCATTTCTAATCTAAAGGGCGAGTAATAATTTGGAAAAGGAATTATAACAACTTCCCAACAATTTAGCAAATTGTTATTATTTCAGGGGGAGGGGAGGAGGGTGGAAAGGAGTTGCTTTTGTAACATGTTTTTCTTGTGGGCTACCATTTATGTGACATCAAATCCCATTGTTGCCATGCTAGAATAGCAACTAATATATATTGGAAATATTTTTTTAATGGTGATATCTTATGCCATGTCACGTATTTCAATACAGTCCAAGTTATGGGTCTCCAAAGAAAAAGGCAGGAAGAGGAGCTGTCAATTCTTTTGTACACATTTACCTACATTATTCTCAGATAAGTCTGAGTGAATGTCCTTGAATATCTCTGTTTTGGAAAGGATTTTGACCTTTTGAAGAATTTGACTTCATAAAAAAATAATACCGTTAAATGCTCCATGGGGTTTTTCATTCAGTGTTGCAGTGTTGATGGATTTGGCTCAGGTAAGGTTTCTGCTAATAGAAATATAGTGATATATAGTCATCTTCTACACTTTTACTTTTGAATTTGTACATTAGAATGGATATATATGTGGCAATCATTTCATTAACGTTTTACATTCATAAACATGAGATACCTTTTACATTGGTACTATTTTGGAGATTAATGTAATTATATTCTACTGAGCGACACACACACACGTGTATGTAACATTTTCTTCACAAAGCAGCTGAGCATACGTATTTCACGTAATGTAAGAAACAGATTTGGACCATGCTGCTTTCTGAGAAAGAAAATTAGATGGTAAGAGTACGAGACAGAGGAATATATATAATCACAATGGCAGAAAAGATAGTGGAGTTCACCCTATTCAGCCTCTTAATTATTATGCAAATGAGGAAACAAAGGCTGGAAAGAGGCACTAACTTCCTGAAGGTCACAGGCTAGTAAGTGACAGAGATTAAATGAAGACTTGGATATCCATAGTCCCACCACCACATCTTTTGCATTGTATCTTATTCTTTCAATACCATTCTTCGAAGTGGCTTTAAGTTATGTGTTTTTAGTAATATGCCATGTTAGCCTCATATAGTGCAGACACTGGTGAGTTTTGTAATAGGATATGCTTAACATCAACATGCAGCTTCAAGCCTATCATGTGAGCAATAATATTATTTCTACATAATTCGCCACTTTCCATTATCCTTGTAGTAAAATTTCGCTGTAGTTTAGAACACTTTTATCCTTACGTATAAGATGATTAAAATATCATCAGTTGAATATATACTTCTTTCTCTTTAATTTCCCAAATTAAGACCAGTTACCCAAAACAGAATAGACAATTAGTAGCAGAACCAAAACACAGTATTGTTCTTTCATTCCCTTTTCAGGTAGACAACCAGCAGAAGAATTCTGTGGGCAGACTACAGGCCTCTGCAGCTGTACAAAAGGCAATTGACATGTCTGGGAAATTAGGCCATAATTCCGATTCTAAGTTAAAAAAAGTGCAACTCCCTATCGTTTGAATGAATGTAAACGTAATGAGCATTTGAAAATTATTTATTCATTTTTAGTAGAAAAAATAACTTCCTTTTGGTATTTTCCATATGTCTAGCAAATACTAGGTATAGAAAATATACCTAATTTTTTGAATTTTTGAATCAAAGGAAATACTTTGATTTTAAATTGAAAATGTTAAACATAATATACTATGCTTTTTGAAGAACAACAGATTTTAAGCAGATCTAAAAAATTGGATTTAGAAAAACAAATATAACTATCTTTATTTATGTGTGTAACTGGAGTAAGGAGGCTAAATTTTTCGGATACCCAAAAATGATTTATAGCTTGCAATTACCCACTCCATTCAATGTAAACAGGATAATAATTCATATTACATAATCTGTAGCACATTCTAAAATACATAATGCTACTCTGGAAAAAATTTTTTTCTTATATCATCTCTCACATCCCTCACCATGGCCTTAAAATGAATTTTTTAAAAGAAATAAGGGACTGATATTATTAAGTCCCAGAGTGGGACAACAAAGTACTTTAGAAAGGAGCTTGAAATTTTAAAACTTTTAAGAGTAGGAAATCTGAGATATTGTAATGGGAGGTATTCATTTTGTTTTGGAAGGGCAAGAGCTTTGTTCTAATGGCTACATTTGCTGTACTTCACAGCAGTTTGAAAATCAGCAAAAAATCAATAAGACTTTCACTGTGGCTCAGGAGCATCAGAATGTAACGCCTTGAAGAAAAAGACCAAGTAAACCTGAAAGCTGACAAAATATAAAGTAGTGACCACAGGCAAAAACATGAGATGAAGCATCATGCCCTCAGAAGTAGCCTAAGCATTTTGGTAGAATTAACAAAAATGAACTTTAGATAAGAAACTCAAAGCATACTTTTGTTTTACAGTTTTAAAATTAGACAAAGTAACAAAATTCATTCACAGTCCAACTAAGGGAAAAATTAGGGATCTGAGCCCAGGAAAACGTTTTTCAAGGACAGTACTTTTCTAGGAAATGTCATACTCCTAACCTTCTATTTTATTAAAACTAAATATCTTAGAATATTTCCACAAGCAAAAATGACCCCTAGTGTTAGGAAATAGATCCCTTAGGGTAAATCATAAGCACCAATATCATTTATAAATATAGTAATGTTAGCACACACATTTTGTCACTGTTTGTAATACAATAAGCAGCTTTAGCGTACACAAAGACATAAAGCATATGATAGGCAATCTCTTTTCTCTTGCCTATTAAATAAAAGAATATCTAATCCTCAGATCCACTCAAGCAATTTTACATTTTTGTCCTCAGAAAGGACTTTTTTCTTATTGCGAAACATATGCTTATAGCTATGAGTTATAGCAGATGTAACTACGAAGAGAAAAAAAGGCAGGATTTTTTAATAAAAATTCTGGTAGCATTGTCAAGGACAGTGTGTGGAACAATTTCAAGGCAGGCTTCTTGAGTAGTACGTTACCTCTGTATAAGAAATCCTAGCTTTTATGGACTAAATGGGGAATTATTCAAGCTGTTTTAGCTGTGTAAATCATTAGACACATTATAACGAAACTCTACAATTTGTAAGTATTTAAAAGCACTTGTATCATTAAACTTACACACAAGAATTTTGCAGTAGCCATTTAACAGTTAATTTTTATATCTTAAAGAGAAAATTTTGGAAGGAAAATATAACATTAAGGAATAGAGTTCCCACAAGGTAACAAAGAAGTGCAACACACGCATTGTAAAGGGATCTCTTTACCAAGAAAAACAGTACCGAAGGAAGGTTGCATTAAGATTCAATAATGAATAATTAAACACAATTATGACTTTTTTATGTGTGTGAAAAATAAATAAAACTAGTAAAGTCAAATGTGGTTTAAGAAGCAAAGAGGAAAGAAAACAAAAATTAACAAAAAAACCTTGCGCTTGTGATAAATGAGTAAACGCAAAATGAAACATTAAAATACAAAATATAGGCATATGTTTAAGCTTTTTAGAAGCTATTGATTGTAAATGATAGCTACTTATGTTAAAATAAGAGATTTTGTTTGCACTGCATAATTTATCAATGAATATTAGAAAAAATGTAAAACTAAGAGCTAATAAAATACAGATTTATGATATAGGTTAAAAAATCAAAATTACTTACCTAACATCAAGCACAATGTAATTAAATTCAGAATAAGTTAATATTACATACATTTTGCATGTTAAAAATACACAAAACCACTTTCAAATATATGTTTTGAATTTTGTTCTCAGTTTAATTTGAAAGATTTCCTGAAAGAGGAAAACACCATGTTTCTTCCTATGTGCTTATTGCTGCCAGAGTAATTATCTAAGAAGAATATGCCATGATGATAAACTTCATTACTCAATAACATCAGTAAACATTAAAATATTTGAAGAATATTGTACTGCATTATGGTTTAGTCTATTTAAATCTCACAATTATAGCAGCCTTTTCTTCTTGTATTTCTCTAAGGGATGAATTGCTAGGATTTGATAATCTGCTGTTAATGCAAGCTGATATTACAGTCATATGACCTAATTAAACATTGGGATTCATATTTAAAATATATAATTACCAGACTGTCATTTTAAAAAAATGTAATTACTAGTTTCTACTTTAATAGCAAAAATTGATGTTCGTGTCAACAGACTATGGAAAGTTTTCTGGAAAATATTTTTCTTCTCTGACTGTAAAGAAACAATGAAAAAAATCTCACTGTTGAAACCCATTATTAATATTTTTTTCATGGAATAAATTCTCTTGTCTTTCATCATTGTGGAAATTTCTGCTTCCAGAAGTACATTATGTGTCATTTCTTATTGTCACTTTGAATCCATTCATCTTTCTTTATTCATTTTTCTTTATAGGAATATATTTTCATTTTCGGCATTTGAGAAATCCACGTACAACACTAACGTGAAAGGTAAGTGAAACAACAAACTTCCATTTTTTTAAAACAAAATAGACTCGAAGATTTGGGGCTTTGGGGAGGAATTTTTCATTTCTGAATTGCACAAAATCATTCATAATTACCTCTTAGTGATTTCAATATCACAAATCCCTTCTGATTAGCCGTCTTAAAAAAAGAGAGGAATCTGCTTCAGAATTGTTTGGCCCTGTTGGAAGCCCTGTCTTAGCGAATAGCAGATTATGTAATTAAATTGAATCGTGTATTTTCCATAGAAACAAGGCATGATACTGGAACTGATGCAAGCTATATGCTCATTTCTATATTTAGACTGCTCAGCGTCAACACTGCGGCAGTCCACTGACTGATGAACCAAGAGTTAAGGCATCCTACGTAGCTTTCCAATTTAAAAAAGTATGGAAAAACAGAAATAAGTAGTGACTGTAGAAATGGCTGATGAAAAGTAACTCTTTTAAGGAACTGTTCTTCATTCCTTGAGTGAAAGAATGTCCCCACAAATAGTATTTTCCCATTTAGAGGGTTGATTTGCTTAGAGTGCAGTATAGAGAAGTCTGGGGAAACAGTTAAGTTTAGGATCCAAAAAGGAGATCCAGGCAAGAAAGCAAAAACCTAAGTTCACGGAGGAAACATGCCAAGTCCTTCCAGAAGTTTGTAAGTGAAAATAAGAATGTAATATTGAAGAAAAATGCTCCTTCATTTTTCAAATGCAAAGTGTAACTTAGAGATTACAAGGACAAACCAGGTGTTATTGTGACTACATCTAACACACAACAGCAGTAAGAAGGAAATAAATCGCTGAAGATTTGTCAGCATTTGATGAACTTTATCTTTAAGGACACTCTTTCATACCAGGCTTCACATCCACACCAAACTACAGTTGTAGTCCTAAGTACCCAGCTGTGCTGTATTTTGAAATCCTCAGCACTATACTCTAAATGAAAGTGTACCTTTTACATTTTACCTATACAATCAGGAAAATAATTCAGTGTCACAGAAGTCCCTCAAAATCCAGAGATCAGAAAACTCTGTCAGTGCCTGTACAAAATCTAGGATACGTTGTCATCAGGAATCAAGGAACATCAATCTTAGAATGATTGTTTTAAATCAACAGCAATGGATTATTTATAGACTTGGCGATTGAATGTAGATATTTAAATTTTGTAACTACTTGTCTAAGTATTGAACATTATATTTAACATAAAGAATAAACAGGACTGCATGAGGCATAGTAACATTAAAAACACTAAAGAAAAAGTTTGACATGGAAATCTATAATCCAGATAAATTTCACTATAATTACCCACCCTTTTTCTAGGACACCTGTAGGTGGAATACAGATATACTGTACAGAGAGAGACAGCAATTTCCTTCAGAGCCTATGCACATATAGATATATAGATTTATCTTTTGAATTTATAAAAATGCTTATTGTGAATTCTTTACACAGACACATGACTTATGTGTATGAAAAATATTTAAAGATATGAAGATGATCTTATAATTCTATGTAGAGTTTAGACTCAAGAAGACTAAAAATTTGAAGTATAGCTTGTTCCCAGTATTTCTTTCATTTTGTGCCTTAGACATAATGTAATTTTAATAGCATACTGGAACAACAAAGGTGAAAGCTTCTGGATATTTAGCTTCTGTTATTAAAATACCAAATGATGAAAATATCATTTGATGTTATGTGATCTTATTTTTTAGAAGAGTAAGTGGGAGAGTTAATTTTCTTAGTACTATTTTTTCTTAAAAATAAAAACACCAAAATATTCTGTATTGGTGTTGTAAAGAAAATAAAACAAAGCAAAACCCACACCATCTCAGTTTTAAATGATGCTCTAACTGCTCTTCTAGGTCCACTGTGTGTGGTGCTCTGCCACCTGGTGGCTACTTGTGAAAGATCTAGACAGTGTGGACATTCTGTTTCTCTTTTTTCCTTTACCCTCTCCTTTACAGAACTGATGAATTAAACTTCAGTTTGACAATATGCCTGTTGCTATGGGAAACACTGGCTAGTTCATGTGACTTACTAATTTTCTCTTGCCTCATTTCAAAGCATCAGTACAAATTAGCTGCAAGATTAACAGGAGGTTCGCATAAGTTATTGGCAGTTGTTAAGTGAAATGAAATTAGCTAGAATTTCTTCATCTCTGCATAGTGCTTTCCTCCAAAGAGTGAGGAACAGCTTATTTAAGTCTTACCATATTCTGCAAACTAGGTAGGGATAGATATTAAGTCATGAAAAGCTGAAGAACAAAGGAATTCATTAAATGAATATAATGAAACAGCATTTCCACATATTAATATGAACATTCCTGCTGCTACATCACAGAGGAATGAACTTAGTAGACAGTTTTATATGTCATTTCTGTCATCACATCTCATGGATGGTGTAAACTCCTGGATCCAACCTTTGAATGACGATCACTTAGTAACTGATTATTATGCACTGATGAATCATTCCATAATTATTTAAAAAAAAAGCCACTTGCTGTCATGTCACACCTAGAGTTCAGAATGTAGTTTCTAAATGCCAGGGAATCAGATCTCTTTGACTGAGAATGTGATACACACACACACACACACACACACGGGAATATTATTCAGCCATAAAGAAGAAAGAAATTTTGCCATTTGTGACAATGTGGATGGACCTTGAGGACATTATACTAAGTGAAATAAGTCAGAGAAAGACAAATATTGTATGATCTCACTTATATGTGGAATCTAAAAACAAAAACAAAACCCCCCAAATCAAGCTCATAGATACAGAGAACAGATGGGTGGTTCCAGAGGTGGGAGATGGGGGAGGTGTGGAGGAAATGGGTGAAGGGGACCAGAAGATACAAACTCCCAGTTATAAAATAAATAAGTCATGGGGATGTAGTATACAGCATGGCGACTATGGTTAATAATACTGTAGTGCATATTTGAAAATTGCTAAGACAGAAAAATCTTAAAAGTTCTCATCACAAGAAAAAAAATTTTTGTAACTATGTATGGTGATGTACCATTGACTAGACTTATTGTGGTGATAATTCACAATGTATACAAATATAGAATTGTTATGTTGTACACTTGAAATTAATGTAATGTTATATGTCAATTATACCTCAATTAAAGGAAACAAACTATAAATTAAAATAATTGGAAAAATATTTTTTAGAAACCAACAATGTGCAAGGCATTGGAGATACAAAAATGATGGAAATATAGCTTTCTCCTTCAAGTAGTCAAAGTTCAATATGGTGGTGGTGGTGGATATGTATATGTGCAATTAATACATGTTAAACTGCCCTTTTTCATTGTTTTTAAGAAGGTGTGGTACATATATACAATGAAATATTACTTGGCCATAAAAAAGAATGAAATAATGCCATTTGCAGCAACATGGATGGACCTAGAGATTGTCATACTGAGTGAAGTAAGTCAGACAGAGAAAGACAAAATTCATATGATATCACTTATATGTGGAATCTAAAAAAAGGGTACAAATGAACTTATCTACAAAACAGAAATAGAGTTACAGATGTAGAAAACAAACTTATGGTTACCAGGGGTTAAGGGACAGACGGGGAGGGACAAACTGGGAGATTGGGACTGACATATATACACTACTGTATATAAAATAGATAACTAATAAGGACCTACTGTGAAGTAAACAGTTGTTTACTGGCAAGTAAACAATTTGGTTATTGGGAAAGATTTCACTTTTCCTCTTTCATGGTATATATTTGGAGGAAGGACTTTCTTTTCAGTTATCCTTGGAATAGCTAAAGAAAGTAGGTCACTTCTGTGATATTCAGATGTGTGAAAAGTTTGTGTTAATAAAATTGACAGAAATCTGGAAAAAGGTATATAGAAAGGGAAAGAAATTCCTAGAGCATTTAAATAATCTGCCGCTGATTTGAAAGTGAACCAAAGAGAATGTCCAGAAATAATAAAATAATAAAGTATAGTCTGTGAAATGTAAAACTCAGTGGGCCAGCTAGACAATAGATTAGATACAGCTGAAGAGGGAATGCATTTACTGAAAGATAACCTGAATAAATGACACAGATTGAAGCACATAAAGTAAAGAGATGGGGGCAGGGGTTGGGGGTGGATGAAAAGGTTAAGAGAGATAGAGAACAGATAAACTAGGTCCAATATATGACTAATAGCAATTTCAGAAGGAGAGAATAAAGATGAGGAGAGTTGTGAACTATAGACTCTAGTTAATAATACTGTTTAAATATTGGCTCCTCAATTGTAACAAAAGCACCACACTAATTTAAGTGGGAAACTGTGCCAGGAAAGGGGGAAGTGGAGAGATGTATGAGAACTTTCTGTACTTTTTTCTCAATTTTTCTGTTAACCTAAAACTGCTCTAAAAAATAAAATCGATTTAAATAAATAAATAGTAACATATGCAATGGGTTAAAATTAAAGTTTAAATTGAACCATTTTAGAGGCAAAAAGAAAAAGGGCTGAGAAATAAATGACTAGCAAAAAACAAATGCATTAAAAATCCAGGACATTGAACATAAGCATTTATGGGTATTAAAATTCTTTTGCAGTAAAAGAAGTTTGCATGTTGAGAGCAGTATGGTAGAGTAGGAAAAGGAGAGGCTTGAGAGTCAAAGCTCATTTTTAAAGGCCAAAAGTCCTAACCAAAAAATATTCCTTATTATAAAACTTCTAAGGTAGGGCTAGATTTACTCCCCCATCACCAACAACCAAATTAAAGCCTGTTCAAGGACCACCCACAGAAGGGTGACAGCAGCCATTTTTCAAGATTCTTCAACACTTAGCCCAGGAACATACACAACTCCTGTCAAAAATGGGGGAAGCCCTTGTTTTCAAAACATGGTGCTCATCACTGTTTTTGCTCTCATTTGAAATCAGGTGGCTCTGAAGGAGGCTTTATTTCTTTGGGGTTAAGTTTAGCCCTCGAGACCTTTGCCTTAGCTTCCAGAACATCAGTGATGAGTGCTCAGGCCTTGCAGGCTCTCAAACAGCCCCCCGTGGTCCCGCCACCTCAAGGGTGCTCCAAGTTCAGGCACATCACAGAACCTGCAGCACTCTGCCCCTTTCCTAGTGAGGGAGGAGGGTTAAACACCCTGGCAGCTATTCCTGTCTTCAGCTCTTGAAGCACCAAGCCCGCAATCCAGGACTGGTTTATGGGTATAATAACATGTGTGGTTGCACAGGTCCCCCTGCTTAGAAGAGCCCTGAACTTACCTTAATGCTCTGTTGTTACCATTTTGTAATTCTTTTTTTTTAAAATTTAATTTAATTTTTGGCTGCGTTGGGTCTTCGTTGCTGTGTGTGGGCTTTCTCTAGTTGTGGTGAGCGGGGGCTACTCTTCATTGCGGTGCACGGGGTTCTCATTGTGGTGGCGGCTTCTCTTGTTGTGGGCTCTTGTGTGAGCTTCAGTAGTTGTGGCACGTGGGCTCAGTAGTTGTGGCATGCGGGCTCTAGAGCACAGGCTCAGTAGTTGTGGCACACGGGTTAGTTGCTCTGTGGCATGTGGGATCTTCCCGGACCAGGGCTCAAACCTGTGTCCCCAGCATTGGCAGGTGGATTCTTAACCACTGTGCCACCAGGGAAGCCCCATTTTGTAATTCTTTTTCTTTTTTTATTTTTAATTTATTTTTTTGGCTGTGTTGGGTCTTCGTTGCTGCACGCAGGCTTTCTCTAGTTGTGACAAGCGGGGCTACCCTTCGCTGCGGTGCGTGGGCTTCTCACTGCGGTGGCTTCGCTTGTTGCGGAGCACGGGCTCTAGGTGTGCAGGCTTCAATAGTTGTGGCACGCGGGCTCTAGAGCGCAGGCTCAGTAGTTGTGGCGCACAGGCTTAGTTGCTCCGCGGCATGTGGGATCTTCCCGGTCCAGGGATCAAACCCATGTTCCCCTGCATTGGCAGGCTGACTCTTAACCACTGCACCACCAGGGAAGTCCCTGTAATTCTTAAACATTATTTTTTTAGCTGAAAACAATGGAGGTTTATTCTTTTCTTTTCTTTTTTAAACTGTGAGATGAGGTTTATTTAAGAAAGCATTAGATGTTTTTGTAAGTCCATTAACTTTTCTTTGGGATTTACATGAAAATTCTGTTTCAATGTGTGTATATGAATAAGGATTTTTTTTTTCCAATGGAAGTATAGTTGATTGACAATATTGTGTTAGTTTCAGATATTCAGCAAAGTGATTCATTTATACATATATATATATATTTAAGATTCTTTTCCATTATAGGTTAATACAAGAAATTGAATATAGTTCCTTGTGCTATACAGTAAATCCTTGTTTATCTTAAACATTTTTAACGAGGGGCCCCACGTTTCCATTTTGCAGTGTCCTCTGAAAATTATATAGCCTGTCCTGCTCTAATCTCTTATTTATTATATAGTACACTAACATCATAGTTTAACTCCCCCGAATTTCTAACCAAGTGTTGCCAACCCTGGTGCCCACAGGAACCAAGCGTTGAAGTGTGAATGATTGCAGCAGGTGAGACAGGGAGCCAGTAGGGGGTGCTGCAGCTGTAGCGAGCAGGAAAACAAGCGTGTCCAAAAGGGGGAGCCAGTCCTCAGCTCTGCTAAGAGCTGGCTCAGTGTAGCCAGATCCTCCAATTTTTCAAGAAAAACTATGTACTTTAAAAAAAGTCATCATATTTTAAAATATTGTTTCAATTAGGAAAAATATCCTCTGTGTGGGCCAAACAAAACACATGTGCTTGGCTGTAACTCAGCCACTAGTTTATGATGTCTGGCCTAAGATTTCAAAAACAAAACCATGTTTTTTAATTTCCCTCTCTGTTTCTCAATAAACTTGACTCAATAAACTTTTCCCTCTCTTTTAGTACACAAAGGTAGTTAACAAAATTAAACAATGGAGAATCCGGGACTTAGCAATAGGTGCTTGCCTCCGTCCTGGGGGAAGGGAAGAAATTTCCTTTCATTATGGATGGATCGATGACAATAAAAACAAACGACAAGGCAACTCTCAATAGGTTATCTTGTATTTTATTACTAAATATCCCTGCCGCAGTTATTAATATTGTTGATCAGGCATGTGGATTGAATATATAAGTAAAATGACATGTTAAGGGACGCTAAGGAGTGAGTGGGATTCAGTGTCTTCTTGGGCTCTTGGCAGCGCCTGGCCGCTCTTCTCTAACCTAAAAGGTCCAGGGTGGTTCTGTTACATCAGGCAAAGGGATTAGGGGGCAGCCCCTCTCTTCCAGAGTCTCATGCAGATACTTTATAGAATTCTTTTTTATTGAAGTATAGTTGATTTACAATGTTGTGTTAATTTCTGCTGTTCGGCAGAGTGACTCAGTTATACACATATATACATCCTTTTTAATATTCTTTTCCAGTATGGTTTATCCCTGCGCTACACCGTAGGACCTTATTGTTTATTTACAGTAGGACCTTGTTGTTTATTGAATCTTTGAAACATAGTTCCCTTGGGGGTCAGTTTGGATGAGTGAAAGAAAGTCAGTGGATTACAAGGCCTTTAGAGAGATTTTTAAACAACAGAATGTGTAGTCATTCCACCACAGGATGCTGTCCTCTACACGCACACGCTTTTCCTACAATTCTTATGTATTTAGGGCTTATGTTCTAAAATTGTTTTCCTTCTTTTTCCATCTACCTGCCTGGCAAGTATTTCCATATTCTACTCATTAAATTAGAAGAAATGTTCCAGATATTCTGAGATTAAGATTTTTTCCTCCCCAAATTCCCTCCTAGCAGTACTGTATATAAGAATGTGCACTGCACGACTTCAAAGAGTGGCATGCACATTGTCATCTGTGGGGAACGTCTCCTTCTCCTGGAGCTGTACAGAGTCCAACACATAGCTATGCATGTGGCCGTTCCTCCTGGCAGCTGCCTGAGACCTAATGATAAGGACAGTGACTTAACTAATTAAAATATTGGAAGCTCCTCCTATATTATAGGAGGAGCTATGACATGAATATAACATGAATACACAAAATCTGTGATATAGATACACTGCAACTATAATCGTTGCTTTTTCCTTTTTCGTTAAAAAATCTTTAATTCCTCTCCAGTGCCTTCAGGATTACGTCTGTTACCAGTGGCTTCTAAAAAGGCTGGGTTGATTTTATCAGAACCATTTGGATGAGTTGTTTAAAAAATAAAGATTCCCAGAGAGAAAGGAAAAAATAAAAAGAGATTCCAAGACTCTAGATTGAAGATTCTGGCTTGAGAGGCCTAGAGTAGGGCCTGGGATTCAGTGTTTTAGAAAGCAGCCTGGCATGCCCAGTCCCATTCCCACCAGGGAATTCTGCTGAACAGCCCTGTTTAGGAAACACTGGTCTACCTCAATGCTGGACCACAAGGCCCTTCACAGTTGTGCTTCAACCAGCTTGACTCATTTCATACCACATGTTGTATTTCAGCTTTAATGGAAGATTCACCATCACTGAATACATCATGTTCTTTGGTGCCTCATATTACACATTCCTCTGTCTACAAGAGTTTTGCTTGGATTTTTCTGTCAAGTGAACTTGTTTCTTGGCCTTTAAAACCTAAATGACATGGTATCCCCTTGAATTGTGATGGTAGTACTCCGTTGCCTAGAATCAATTATTCCTGCCAAGTTCTTATAACAGTATGTATTGTAGAAGTGATCCTCAAATATTGTTGTTTCAATACTTCCCCCAAAAGAATTTTTAAAACCCTGTACTTAATATAAAAATTTATTTGCCTCATAAGTTTAAATCACTACCAATGATATAATTTGTAGCACATTAAAACATCAGCTCTTTATAATAAACATATGCCATCACTTTCTCAAATATAGACAAAATAATCTCAGTACTTTAGGTCAGGTTCTTGTAAAAGAAGACACCATTCTAGTGCAAGTGATTTATTAAGCAGGAGCTCCCAGAAGAAATGGGGAAGGGAGTGGGAAAAACATGATAGGATTAAGGTGACGTCCCAGCCTTAGCCTGATGCTGCTGGGAGCTTAAATGGCAATTGCACATCCAAGTTTATCCCATTTCTGGGCAACAGAACTGTTTTGAAACTCTGCACTTGTCATTATTGGCTGTGAGACAGTGAGTGTGTGTGTGGTGGGGGTGGGTAGAGGGCAGGAAACAGACTCCCAGGCTTCTTCTCCTCTATTTTAGAATGAAGATGCTCCAGCAGCCTAAAGCAAGAACAGCCAAGCATACAAACTGGGAGATGGGGCACAGCACTAAGTAGATTATATTATCTGGGCAATCTGGATGGGTTCCAGAGGTATCCTCAACAATACCCCATGATGTGATAATATTATTAATTTAAAAAGTATATTAGACTTCTGATTCTGGAAGATGGAGTAGATATACTTTTTCCTATTCCTTTCACTAAGTGCAACTAAAACCTCTGGACAGGGAATTCCCTGGCGGTCCAGTGGTTGGGACCTGGCACTTTCACTGCTGGGGCCTGGGTTCAGTCCCTGGTTGGGGAACTAAGATCCTGCAAGCCACGCAGCACAGCCAAAAATAAAAATAAAAACTCTGGACACTATGTATAGAATAAACATAAGAAGACTCTGAGAGGTGACAAGGGAAAGGTAGACCAGCTAGGGATTTGGGGACCTAAAGAACAACATAATTGTGAGTTCCCTGGGTTTTCTTTTTACCTCACATATCCCAGACTGGGCATTGGAAAAGCCAGCAACCCGGAAATGTCAATGGGCTCAAACAAACAAACAAAAAGCCCCAACAAAAGTCTGCTTCTCTAGCCAAAGAACCAGGAAACAGTCAAACAAGAGAACACTTGAAAAGTAACAGCTCTACTGGAGAGGCCCAGCAGTTAGTCAGAGCATAGGAGACAGACCAGGACAGGAGAGGCGGGAGTCATTGTCTCAGAGGTGAAGGCTACTGGGATGGATGAGTTAGCTGGGGTGCAGACAGGAATGCAAGATGAAGGCCAAAGACAGAAACTTGGGAATGCCTACAGCGTTATTACCCTTTAGTTTCCAATTAGAGAACGACTTGAGAGCTTTAAAAGAAAAAATACACGTGCTTATCCCTGGAGATTCTCAGGTCTTTTCTGCATTTTTTCAAGGTTCTAAAGATGATTCTAAGGTGCAATAAATGTTGAAAAATATTAAAGTGTTGGAGAGAAAAATAACTGATGATTCACTATAAACAGGGAAATGATTGGGAAGAAAGCATTCAGGATGCTGATGAAAGGGCAGATTCAGGGGTCTAAGAGTGTTAATGGGGCCAAATGTTGCAGGATGGCAAGAAGATGGAGGACTCAAAATGACTAAGGGAAATATTAGTATCTTACTTTAAAGGCCAAAGAGAGAGTTCAGAGCCATGATAGAAAAAAGGAGTAAACCTGGGCATATATCCAGACAAAACTATAATTCGAAAACATACATGCACCCCTATGTTCATAACAGCACTTATAGTAGCCAAGACATGGAAACAACCTAAATGTCCATTGACAGATGAATGGATAAAGAAGATGTGGTACATATTCACGATGAAATATTACTCAGCCATAAAAAGAATGAAATAATGCCATTTGCAGCAACATGGATGGACCTAGAGAGTATCATACTAAGTGAAGTCAGAAAGACAAATAACATATGATATCACTTATATGTGGAATCGAAAATATGACACAAATGAACTTTTCTATGGAACAGAAATAGACTCATAGACATAGAGAACAGACTTGTGGTTGTCAACAGGGAGAGAAGCAGAGGAGGGAAGGATTGGGAGTTTGGGATTAGCAGAGGCAAACTACTATATATAGAATGGATAAACAAGGTCCTACTGTAGGACCTATACTCTAATATTCCTAATGTTAAGGCTCTCTTGAAAGGGTATTATAGTTCTTCTGTTTTACAGAAGTAGAAACTGAAACTTAAGGATAAGCATTAAAAATCATAATTTTATTTTTGCAATGACTATGTGACTAAAAACAATGGTATTTAAGAGCAAATATTGATATTATACACAGCTATTTTTAAAAGCTAAGGGTTTCCCTAAAATATAGAGAAAAATTAAATCTTGTTTTTCTGAAAGGCTGATACACTCAACTAACTAAAATACTCCTATAAAGAGCAGCTTTATAATATCTATTAGAAACATTATTCTACCAAGACACTTCAGAACCAAATCTCAGTAATCTTCAGGGAAGATAGTAACACTGATTCCTGGATCATCATGATCATCAATTTCAAGTTCTTTATTATTTCCTTCAGTAATATATTTGCCACATGCTTTTTCTGGGTTTCTTTTTTTCTTGTGAGTACATGATGAGTTATTTTTCTCTTTGATTTTCTCTTTGGGATATGAGGTCATAGAAATAGTTTCTTTTTCCAAAGCATGTTGTAGGCAGTTGTAAAACCTGTAAAGAAATAAAGTATTATTGTTATATCTGTGTGTTCTGAAACAAAATGAAATACACCTAGAATTTATAAATTACATAAACCTGATGTCTCATATTAACCTCAAGATATAGAATAAATCACAGAAATAACGTGCTTCTTGCTTTTATGATTTTTTACTTAGGAAAAGAAATGTTTCAGTTCTTTAAGTACAGTCCTGAAAACTGGTTTGGAATCACCTCTTGATAACCTCTATCCTACCTTAATTTCTATTCCAGATATAGGAATCAAACAAAGATTAAAAAAAAAGAAAATATATATTCTTTCAAAAGAATCATAAATGTAATAGAGGCTCATTTTAGAGAATTTGCAAAATATGTGAAGTTACAAATACAGATCACCTTTACATAACTACCTAAAAATAATGACTCTCATATTTTTTCTTTCCAGTTTATTAGTGTATTCTGAATTAATACATCTGTACATGTATACATACACCTGTCTTTTATACAATTGTGATATTACATATAAAGTTTTACATTGTTTTTTCAGATTTAATATTTATTGAAAACACTTTCCATATCACTAAATGAACTACAAAATAATACTTTTTAATGGTAGTATAACATTATGCCACTTAGATTGGTCTTAATTTACTTTCAAATTTTCCCAATACAAACAACAATGTGATAAACATTTTGGAAATAATGTGATCTGAGTTTCTAGCTATTTAGGATAGATACCTAGAAATGTAACTGCGTGGTTAAAGGTTATAAATATTTAAGGCTCTTGATAAGTACTACCTGTTTTCCAGAATGCGTGTTCAAAAAATATGCTTCTAAGGGCAGAACTTGAGAGACCACTTCACTCATACAGTGAATATTACATCAAAAAACATGCTTTACTTATAGGTGATTACGGTCTCTCATTATTTATATTTTCATTGCTTTGTTTGAAAGTGAAATTGAACATTTTTTATTAGCTATTTTAATTTTTTAATGTAAATTATTCTTTTCCTTTACTCATTTTCCTGCTGGAGTTTTTGTTAGTTTTCAGCATACGTTGGAAAGCAGCAGGATGGCTTGGTATGCTGTGTGTGCTTCACACGAGTGGTCCCCTGGGAAAGCTGAGGTTGGCTAATTCCAACCTCACTGACTCTCAATTTCCTCATTTATAAAACTAGCTATTATCCTGTACCTAGCAGGGCTATCGGAGGGATATATATGTAAGTACCTAGCACAGTGCCTGGCACCGAGTAAGTTCTCAAAAACGACTATTTTTACGGAATATAAACTCCATAAGACCAAGGACTCCATCTATCTTGTCTTCTGTTATATTCTTAGCATGGAGTACAGTACAGCCACACTTGGGTAAAAATATGCCAAATAAGTGAATAAATAACTACTGAACAAAAAAGGTAAATATGGATGTATTATCTTAGGCCCCAAATAAAATGATCTAAAAGTTGAGAACTCCTTTGCCACTGTCGGGATCTCATCATGCTTTAATATCCTATTATAATGGGAGGCTATGACAGGAAATTTCTGACATCTGCAGAAGAGATTGCTATTTGGGCCAATTTTCTTCTTTCTTTAATTCAATGAACAGGCTAAGTTCTGCTTGCAAAAGCTCTAAAACTGCCCTTAAAAACCCAAGATAATCACCTCTTACCAAATACTCCACACAATGCTAATATATACCTAACATGATTACTAATATCCTATCCATATTTCAAGAACTTATATACTCATCACTGTACACCTTGATATCCAGCACCATGCCTGGCAGATAATAAGGGCTAATTGATATTTCTAAAATGAATAAATCAATCTCAAAGAGGGAGGTACAGTAAAAGGGAAAACAGTATTTTAAGAGTTATAGCAAAAGGCTTTGAAAAAATTAACTGATGTTTAATTTTTTAGACCCCATAACATGGTAACAACCTTTTCATTTAATGCATTCCTTATATCCTTACTTAACTGAAACCTGGTTTCCCACAAAGACACCACTGCCCTGCATTCCTCTTAAGTGAAGACTGCTTATTATTTCCATACCCTCCCTCAGAGTCGAGTGATAAGGTCAGAATTCACCTGCCTCACCAACAGTTTGCCAGACTAAACTCCTTCATGTGCCCCTCTGGTTATCTAACAATATTCTGTTCAGTCCTTTACATTCATGGAAACTTCTACACTTGGCTTTATCTTTGTCTCCAGGTCTTGCCATCATTCTGGGTGACTTCAATGACTGGTTTTCTTCTCATCTTCCACAATGCCTATTTAGAATGGTTTTAAAAAATGACCCAGTAGCATAACTCATTTTATCTAAATCAAATCCAAGCATGCTACAAAAGGGTATGAATCACCCTTATCTGATAACAAGAGGTTATTCATGATGTGCAACTTTATCTTCTATCACTCTCTACCCAACCCTGCTCTTTAAACTTAGGTAACCAAGTCTTTTCTCTGGATTCTACTGCATTCCTAGAAAATTAAAGATAAGACTAAATTCCTCTTTTATGATCACAGAGAATTAACAGCTGTGTAAAATACCTTGTCAATTACATTAAAAAGTAATTAAAGAGGAACAGGTGCCTTACTTTAATCTTCTATCAAACAACCTAAGAATTCAAAGCTATATCCTTGGGGTACCAAAAAAACAACTGGTAAAGTGGAACAAAGACCTTTCCATGTTGAAAGCCAAGAATAAAACTTCAACTACTTTTTTGTTTTCCTTGGTTAAGGGAACTTTTAAAATGTCCTTTGGGAAACTATCTTACTCAGTAAGTCAGAAATTTGTTTTCCAATTACATGTTCTCTTCTCATGATATGACCCTTTATACAGCATTCTAAAGCCCAATTCTCAAAGTGTAATTTTCTCAGCTCTCAAAGGCAACAAAAAGAGTTTGGAGTATAAAAAGAAATGTATGCTCAGGTAACTGTTTTTTTCCCCCCTCAAAAGAAAATCAAATTGTCTTCAGTTTTTCTGCTTCCACTGTCAAGACTATCATGACATAGGGCAACCTGTATATACTTCTCTTCATGAGAGAACTTTTCAGAACAGTCCTGGGAAAATGAATTCTTGTTTCTCGGATCTGTTAGAGGACCATGTGCAATGAAAAGCTGGTATTTCGTTGACTTCCGAAATAGGAACATAAAATAAATGAAATCTAGGCACAATTTCATACCCTTTTAAGGCTTCCATTATTAACAAATAACAAAAGAAGGCTATTCTCATATATCATGTATTTGGATTTTTAACTGATTTTAAGCTCTAGAATTTTTTATTAAAAAACATGTATGTGGGCTTCCCTGGTGGTGCAGTGGTTGAGAGTCCACCTGCCGATGCAGGGGACATGGGTTCGTGCCCTGGTCCGGGAAGATCCCACGTGCCGCGGAGCGGCTGGCCCCCTGAGCCATGGCTGCTGAGCCTGCGCGTCCGGAGCCTGTGCTCCGCAACGGGAGAGGCCACAACAGTGAGAGGCCTGCGTACTGCAAAAAAATAAAAAAAATAAATAAATAAATAAAAAACATGTATGTGACAGGGCCTGTGCCAGTGCTAGAAACAGATAAGAAATGTGGTCTGTGCCCTCAGGGAGCTCAGGGTTTAATGGGGGCTGCAGAGCCGTAAAGATACACTCAACGTGCCATGAAAGATCATGAAATATTCCTTGGAAAAAAAACCAATGCCTGGGCTGAATTGCAAGAATGAGTGGAAGCTGGCTAGTAAAGGGAGAGGAATTATGAGAGGAAAAATTGAAGGGAGGGGACATCCAAGGAGGAACTATCAGAAAATATGTGTTTTCACTATTTACTTCTCTGATCTTCATTATCTACTTCTCTGATCTTAAGTATATAGGGAGTTATTTATTTACTAGCTTTAGTTCCATTTTAAAAAATAAGACTTGACTCCTTCTCTTCTCCTCCCATTTCTATCTGCTGCCACATTCGGGTTATGTTCTGCAGTATCTCTCCTATTCATTTTGTTACTCAGGGTCCTGTTAATTCTTGCCTGGACTGTGTAGCAAGAGCCTACTCCTGCTTGCCCCATGAGTAAGCCATTTTATATCTTCCAGAATAATCACCCTAAGGCTTTGAAGCCATAAAAGTAGTACTACTGCTAGAGTCTGTCAGCTAAATTGAGCAAATATTTATTGACCGCTATGCTCCTGTCAGACACTCAGAAAATAATAAGTAACTGTCTTTGCCTTTGGTGAACTCAATATAATGTGTTAACTTTTAAGTTCCTTTATTGTTTAGGATGAACTCAATAAACATTTATTGGGTTTCTACTGTGAGCCAGACACTCTATAAGGTTTTAGGATGAGAGATATTTGAAGTGTGTGTATGTATGGGTATGTGTTTGGTTGGTGGGAGGGGAAAGTCAGTCCTATACAAATGTGACCAAGTTGTACTGGGGAAAAAAAGACATATGTGCAATTAAACAACTGTAATTTAATATGGTTCACATTTCTGTTTTCACTGAGGCATAAACTGTAATAATGCTGGTAAATGATAATGAGAATTTGAACCAAGGAAATGGGTAAATGAGGTTGAGATTAAGATAAGAAAGATATTAAGGAAAGGCTGATGGGATATTTTGGTTAGATATATTCGATAGGTTATTAGACATATGGGCCCAGGACTCAGGAGAGATTTGGAAGATCTACCAGTATCTGAGGAAGTGGCTAAAGCAATGGGCCAGGAAAGGAATCCTGGAGAATGACAGCATTTAACCAACATATAGAATAACAAGAGAAATCCAGAAGGAAGCTAAGAAAAAGCACCACAAACAGGAAGGAAAGCAGCAAAGTGATGTAACAGAAATTCTTACTGACAGGTATATGAAATAATGCTCAATGTCACTAATCATCAGGGAAATGCAAATCAAAACCACAATGAGATATCACTTCACACCTGTCAGAACGGCAATTATCAGAAAAACAAAAGACAACAAGTGTTGGCAAGGATGTTGAGAAAAGGAAACCCTTGTATACTGTTGGTGGGAATGTAAAATGGTGCAGTTCCTGTGGAAAAGAGTATGGAGGTTCTTCAAAAAATTAAATATAAAATTACCACATCATCTAGCAATTCCACTTCTGGGTAAATATCAAAAATAACTGAAAGCAGACACTCAAACAGATATTTGTATACCCATGTTCACAGCATCATTATTCACAATAGCTAAAAGGTAGAAAAAACTCAAACATCCATTGATGAATAAATGGATAAACAATATATGTTAAATACAATGGAATATTATTCAGCCTTAAAAAGAAGTAAACTTCTGCAAAGGAGGCAAGACTATACAATGGAGAAAAGACAGTCTCTTCAATAAATGATGCTGCGAAAACTAGACAGCTACGTGTAAAAGAATGAAATTAGATCACTCCCTAACACTATACACAAAAATAAACTCAAAATGGATGAAAGACCTAAATGTAAGACCAGACACTATAAAACCCTTAGAGGAAAACGCAATCAGAACACTGACATAAATCGCAGCATTATCTTTTTCGATCTGTCTCCTAGAGTAATGGAAATAAAAACAAAAGTAAACAAATGGGACCTAACTAAACTCCAAAGCTTTTGCACAGCAAAGGAAACCATAAACAAGACGAAAAGACAATCCTCCAAATGGGAGAAAATATTTGCAAACAATGCGACCAACAAGGGATTAATCTCCAAAATTAACAAACAGCTCATGTGGCTCAATATCAATAAAACAACCCAACCAAAAACTGGGCAGAAGACCTAAACAGACATTTCTCTAAAGAAGATATACAGATAGCCAAGAGGCACATGAAAAGATGCTCAACATCACTAATTACTAGAGAAATGCAAATCAAAACTACAATGAGGTATCACCTCACACCAGTGAGAATGGCCATGATCAAAAAGTCTACAGACAATAAATGCTGGAGAGGGTGTGGAGAAAGGGAACCCTCCTACACTATTCATGGTAATGTAAAGTGGTGCAGCCACTGTGGACAACAGTAAGGAGGTTCCTTAAAAAACTAAAAATAGAGCTACCATATGATCTAGCAATCCCATTCCTGGGCATCTATCTGGAGAAAACCATGGTTGGAAAGGATATATGCACCCCAATGTTCATTGCAGCACTGTTTACAATAGCCAACACATGGAAGCAACCTAAATGGTCCATCGCAAATGAATGGATAAAGAAGATGTGGTACATGTATACAATGGAATATTACTCAGCTATTAAAAAGAATGAAATAATACCATTTGTAGCAACATGGATGGACCTGGAGATTATTATACTAAGTGAAGTAAGTCAGACAGAGAAAGACAAATAACATATGATATCACTTCTGTGTGGAATCTAAAAAAATGATACAAGTGAACTTATTTACAAAACAGAAACAGATTCACAGACTTAGAAAACAAACTTATGGTTACCAAAGGGGAAAGGTGGGGGGAGGGATAAATTGGGAGTCTGGGATTGACATATACACACTACTATATTTAAAACAGATAACCAACAAGGACCTACTGTATAGCACAGGGAACTCTGCTCAATATTCTATAATAACCTAAATGGGAAAAGAATTTGAAAAAGAATAGATATATGTATATGCATAACTGAAACACTTTGCTATACACCTAAAACTAACACAACATTGTAAATCAACTATAGTCCAATATAAAATAAAAATTAAAAAAAAAGCAAACCCGCAAAAAAAAAAAAAATAAGGTAAACTTCTGATCACACTACAACATGGATAAACCTCGACAGCATTATGCTAAGTGCAATAAGCCAAACACAGAAGGATAAATATTGTATGATTCCACTTGTATGAGGTACCTGGAATAGTCAAAATCATAAGAGACAGAAAACAGAAGAGTGGTTACCAGGGGCTGGGAGTTTGGGGAGTGGAGAATTATTGTTTAATGGGCATGGAGTTTCAATTTGGGATAATGAAAAGGGTCTGGAGATAAACAGCAGTGATAGTGGTGGTTGCACAGCAATGTGAGTGTATCTAATGCCAATGAACTGTATAACGGTTAAAACTATAAATTTTAGTTATGTATATTTCACCACAAAAAAACCAACCATTGGAAATATTCATTTACTTTTTCAGTCTAATTTGCTTTATTTTTATCAATATTATATGCCAATATATTTGGCCCTTTTACTCTATATTTAAAAAAAATTTTTTTTTAAGATGCCATGTTTTTTTAAATTGGAGTATAGTTGACTTACAATGTAGTGTTAGTTTCAGGTGTACAGCGAAGTGAATGAGTTATACATACACATATATCCACTTTTTTTAGACTCTTCTCTCATATAGGTCATTACGTAGTATTAAGTAGGGTTCCCTGTGCTATACAGTAGGTCCTTATTAGTTACCTATTTTATATATAGTAGTGTGTATATGTCAATCCTTACCTCCCAATTTATCCCTCCCACCACCCCTTTCTGCCCTGGTAACCATAAGATTGTTTTCTACATCTATAACTCTATTTCTGTTTATTCTACATTTTATTTAACATTTATTGTCTTATTACAGTTGGTGAGAAGAACATGGCTAATTCCATCCAACCCAAGTCAGTCCCGATCTCTTATTAACGGCTACAAAGATAGCCCTCCACTTGTAATGGGTAAATAGATCTCCAAACTTCACATTTTTTTACCTGGAAATCATTATGTATGAAATTTTCTTACTCTTCCCACTAAGAAGTGGGCTTAGGAATTGTTTTTTTTACAAAAGAGGCTTTTTTTTCTATTAAAATTATTTTACCTTTTGATTTTCGTATCTCAAGAATATTTCTTATTGCTGGAATGTTACACATTAGGATTTTAAATTTTAAAAATTCTCTTATTACAGTTGTTTGAATTATGAAACTTTGGTCCTGTGAGAAACCAATTTTAGTACTCAACGTCTGATTGCAGAACTCATCACCTCCAGTGTTTATTTTTTCTCTTTTCCACAGCAGAAGAGTAACTCTTTCTCTGCATTTGGTTGAATATACAGCTGTTCCCAAAGCAGCTCCCTAATTTGTTCACCCTTTCTGAATTCACATGTAATCTTCTAATCAGTATCTTAAGAAACTTTTTACCCTTCTTTAATTTTTCACTGATTTTATATGATGAGCATGACTCTCTTGATAGCAGCATGCACACCATAATCTCGAAACATATTTTTGAGTCAATGGATTTAAAGCATAATTTGATTTTATAGTTGGTGAACGTGACTCAATTAACTTCACCAGGTGTATAGTTAGTTGATCTTGGGCTATATTTATAATCTTATTGAAATTCAAGTAAGGAAACAGAGAAACTGATTTGCTACCTTGTACATTTTCGCAAACAGTCTCACTAGAATACTATCTAACAACCGTAGTCAACTTTTGGAATGCTACCAGTAAGTACCTACATACAGTTCAAACTCTGTAGTCTGGTGGAGTGGCTGGGTACCTTCAGTTGCTTACTTGAAATCATCACTATATTTAGAATGTTTGCTCAAAGAACCTTGTGGCCAGGTAACCTCTCAGCTTTTTTCAGCCAGGCTTCCGCTAAAAAATTCAGTCCTAATGCCTGAGGACATCCATTGTATGTCATGAATTACTTCTCTCCAATGTATCTAGACTAGTACAAGTTATATACCACTGTTGGGAGAACTGAGAAATAGCCACTCGAATAATTTTGTTAATTCTGTGGTTCAAATAAGGAGCCCTGGTTAAGAAAGCCTGGATGGGGCTACTGATGTGATTATAGGTTTATTCTCTGTATGAGTCGGTGAACAAGGAGAAAGGCTATCCTATCCTAAGAATCCATGACATAACACGGACAGGGCCTGTCATTATACATATGCCATCTAGTGTATACTAAAATTGTTCTCTATGATAAGTAGGTACAAGAAAAATGAAGCCAAGAGAGTTGAGTAAGTTGTGGGGGAAGCAGGATTCAAACTCAGTTCTGCCTCTGGAGCCCATTTCTACCCCTTTCCACCATGCCACACTGCTGCCATTGGCACTTCTGGCCTTAGCTGCTTCATAAAAAGTTCTAGGTATTAAAGAATTTTAAGCAGGCAAATTAAGCAATAGTATTCCTTTTCATTTCAGACAGGATTCTGATGGTGATACGGAGAATGGCTTAGCAGAGAGACATACTGGAAGCATTCTACTATGAGACCAGCTAATAAGGTTACTGCAATGGTCCTGAATAGAGAACACGGCAAGAAGGGTGGGGAGAGAAGAATGACTCAGGAGTTATTTAGGTAGTGATTGGCTAGTTGTGAGGTGACCAAAGGGGTGGGGGAAAAAGCAAAAAGAAAATAATAAATGACAACAAGATGACCATCAGTCCTTAAATAACTCAGAAATTTACATCTTACTGATGGTAGGTCAGTGGCATTTATCTTCATATATAAAAGGCAGCATAATAGTCACTTCTTTACA
Source organism: Delphinus delphis (assembly GCF_949987515.2). Taxonomy (NCBI): domain Eukaryota; kingdom Metazoa; phylum Chordata; class Mammalia; order Artiodactyla; family Delphinidae; genus Delphinus; species Delphinus delphis. Next base: position 64,532,684 of record NC_082683.1, on the reverse strand, counting down.
TCAAAGATTCTATTCTTAGGAAAAAGTTGAAAAAGAAAGTCATGTAAAATTAATCTACCAGGAGGTGAAGTTTAAGAACAAGAGAAATATAAAGATGTGACTTGATAGCCATAGTCCTTCTGACTGGTACAGTTATGCCAATTCAAATCTAATGCATGACAGGAGCGGGGTTCTGAGCTAGCCAGAGGTATAAAATATTTAGCAGACTAAAATTAACCAGGCTGTTCTCCTCAAAAGGAGATTCTAGGTAGTCTTCAGTAGGTCACACCTAGGAGGTAGAGTGTACCTCCCCCCTGGCTGCCTTCAACTGGATCAGTTATGGTCCCTGGGGCTGCTGGGCTCTCCTACCTGAGTGACTGTTTCTCCTTTATGCCTGTTGCTGGCAGTCACGTGTCCCACTATCCTCCATGGAGCTTCCTCCCCTTTATGCTCCATTTAGTACCCATTGCAGTCTGGCCTACTCTAATCAGTTACTTGCATCATCTTAATTATTCATGATAAGGCTACAAATATAAAAGCAGTTGGGAGTATAAACTGAAGATGGTGTATATTAATAGTTTCAAAGAAGACCTAGGCATGTAAGACTATACCTTTCAATTCTCTTCTTGTTTTCCTCCATTTTTTGATTTGCTATCTTTATCAGGAAGTTGATATATTCCTCCGTCACCATCAGTTTTCCTTTATGGGTTAATGGAACTTCTAAGCCATGTGTGCTCCGGACAGCCTGCAAGGAGCAATTTAGATATGATGACTTATGTACTAGAGACACTGAAGATAACTAAAGAAAAGTCCCAGTCAGGGCTGTGTTTATATATAGTTTAGCTCCATTACAACATTTAAGTTTGTGCTTTGATATAATTTAGTCAAATACAGTTGAATCAAAGGAGAGTCAAATAGATTTTCCCATCGTATAAAATCATTTGTAAAGCAAGTCATTCTATACATTGTCTTTCAGAGAAGCACATATTATCAAAGAATCCAATGAACTTAACAGTATCACTGTCACTAAAGCTAAGGGAGCTTTAATACACTATTTAAAGAAAATAAATAAATGAAACCTCAACAGAAGCTTCAAGGGAAAATCAAAATGGACTGGATGCTAAAGGGCCTCTTAGCACTGCTTGAGCAGGGTTGTTACAAGATAAACCATGCCTTTTCTATCTCACAAAGTGGCTGCTTTCTCAATGCTTTAGGGCTGCCGATGAAACAGTCAACATATTCCAAGTAAATCCAAACACTGGATATAGGTTAAGAAACAACAAAAACTATTATGAGGCATAAAAATTCATTCAACAAGCCTTTACTAAGCATCTGCAGTGTTCTAAGCCCCATGTAAGGTATGAAGGTACAGGATGAATATAACATGGTTCCTGCCCTTAAAAGAGCTAACACTTCTGAACAGGAAACAAACAAGTGAACAGAGAATCACAATACATCATGGTGCTATGACAGAAGAAACACATACGTGTACATGTGCATGCATGCACGTACATGTGCACACAAAATGCTAAGGAAATGTAGAAGAGGAGCAACTAACTGAGACAGGTCGTGGTTTTATGGGAAATGTGGCATCTGAATTGGAATTTTAAAGGGTAAGTGTAATTTCACCAGATGTAAAAATGGGAGAAGGGGAGCATTCCAGCCAGACGATTAACTTTTCTATAGTCATGGGAACATGAAAAGCATAATACATTTGGGAAATAACCAATAGTATTCTGTCTGGCTGGGGTGGAAGTATGCTGGCAGAACATGAGCATAAATAAGGCCTGAGAAAACACCAGGAGACCTTGACTTCTTTAAAAGGGGGATTCTGACAGTATTGGCTAGAGGGACTGCAGGAGAAGATGGGTAGGAGGAAGACCAGTCAGGAGACCACTATAAAGATAGAGGTGAGGGACGATGACGGCTCAAGCAGGCACAGTGGCAGAGGGCTTGGAGAGGTGGAGTCAGGAGTGAGAAATCAGAGGTAGATGGGACAGGACTTGTCGCTAATTGAATATGGAAGATAAAGGAGAGAAGGTGAAAGAGTGGCTCTGTTCTTGCCTGGGCCACCACATGCAGTGGGGACTGAGATGGGGATGCAAATCAGTACTACGAGCTTTCATTTTCTGTTTAGTCATGCTTTACAGATGTCTTCTTCTTAAGCCACCTCATTTTGGAAAACAGGCTATCCGTTAAAAATAGAAAAAAGTAAAGTCTAGGGAGCTAGAATGGAAGCCGATCTGAAGTAGTTCAAAAGCAAACAATGTACACCATGCCAAACAGTAAACACAAACAGTAGCTACCACGTGTGATCAGAGAGAATAGGGCAAAATCAGTAGGGGTTGGCTTGGCCAGGAAAGGACTCAGAGAGGCTGTGGGACTTAGAAGGAGCCTTAAAGATCTTCTAGTCCAGGGGTCGGCAAACCTTTTCTGTGAAAGGATAGATAATAAATATTTTCAACTTTGCAGGCCATATAATATCTGTCACAACTACTCAATTTTGCCATCGTAGCACAAAAGCAACCTTAGACAGTAATTAGTCAAATGGGTGTACTAGAACTGCCCGCCCGAGGGCTGAATGTGGCCCTAGGGCAGTAGTTCGATAGATCCCTGATATAGCTGAGACAATTCAGTCCCTGATGGATCCAGGCAGAAGGCTTTAGACCCCCTGTCTGTGATTCTTTCCACTACATCATGATGCTGATTAAACTGGGCCTTGACTATTTAGGATGAGGAGGACGGAGAGAATCAAGTTAAAAGTAAGTGGAGGGGAATACTGTAAAATAAGACCTCAAATGTAAATCTAACAACTCTGGACTTCGCCCTGTACAGAAAAGTCAGTCACTGAAGGTTTCTGGGCAAGGGAATGACAAGAAGATTTGAGCAGAAGGTTATTCAATAATCTGGATTACTTCATGATCAAAAAATTGCTTTTTGCCAAAAGGTGTCGTACCAACATAGTCTTTCCTCTCTTTCCCACTGTTATGCCGGAGTTCCTGAAACCAGAATCTATTGCCACTGAATGCTGTAAGAAAATAAATTTGTTAAATTTGGAACATCTGGCTAATCAAATAAACACTTTAGCCCTACAAACTGCAGAAACATTTATAACCCCAAATCTATAATTAAATAAAACACTAGTTGATTAAACTAGCATTGCATTAATTTTGGTAGAAAATTTAAAAGTTTAAAATTAAATCTACTCACATACCTATAAATTCAAGTATAATCACAAAATTTTACCAGAATCTGTGCATCCTGCAACTGTCGACACTGCACATGAAGAACAAGTGGTTCAAATTTCAAAATGGCATCGCCATTGGCTTTCTTTAGGGCTACAATCTAAATAAACGGAAAATGTTAGGATCAGACACAAGTACATGATCCTGTTCTTTGGTGACCCTTTATCCTATATAACTTCAATTCTCCCAAGGAACTTTCAGACTCATTCTGCATCCTTCCACAGTAACTTTTCACTCTGTTTTCTTGGTCCTCTTTCTCCAAAACTTATTGATCTGCTTATTCTTTTAAGAGACCTGATTTCTAATTCTCTCATAAACCTTCTGTGTCATTCTTTCCAACCATACCTCAAAAAAGTCAACTACTACTCTATTTAATTCCATAGCAGATTTTTCATTAAGGAATATGGTACATAAAGACTAGAAGATCTAGAAGGTAGTAGAAGGTCTGTTTAAATGTTTTGCTGTTAGATTGAGGTTTGAGACACATATACTATTATGTCTCAGCTAGAAGCTATATAAGGCAGTTGTTACTTCTGTCTGCCTAGTCTCCCTGCACCATCCTCCCTCCTTCACATCATTTGATTCTGGTGGCACTGTCAAGCGTGACCCTGTCACTCATCATTCCCACTATCATAATATCAGAGACGCCAAGTGCCTAGGTGTGATCAAGGATAGCATTCCATTCTACTGGCAAAAATAGCGGATCCCAGTGGGGAGAACACCTAACCAGGAAGGATGACTCAGTGTCCTTTGGAAATGACACATGGATCTTAAAAAGTAAATCTTTTTCTGCTGGGGTTGCTGGCAGCTATCTTTCCTGCCACAGTGATTATCTGCCACAGAAGAGAAGGGCAAACATACAGAGAGAACCAGTACCCAAAGGAGATGGAGACTGAGTGAGCTTTGAAGACAACATTTAAGCACCTGAGCCAGTAATGTAAAATGCCTGACTAATGCAAACTTATATGAACTCATCTAAACATTTTAATTTAGGAAACTAAATAATCCAGGGCAGATAATAACCTCCCATAACTAAAAAAAAAGCCATTGTAATGAATTCTCTTTAGGCTTTATAATCTACAGTCATTATGATTCTATACATAAACCACTTTGAATTTTCTATTCTTTTCATATGTATTTAAAGTGACTGTGAATTAAAGTTTATTTCTAAATTTATATATAAAAACTTACCACATCATCTTTCATACAGGGTTTGTGTGTGACCAGTAGCCAGCAACAGTTTTGTTTCTGAACCTCAGAACCATTTATACCCTAAAGTGAAAAAATAACATAATTTAATTTATCATATAATATCTACAAAATAATAAGTACAATGTATAGCATATTTTAGGCTTTCTTAAATTAATAATCCCACGTGATTTTAAGTATTACTGAGAACAATTCAACAGGCTTTTGGGTAAAGTTAACGTAAATGTTAACAAAAATGAAACCAAATTATTTGAGATAGAAAGTAATTTGTTTATTAAGGTAAAAGAACTTAATAAATATTTTCTGAAATACGGTCATGATTTTGTCAGGAGCAAAGGGATTATCACAAGGGGCTGTACACGAATAGCCCCTAAATTGTACTCTAGCTGTTTTATATGATTAGCACAATATTAAAAAAAAATTTTTTTGAATTCCTTTTGTAAGAAAGCACTGTTCCAGTCCCACACAGGACCTACCACTTTTTACTGACACCTGATCTGTTCATACCTTCCTATGTCCCTAGTCGCTATAGGCATAAATTTGTGACCTCTGGATTAGACCTTATGTGTAGTCCCAAAGGGCAGAGCTAGGATTGAAAGGTCAAAATTAAGAGAGGGCAAATATTTTAACGTAACTTTTTGCTTATTAACTGGAAAAATGTTTATTTGCTAAGTTCTATGAGGTACTTTAGATATAAACAGATCCTACCCTCAAGGACACTGGAAAGAGGATGCAGGAAACACATGCACTTTTAAATCACTATACTTCTACAAGATAACTTCTTTTTTTTTTCCTTAAAGTTATGCATTTTCTCTTTCTTTTTTTTACAACGTAACTTTTATACAGTGGGTACACAGGGGACTTTGCTGTCTGGCTTTGGAAAGGAGAAGAGCTGTGCTTGTCCTAAATAACTGATTTGTTTTCACTGAATGACCTCAGTGACTTATGTTTCTGATCTTACGCTGGCTGCTCTAAATCTTACAGCCAAATGTGTGGCCCACTTCTAGCAAATTTACAGAGTCTAGTGGTATATTTTGAGAACTAATGCCATCTCTGCTTTATCTTATCTATACTCCCTTTATGCAGATTTTCTCACTTTTTATTTTTCTTTTTGTATTGCCTGTTTGTAAGTTGATCCAAATTCTTCCAGAAATAAGGCAAAGTGAAAATAAACACAAGGTATAAGATAATACATAAAATGAAAAGAGGTTCAGAAAAAGTCCTAAGGCAGTTCAGAAGAAATAGTCATGGCTTCCAAATGGATATGTGTGTTTGTATTCAGGTAGAAAAGGGGAGTCTGGGGAGGTACGTCTCAGATATGCAGAAATGGGGGAAGACATTTTAGGAAAAATAAACATGAGCAAAGGCAAAGGCAGATAAATATAAGAGGGAAAAGAGAATAGTTGTTTCAGTAAACAGATTAAGATGAAGAGAAACAGTGGAAAGTAGAGCTGAAAGGTCTACTAGAGTATTTCAGCATAGATGAGTGACATGCACAGAGTTGTGCTTCAGAAAGGGGAATCTGTTAACAGTGTGTAACATGGTTTGGGGTAGAAAGACTGGTAGAGTTCAGTGAACAGGTAGAGTTCAGTGACCTGTTAGGAAACCACTGCAGAAATCCAGGTAAGACAGGGCAGGAGAAATGGAGGAAGAGAGAGAGATCAAGACAAGCAAGAGTGCCAGTGCTCAGGGGGCAATGGAAGCAATATAAGAATGAGCAGGCCCTGCTAACCTGGGAGACCGGCAAATGGTCTGTCAGTGAGGAGCTAAAGAATGAATTTATGAGTGTGCTGTCTTCCATGCTCTGAATTCAGTCCTAATGTTAAAATGAACACACAGCTAACTTTTACAGTGCACTTAATATGCCAGGCACGGTGCTAAAGGTTTCAAATAAATTATCCCATTTCCTCTACATAGAATCCCTATGAAGTGGATACTCTTTATTATCCTTAGTTCATGGGACAAGAAGGGGCTAAGTTTAGATAACTTCCCTAAAGTCACATAGCCAATAATACCCAAAACTGATTTAGAATCTAAGCAGTATCACTCCAAAGCCTGAGGGACTGACCACTATTACAGACTACATACTAATGTACTTTCTCAGGTAATGTAAAAATTACCAGAGTTGTAATAACGGAGTGAGCCACTAGGAGGCAGTGAACTTCTTAACCATAGCGATCTTCAATCAAGTGGTTAACAACGATTTGGTAGAGCGATTAACGAGAAGACAGCCGCCTCGCCAGGCTGGGAAGTCCTTAAAATTCCTTAGTATTAAAAAAATAAAATTCTCTAACCCTTGCAACTCAAGATCATTCCCAGGCCAGTAGTTTCAGCATCACTTGGGGCCTTGTTAGAAATACAGATCAGACCCTACTCTAGACCTACAGAATCAGAATCTGTATTTTAAAATATCTCCAAGTGATTGACATACACATTAAAATTTTAGAAGCATTGGTTTAAGTCACCCTCTCAGTTTCCTTGATAAAGAAACCGAGACCACCGGTCAGAAGAACAAACACAGACAGGGTGTTACATTGGGTGAGCACAAGGCTCCTGGTGTTGCACACTACAGGGCAGGCGCTGGAAGGACACAAAGGGTCCTGCTCACCCGGTCTAGGAGGATGATGCGGCCAGCGCAGGAACTGGTGGTGAAAAACTGTTCTCGCCCATTTAGGAGCTGCACAAGCTCTACCACATCCTCGTCCACACTGCCTTTCCGGCTGAGGTCCGCTTTGCTCAGACACTGCGCCTTCCATCTTCTGAACTCTGCGCTACGATCCATGTGACGAGCGAGTCAGGGTCTGTACTTTCACATTAACCCCGCCTTTCCCTGGGGGCAGCCATATTGAAGCCAGTGGTGGCCGGAAAGGCCCAAACTCCTTCCTCGGGCCCGCCCCTGGGGGCGGGGCTAGGCGGAGCCTGAAAGCGCCGCGGATGACGCGGCCCGTGCCTTTTTTCCGTGGAACCTGAGGGATCCCTCATAGATTTTGATTTCCCACTCTAGAACCGGGTAAGTGGTTTAAAAAGCCCCCTTAGTTCAGGCTGCGGACCTCCCCCGCGCTCGTCCCAAAGGAACCGAGCTGGATTTTGGCTGCGCTCCTGTCCTGCGTTCCGTCCTCCCCTAGAACCAGTGAATAAGGTGTTCGTGGCCGAAGTTATTCCCCTCCAGGTGCTGCAAGTTGGTCATCCGTAAATCACCAGGGCAGTTTTACTTGCTGGTCCTGAGACCCCGGCTTTGCTTTCTGGCAGAGTGAGTGTTTCGGGTCCCACGGTGGGGCGCCCGTTGGTACTCCCCCCATCCCGCTCCCTCTGCCTATCCTTCCTCTAGATTTCCCCTCGGCCCGGCCTGGGATCTGGATTTCTGCGGCCGCGCGCGTTTGCTGTGACCCCCGCCACAGGCAGCCGGAGGAGCCAGTTTCTCCTTTCAGGCTCCTGTTTCCCAGGGCTCTTTCTGTCCGGCCTTTCCTCCTGCTTTGCCATCAGAGTTACTCTTACTTTTGGAGAGAAATGTGTAGATTTTTTTCATCTCCCGCCCCCCCGCCCCATGGCTCCCACCTAGAAGAATTTTCAAAAGAAAGAAAATTAACAAAACACCTTGTGAACACATCGTGGGATATTTACGCAGTTCCTAGAGGAAACTTATCTCAGTGACCAAGAAAAGTGTGTTAATGATTGAACCACTGAAAGGCAAAGGTTTGGACTATTGGTCCGCAACTAGTAGAAATGGCGGTGTGATTCCCACTGAAACCACTGGGATGCTCCATGAGTGTCTGGTCAGCAGTAGTAAATCGCACCGAGCTCCGCTCCATCCAGTCTTTTCCTCAGAATACCTGGAGGGGTTTAGAATAATTATCTATTCAACTCCTTCTCCACCCCTTCTTAACAGAAGTGGGTACTGAGATCCAGGCCAGTGAAGTAACCCGACAAGGTCACATGGCCAGTAAGAGACTTTTCTGTGGCTACTTTTAATTGTTAAAATTTTTTCTGGGTTAAGAATAATAAATAATATGCTGACATGAGTCATTCTTGATCAAAAGCAGCACATTTTGTAATGTTTGATTCTCTTTCCAAGTTTTTTTTCTTGCTAGAAATTCTTACTTAAGAATTATTTAAGGATTTTCTGTTTGCTTTTATGATATGCCTTTGCTTTGGCTTTGTGAATTGATCTGTTCATTTTGTGTGAAAATATATTTCCCACATTTTCCCTATCTCTTTAATTTTCATTTAAACCAAATAGATTCAAGTGTAGCTTGGAAAAGATCACTGTTTGAGGAAGAATTTTAAATTCTGTATTTCCTCCATTTGCAAAGTATGGTTGGCAGCCTTTCAGAGGTAAAAAGTAAAACCAACATTAAACCAAGGTGCTCTAGTTCTTTAAAGTTTATATTTGATAAATAGAAAAACCTATTTGAAGTATAGGCTTAATTAAAATACACAAGCAGTGTGACAGCCTGCTGCTGACTGCAAATGATTTACTCTGAATAATAGAGCTTACAGCATGTCAGGCGTGCTCTGAAGCACTCACCATGTGCTGTTGCAGTTCATCTTCACAAGGATCCTATGGTAGGGAGTATTGGCCCCATTTTACAGATAGGGAAATTACTAGTTTTCCTAATAGAATCACATCCAGTGTATCTCTAGTAGAGCCCTTAACTTATGGGCATTTGAAAATTTTCAGACTCAGAGCAGATACCTTAATCATAAAATATGTAATGCTACCTGCAATCTCTAAGAAATTAAAGGTCCTATATGCCAGCATTTCAAAGGGTGAGATGAAAAGGATTTTACAGTAAGGGGAAAAAAACACCTAACAATATTTAAGGTGTTGGTTTCCAGCTGTGCTTCCGTGTGACCCTGGTGAGTCTCTTAACCCCCTGAATGTTTTCTCATCCATAACATGGATGGTGATTTTATTTCCACTTCTGCACACAATTAAATGGTGGTTTTAATAGCTTGCTTTTCTACCTATTGTGAAAATTATATCAATGGGTGTGAAAGATGTGCTTTTTAGAAGAAATCAGGTATCGCAAGGGTTTAAGAATTGTAATTAATATAAGTGTGTTGTGTTATTTTATTATTTTTTTAGCATAGTACCTATATTATGAAGCAGATGAGGATCCTGTGGGTAGTTGAGGGGGTTCAAAGGCCATGAGTGTAGATTGGAGCCTGATCAATCATGGTGGCAAAGGCTCAGTGGGAAGTAAGATCGCCAGAAACACAGTAGAAGTCAGAGCTGTCAAGGTCATGCCCTGTTTCCTTACGAGCTCCATAGGATAAGGTGTAGTACTTGGCAAAGAAGGGGAGTCTTCTAAATCCAGGATTAAGGATGAATCTCCTCCTTCCTTTGTTCTTTTCTTCCAACTTAGCAAATGTCCAAAAGTGAGGGGAAAAAATGTATGTGCTAGATATTTTTGACAGATCCTATTTCAGGGTAATTTTGCTTTTATTATTGCTACAGCTTTTTGAGGGTACCAGTGATGTCTGTTGGTGTAAAGATAGATGTGAGAGCTTGAAAGAAATAAATAGGTAGGAAGTAGGTAGATATTGAAAGTGGAAAAAGAGCTACTCCTCTTAACGTGGTGTGTGTGTGCATTGGGGGAGATGAGGGCGGAGTGGGGAGGAGCTGGGGAGGGGTGGGGCTTGTTCTCTTTGCCCTCTGTGCTCTCTGAGTTTGGTACAGTGCCTTGCTTACAATTAACGTTCAAAAAATACATGTTGAATGAAAAACAACCAGTGTTTGGTATTAGTGTTTTGTTTAAATGATTCTCTGGACTGTGAACTCTTTGAGGCTAAGGACTTGATTTTACAAAAAAGTGCTGTAAATATTGTCACATTAAATCAAAGATGACTATAGAATTATAGAACCAAAGATATTTTAACGAATAAGAAATTGGAAAGGAGAAAATAGATGGGAAAGGAACTGTGATATCACTATGTATAGGAGTAAACATTTGTCAGGTTCTGTGGTTGATACTTGCCGTCTCTTGCATGGTAACCCTGAGTGGAACTCAAGTTTTCAGATGAAGAAGCTCAAAAAAAGTGACTTCCTTGCCCAAGACCACACAGCTAGTACATGATAGATCTGGGATTCGTACTGAGAACTGTCAGATTCCACAGCCCACACTCTTTCCACAACACCATGCTGAAGACAAAAAGGAAAAAACAAAAGAACTATCTTCTTATTTTCAGAGTGGAAAAGTCTGATCTGTGCAACCTTTTCTTTTTCTGTTTTATTTTCTTTATGTATATATTTCACTTTCTTCTCTAAGAAATACTCAGCTTGAGCGAAGACCCAAATAGAAATGCGGTAGTGAGACTGCTGGGTAGTAGGTATGGCGTGAGCTGCCTTTTCCTGGTCCTAGCTCCCTGCACAGGACTTCTCACCCTAGGACTGCTTGGTGCTCTACAGTGCAGTGAGGTTTATGCCTGCTTCTGCCCCCCCTTTTTTTTATAAGAGGGCTGCCCTTCAGGATATGTCATTGGTAAACAGCCTTTTAGCAATGGAGAGTTTACTTTCTCCTCTGTGCTAGGTACTATATTAAATCATTTTAAATAAAAGGTTTTTAAACGACACAACTTTTGATCAATTATATCAAGAACTTCCCATTAATACCATCAAAGTGCTTTGATTCCCTTCACACATGGAACGCTACTTTATAGTTAGCATGGGCTCCGTTCTGAGGAGTCCTGTGTTGGACTGCAGTACAGCAAAGATCTTTCATCTCAAGCCCTAGTTTCTGCAACTCTTTTTGATGTTTCAGTGGCTCGTGGTTGGTGAATATGATTATTCCAGAAGTTAGCAAAGATGTTCCCGGTGGTGGCAGAGTCTAACGATATTTGATATGGTTAATTTCAAGAAATTGTCATAGCACACAAATAAAATTATGGAGATCAGTCAAAGCCCTTTCATTGCATCTCTATAGGTATAAGATTTTCAAAGTTATCCAATTCTCTCTATAAATATTCTTTACCTTTTCTAAACTTATTTTAACTCTTGAGTTTTCATTTCAATATTAACAGTGGTAGCAGAGAAAGGTTAACTATAAATTACCCTCATTATTAAAAAAGATTACATACAAAGTAGTGTTTTTAGTTTTTAATGTTTGTTCTTTGTTAAGATGAATGAGCTTCATAAAACTAAGTGTTTCAACATTGATAAATCTCAAAAACTTAATGCTGAGAAGAAAAAGCAAGTTTCAGAATTCAGTACAATATGATCCAAACTAAATAAAGTTTGAAAACATGCAAAACAATAACAATAGCAGATATTGTTTACCAATGCAAATACATGTGGCAGTGGTATTACATCATGCCTGAGAAGGATGAGCACTGAATTTATGGGAATAGTCATCTCTTAAAACTGTGGGACAGAAATGGGATTGGGGATGGGTACTGGAGGCTTTGGTTACATGTACATGTTTTAGGTTTTTACAATGTTAAGATTTGTTAAAGCTGGGTGGCAGGTAAATGTTTATTATATTCTTTATATTTCTTTCTATATTTGAAATATTACATAATCTAACAAAAGAAGATCTATTTATCTAATGTTAAGAAAACTTAAATTAGCTCCTAGAATTCCAAGATGTTGCAGCCCAAGCTTACACCAAAGGAAACCTAAGATACTGTATCATGTCTCACCTATCCAGATGTTTTTGTTTGTATGTTTGATTCCCTTGTTGAAGGCACTGAATCCCTACAGGAAGTAATATGAAGTACTTTGCTTTGCAGCTGAAGGATTTGTAAGATGAAAGGTCCTCAAACATGAAATGAGATCAGTGGTAAGCTCATGATTTAAACTGTTGTTTGAAAAATTGTTTGATCTTCTCCCTCCAGGGGAAAAAACACAGTGATAGCCTAGATGCAATATGACAATATGTTAATTTTTTTCCTTAGTATCTAGGTCACCATGACGACTGGACAGAAGTTGATGAGAGCTATTAGAGTTTTTGAATTTGGTGGACCAGAAGTGCTGAAACTCCAGTCGAATGTTGCCATACCAATTCCGAAAGACCATCAGGTGGAAATCATTACTTAAAAACAGGCAATAATTACACTGAGTGTGCATCTCTAGCACATCAAGCTAATGTTCGAAAGAAGCAAACTCACAATGCTTTATAAAGACATTGAATTAGGACAGAGTTTACACTGTTTGCCTCTATAAGCTCTGACAAGGCTAACATAATTCTAACTAGTGAAGTAAATGTATGAAAAGGAATAACATCTTGTAAGAAAAGTTTTAAAGTTGAGAATCATCTGTGTAATTGGATTTTTCTGAATGGAGTCATAAGTAGGTTTGAACAAGTTATTCTGTTACAGACTTTCAGTCATGATCTTTGTTTTATGCATGGGGAAAATAATTTTCTTCTGCATACATGCTTTTTCACATATAAGAAAATTTAAATGCAGAGTTTAATCATTTCCGGTGACTTCAACAATATACTTTTTCAATAAAAATTGTGTATTTTTATTATTGCACCTTCCATGGCTCTCAAGTCTAATTTCCTTAGCAAGCTTTATGAGAGTTTTTACAGTGTGGCCATAATTTGGCAAAGATTTATTTCTTATCATTCCTTCTCAACAGACTGCTGTAAAACACAAGCTTTATCTGGTTTCCCCAAGAGGTCCTGTCATTCCTTCTGTCTTTGCACATACTATTGCTTTAACCTGAAATAGCCTTTTTCTCCCATTCTGAAAGAATTTCTACTCATTCTTTAAGACCTAGCTCAAATACACTTCCTTTGTAAGACCTTTCCTTACTTTTATAGCAGAAGTAATCGTTCTGTATCAGTTAAGGTAAAATTAGCTTCTATTGTTGATGTAGCCTCAAAATGTCAAGGGTTCAACAATAGAAAATGATGTCTCATTCACTAAATTCCACAATTCTAAAATGTTGGTGGATAGAGTTCTCCTCCAAAGTGATTTAGGGACCTGGATTTCTTCCATCATGTGGCTCTGCCACCTTCAACACCTTTCTTCTGAGTTTGCTATGGAAGGGTGGAGACACTATGTGAATTGCCTAGGAAGGTCTTTGTGGGCCAGGCCTGAAAGGAGCTCTCATCACTTTTGTTCACATTCCATTTGGCTACTCGTAACTGTGAAGGAGCCAGGAAGGAATATTCTTCCTACCTGCCTAGGAGGAGGAGGAAATAGATTTGATGAGCACATAGTGGTCTCTGCCACACATCCACTCATATTTCCACCACTCTTTTTCCCAAATGTTTATAATATAGCACATAAACCATTCTGTCTTATCTTTTTTTTCTTTTTATTAGTGCACTCAGATTTTATTTTATTTTTTTAATTTTTATTGGAGTATAGTTGATTTACAATGTAGTGTTAGTTCCAGGTATACAGCAAAGAGAATCAGTTATACATATATATATATATATCCACTCTCTTTTTTCTTTATATTCTTTTCCCATATAGGCCGTTGCAGAGTACTGAGTAGAGCTCCTTGTGCTAGACAGCAGGTTCTTATTAGTTATTTTATATATTATAGTGTGTGTATATGTTGGTTTGTAAAACTGTAACATGAGCTCATTGAAGGCAGGGTTTTCCTCACCATTTTTGTAGCTTCCATAATCACTACAGTCCTAGCATAATGCTGAATGAATGCCTAAATGCTCTGTTTGAACTAAAGTACATTGTTATTGCAGGTTCTAATTAAAGTCCAAGCATGTGGTGTAAACCCGGTGGACACATATATTCGCTCTGGTACTTACAGTAGAAAACCACTTCTACCCTATACTCCTGGCTTAGATGTGGCTGGAATAATAGAAGCTGTCGGAGAGAGTGTATCTGCTTTCAAGGTATTACATTTTTAATTATTTCTATTTTAGCTTAATATGTATGTATTTTTTTAACATTTTAACATAGCTGTAAAATATATCTGTGTTTAAGTCTTTAAAAGGCCTCATTACACAATTTCTGCCACTTGGGGGACTCCTCTAGTCAAAAAAGAAATTACCTTTTATCCAGAGACCTTGCTTGTCTGATTGTTGGGAATAAGTGCTGGGTCATTTCTGTGTTTCCATATCCCCGCAGAATTGAACTATGATCCTTTGATTTGACAGAAATACGTAAGGAAAGAAAAGAAGCAAGGAAATTATACTATTTCCTAACTCTTGGTAATACACAGCCAGCATAGTTTTTTATTTCTTCTATAAAATTAGTTTCACAGAATACAGGGAAGGCTAATTCTTTTGAATAATCAGTAAAAGATGAAAAAATGCAAGGTCAGCTCTACATTTTTAGAGCTGTGACTCAGACCAAGGTGACCGAGTCAATGAAAATGTTATGATCAGGGCTTTCATTATTTATGTGCCAAAAGACATAAAAAACATAGTAAATTCATGTTCTTTCGTCTTTCCTCATGATTCCTTGACCTGCTCAACTATGGCAGCACATTTACCAAAATTGAACTGAGACAGCGAAGATTAACGTGGCCCAGGCCCAGGAAGCCAGGCAAATTCCTACAGCTTTCCACTCCTCCGCCTGTGGCAGTCTGGCTTCTGCCCCCACCGCTCCGCTGAAACGATGCTTGCTCATGTCACTAATGGCCTCTATATTGCTGGAGCTAATGGGCCCTTTTATGTCATTATCTCTCTTGACTTCTGTGTGACACTTGACACTCTCAGCCACTTACTTTTCTTAAAAATCTTTTTCTTCAGCTCCTGTGATATCCTCTCTCTCCCTTCCTCTCTGGGCATCCTTTTTCAAGCTCCCTTTTCTCTGCATGCCCCTCACATCTTGGTGTGTTGCCCAGCGCTCGCCATCCCTACTTAGACTCTGCTTTTTATATTTTCTCCCTCATGATGGTCTCATACACACCCTTGGTTTCCATTATCACATGTGATATCCTTAGCTTAGAATCTTCTAATAAGCTCTGGACCCGTGCTGTCCAAATACAGTAGCCACTGGCCACACAAGGCTATTTAAAATTCACATTCAATTAAAATTAAAAGTTCATCTACTCAAATGCTTAATAGACCCAGGTGTCTAGTGGCTACCCTATTGGGCAGTGCAGATGCAGAGCATTTACATCATCACAGAAGGTTGTGTTGCAGGGCACAGGACCCACATCGGCAACCTCCAGGAACCTCTTACTCATTGTGTCTAAAAGGGAGCTCATCTTTTCTCACAGCAGATCTGCTGCTGTCTCATGTGACTGTCTTGGTGACATCTGGGGTTTGAGGCTTACCTCTCCATTCACTCTCCCTCACTCAGCTCTCCCTTACTGGAACTGTTTCCTCTCTCCTCTTTTCCTCCCCACTGCCTGTAGTGTAGTTCTGGTTATCTTACATGGTCCTTTACCTGGATTTCTATAATAGGTACAACTTACCACCCTCCCTTCTTCCCCTGAGCATCTATCCTTGCTCTATAAGGAGTAATTTTCTAAAATGTACTTATGATTATTATACATCTCTGTTTTAACTCTTGCATTAATTCTCTGTAGATTTCAAGGTACTGCTGGAACTGCTTATGTTATGAAAGAAGACTGTTTCGTGCTCTCTCCCCCACCTATCTTTTTCCATTATCTCCCATTCCTTCTCACCCTGTAGTTTATTCTTTAGTAATAACTGTTTATTCTTCCCTGCATATCCCATGCTCTTTCATCTCTGTGTCTTTGTTCATATTGGCTCTTCTGCGTGGCAGAACTAAACTGAAACTTATATACATGGGTTCAAGGGCTTTTACCCTCCAGCTTTCATTTCTTTTCATTTTATCTCCCGAAACTATTACATTCCACACATTAAACTACTTATTCGTTGGGAATGAATGCTGATGATTTCTCAGCACCTATTCCTGCCACTGTTCCTTGATGTACTTTGTTTCCTTCATCCATAATGACTTTTCCCAGGTCTGGTTTTCAATTCCAGATCTTGTTCTGTCCTTCAAAGCCTACGTCAAATACTAGTTTCTCAGTGAAGCTGTTCTTGAGTCCTTCAACTTAGAAATAATTCCTTTCTTTTTCTTGTACCTATCTTTGATGGCCCATCGTATTTGCCTTGCTTTGTAATTATTTCTATCCTTTTTTTTCCTCTTCCTAGCATTTAAGAAGCTTGAGATTAGGGAGAGTGTCTTGCTATTAATATCCATCACAGAACTTGAAGTACTACTTTCCATAGTGGATTCTCAGAACAGGTTTGAATTATATTGAAATCAATGCAATGTGTTTTTAAGCTGTAAAAACAGAATTAATCTTAAATTAGTCATACTTGACCATTTGCAGGCAACACTGTTAAGCAGTGATGCTTGTCTTTGACTCCTAGGTGCCTTTTGAACCTTTTTTATTTCTACCTCACCACATAGTGCTTTATGATAGGGCAAATTTAAGTATACTGAGAATTATTGCCTTACTGTTTTGCTTATTCCAAGGAGTATTTCCTTTTTTATTCTCTTTAAGAAATAGGAGTTAGCTTTTATTGTAATTCATAGCTGACATAGAATTCAGCTAATAAATGACTGAGCCAGGATTTGAATGTAGGTATGGCAGACTCTAATGTTCATATTCTTTCTACTACATTGAGATTGTTGAGGCTAGTTCCTTAATAGACCTGTGAAATAGATTATGAAAAACTGTATTCTCTTACTTTATCTTGGGTGTGTGTGTTGCAGGGGGGCAATAATGAGAAAAGGCAAAAAATGATAATGATTTTCATCATTGTACAGTGTACTCTTATATTACTGAAAGGAATGGAAGACCGTTCTTTCTCAAACTTGGCCACTAAGTTTGGTTTTAGGCTGACCTGCATAACAAGTAACATGAAAAATATTTTCTACAGGTGTTTTTTATTTTCCTGTATCTTTGTAAACTATTGTGTGTGTGTGTGTACACTCTCATATATATTTATTCTTGAATCTGTAATCCTACATAGGTGGCAACAACTCTGTTGCCTATGTCATGCTCAATTAAAAAGAAATCTTATAAGATTTCCACGTATTATGGAGAAAAAAAAGAAATAGGAGTTAGGAGAGGTGCTTGTACTGGGCAGTCTAATTTCCCTAGTGTGCAGGTTACTTTGGGCAGGCCTGTAGTGCTTGTGTGGTGCCTTACCTTACCCTCAGTCATGCTTCTGCTTTCCAGTAGCAAGGACCCAGCAGATGTTTGTTTATTGAGAGTTTTTATGTTTCTAGTGCTGTGACAGGTGAAGACATCTGTCCTGGCTCATCTTTGCTGGTCAGATCCAGGCAGAGTTGCCTGCTTTTTGGTGTATGCATGAAAAATGAGGGAAATACAGAAACTAATCTATGGAAAAGATTTAGAACAGGTGTTTGGTGTGTGGAAGAAACCTTACATTTTATTTGTTTCTTCTCCCTTGGTATTTTGGACCAAAAAAAGAAAAAAAAAGTTTTATATTAACTGCCATTTACTAACTGCTTGATCTGAGCTAATTACTGAACTTGTATGTGCGTCAATTTCCTCATCTGTGTAGTGGGATTATCTAAAGGGAGATAATGAAAGTACTTTCCTCATAGGCTGTCATGAAGATCAAATTAGATAATACTCATTAGACACTTAATGCAGTGCCTAGCACAGCAAGCGCTCAATAAAGGTTAGTTATCATCATTATTATTAGACCATGCTGGACATTCTTTCTTTTATTTTTCCTATTTCCCTTGATTTTACTTCTTACTAGTTCCCATTAATAGAACATTTTAAAATGTTCGGTATTTTGAAGTTATTTTTATGAGACCTTAGGATGTAGAAAACAGTATATAAATACTCATTTATTTCCTGTTATAAAGGTTGCATTATAAAGGATCGTACCCATTTTGACATCATTTTTAATCCCTAAAGCATTTATTAATTTATTGCTTTCCCCAGAAAGGTGACAGGGTTTTCACTACAAGCACAATCTCTGGGGGCTACGCAGAATATGCTCTGGCAGCCGATCACACTGTTTACACACTACCAGAAAAACTGGACTTTAAACAAGGAGCTGCCATCGGGATCCCGTATTTTACTGCCTATCGAGCTCTGCTTCACAGGTAATAACACACTCTGTCAGCTTTATAATCAGCACTAGAGGAGGGCAACATTAACTGGAGGAGGATAATATATAATTTATGCTTCCTACCACCCGTCCACCGTCGGTCATTTTTGGTTCCCATTAAGATTTATGGAGTAGAAACTGCTAATTTGGGAGACTATTCTAATCACTGAAGAAAAAAAAGAAGAGCAAAACACTGTCTTTGTCTTCGTCATGCTCACAGTCTAGTAAGTGAAGGGAGTAAGGGAGTAAGAGTAATAATATTGATGTATAATGTGGAAAGGACAGTGGTAGAGATGTGCATAGGTATCTATGGGATCACAAGGGATGTGCCTGTGGTGATGAGCTAGGGCTTCGTGGCAAGATGTAAGACTTGGATTATTTTAAAGCCATGGTTCAAAAATCTTGTTATCCAGCTCCAGAAACTAATTGCTGCAACTTAAAAGGGCTCTACCCTAGACCCACTGGTCAGTTTCCATGGATGATACCTGAGAATCTATATTGTAATTAAATTCTCTAGATATTTGAAAAGGATCAGAGGGACTTATCCTGGGGAAGGGTAGCTGGGAGTGGGGAGGGCATCCTAGACAATGGGAATAGTTGGTGTGGGGGGCAAACATCATGGTATCTGGGGAGAAAGAGCTATAGCAGTTTGCTTTTGTTAGATAGAAGATTTCAAGGCAAAGAGTGCTGAAGAATAAGGTTGGAACATAGTAATCTCTCAATAAATGTTAGCTGCCATTATCAAATAGGCGGGATTCAGATAATAAAAAGCTAGATTATAGCGCTCACACATTGTTCCTTAAGGGATTGGGGGGGTCATACAGTGTTTTTTTCAGGAGAGTGATATTG
This sequence comes from Delphinus delphis, assembly GCF_949987515.2. Taxonomy (NCBI): domain Eukaryota; kingdom Metazoa; phylum Chordata; class Mammalia; order Artiodactyla; family Delphinidae; genus Delphinus; species Delphinus delphis. Next base: position 64,513,405 of record NC_082683.1, on the reverse strand, counting down.
TCATATTTGTGTTTCAGTAAGATCACCTATTTGCTATGCGAAGGATGGATTTGATGACGGGAATGGAGAAAGAGATGGGAGGTTCTTATAGAAGTACCCTCTAGGAACAATACTTAAGGGCTAGAGCAAGGGTCGTGGTAGAGATGGAGAGGAAAGGACAACTGTTTAGGGGGTAAAATCAGAAATATTTGGTGACTGCATGTGGAGAATGAGGGAGAGAAAGAGCTTAAGAATACTTACAGCTTTAAACTTGGGTAATGTTTACTTTGACAAAGAGAAGGAGGAAAAAGTTTCAAAGGGAAACTGAGTTCAGTTTTGAATGTGAAACTAAGACAGACATCGTCATGGAGAAGTCCAGCAGTCTGTCGGATGAAAGAGTCTGAAGCTTGAAGCTTGGAGGTATAAATTTGGGGCTGTCAGCATGTGGAGAGCTGACAAAATGAAAGTCATTGAAATCCCTCAGGGAGTGAGAAGAACAGTGGAGTGAGACTAGAACCTTAGTGAGCATTGAAGAGTGTGGTCAAACGTAGGGAACAGAGTCCTAAGGGAACCAAAGGGAGTGTATCCCAAGGGCAAGAGAGTCCAGAGTCACCACGTCTGTTAAACATCTGTTAAGCTCGTAGGTGTTGAAGACAGGAATACCTAGGTTATAGTATTGTCTCCACCTACTACTGGTCAAGTTGCTTTCCTGTCTCAACTGTAGTTTACTGACTTGAAAAACATGGATGATAATAATAGCACGTACCTCATGGGGTGTGCTGAGAATTAAATGAGGTAATTAGTGCATGTAAAGCTCTTAGTATGTGAGTAGTACAGTCAGTGTGGGTAGTGTTAGGGGTAGTAGTTGATGTTGCTAACAAGGAGGTAAGCTAGTTGTCAAATGCAGCAGTGAGGGCTATTTGGGAAAAAATACCAGCCGGGCTTAGCAATTAGGAGGTCATTGATTGCTTTCGTCAGTTCATTTTCAGTAGCGTGGTGGACAGAAGCTTGATTGAATGGGTTGAGGAAGGAAAAAAAAATCGATTCTTGAATGGAGACTACTCTTAAAAAGTGGGCGAGACAGGCAGGAAGGGGTAGAAGAGTACTTGAGGAGAGTGTGGGAACAAAAGGTTTTTTTTAAGGATGGACAGGACTTGGACATGTTTGTAGCTGAGAAAGGATCTGTCAGAGAGGGAGAGATGGAAGGCTTGGAAGAGAGGGCGGAGTGGCAGATGGAACAAGATCCTGAGCAGGGCAAGGAGACGACTTAGGACAGAGATAGAGAGATTGGCTTCAGTCGAAAGGAGAACTCATCTGTAAAGCCTGGAGGAGGTAGTGTAATTATGAAAAGTTGGTGGGCAGGGAGGTGAGACGTTGAAGGAGGAAGACAGAGAGAAGTTGGGGCAATGTACCATGGGGTCCACGCTGACTAGGGAGGGAAGTGAGGCCAGGAGCAGCAAGAGGGCATAAAAGAAGCAATTGAGAGACAGCGATATGTGAAGCTGAAGAAGAAGTTTTGAGAGAGTATGGGATAGGAGGAGTATAGGACAGAATCAGGATAGGAGGTTAATATTGCTTGTTAGTGTCTCATATTCCTCAGGTAGAATGGTTAGGGGTGGCTACCAGGTGTAGGGAGAGAGTGATAAAAGCAGAGGAGAATTCAGGAATTGTGATTTGCGGGTTTCCTCCCGCGAATGTTGAAATCTCCCAGATTGGGGCTGGATTGGGGGTGGAGGAGGAAGCCTATGTGCCAGGTCCTAGTCTTCAGTAACTGCGATGGGGTGCTACAGCAGCACAGAAGGCCAGGCCACATGCTCCAGGCCTGCCGTGGGCCCCAGGGACAGAGGACTCTTAGTTCGGGTTCTCCAGAGAAGCAGAACCAACAGAATGTATATATTGATAGATTGACTTGTGGAGGCTTGGTGAGTCTAAAATCTGATGGGGAGGCTGGCAAGCTCTAGAGCCCGATAAGAGTAGCAGTTCAAATCCAAAGGCAGTCTGCTGACAGAATCCCTTCTTGCTCTGGGAGAAGTCTGTCTTTGTTCTATTAAGGCCCTCAACTGAATGGGCGAAGCCCATCCACATTATGGAAGATAATCTGCTTTATTCAAAGACTACTGACTTAAATGTTAATCTCATCCAAAAAAACACCTTCACAGAAACATCCAGAATGTTTGACTCATATCTGGCACCATGGCCCAGCCAAACTGACACATAAAATTAACCATCACAGTGACCCTACACAAGGATAGAAGGATCGTAGCCATGGGGATCCAGGAGAGGGTTAGCCAGCTTTTTCTCCACCCACTGCAGGCCCAGAGGTTTAAGAGAATGTGCTTAGTGTGTGAGGAGTTGTTTATAAGATTTAAAAAACAATCATTGGGAAGTATTTCATGACCCATGGCATAACGTTAGTAATCCTATTCCCTTACATTTGTATTTTACTTTTTTAAATGTTTTGGTAATACCTATCTCAGTTTATCGTTGCAAACCCTCAGTTTAACTCACTGCCCTCAACCCCTCATCTCCAAGCAAGCATGTTGGAGAAACTTCATTTACTGACTCACAATTGTCATTTGTCAGCTGTTGGCACGGGGGCTTGAGCAGGACTCCAGGTTACTGTGTTCTCACTCCCAGATTGAACATAATGTCTGTACAGGGTGGCCACGCCCTATTGTCCTGGTGAGTAAAGGATCCTTGCTGGGCGTCAGATCTGGATCACACATTGGTTGCTGGCTTGCGACATCAGCACTTGTCCATCTGAAATGATAAGGCATCCCTCTTTGTCTTGCTGCACGTTCCATGGTCCATGTTTTCAGTGTAATAGAAAAACAGTGGTATGAACCAGAAGTAAAAAGAATATGTCATTTCACCAGAGGGTCTGGACATTTTAGGGGCTGACAGGGGAACCTGTGTGACAGTATTTATTGTGTTTTATACTCTCTTACCATCGCTGACTCAGCATTGCTTCCTGAAGCGAGGGCTTAGAGGCTGTGCAGCCAGATGTTCAGAGGCATGGAGAAGGAAGGCAGTAGCTGCTATGTTTACTTGGGTATTACTCTGTGTTTACCGTGGAATAAAGACTGAGCTGTAACGACCCTGTTTTGCGACACTTTCTGTGGGAATGAATGGCGGACTCCAGTTCCTCTAGGTGAAGCAATTTCACTTAACACACCAACAAGGCCTCTGAGAAGGTAGCCCAATAATGTGATCCCAGCATCCCAACGGTGCCTGGCACGTGATAGACTTCCAATAAACATTTGTTGAATGAATAAGTGAATTGAAGGTTTACTTTTATCCGTGGCTCTGAAGAACCATTGTTTGATCCTGTGGAGCTTGGAGAATATCTTGGGTTATATATCACGATGAGTTTCCTCTTTGGGTAAGTGTTAGTTGAACTGAGGGTAGAGTTCTCTTAAGAATTATGACAAGCATTGAGCTTAATTAGCTCCAGAGTAAGGTGATGAAACTATGCTTTCTTTTTCAGTGCCCGTGTGAAAGCTGGAGAAAGTGTTCTGGTTCATGGGGCTAGTGGAGGGGTAAGTATCTGTTCTTTAAGTTTATTTTTAAAAGAGCTTACATTTGTGCGTTTCACGTTGTATTTCTTTAAGCTGTTTTTAAAAGCCAAATTTGTAAATATAGTCAGGGGTGCTTTTTTTCTTTTTGTAGCGAGGCTTCTTTAAATTCCGTCTTCTGAAGGTGATTCCCTGTCATTAGTTTAGCATTTCTTGGTTAATTCAATGGATTACCAGGTCAAAAACGTATGCATTAGGTTTTCCACCTGTGTTGGGTATGGACCAAGATAAACTGGCTTTGTTTTTCTCTTCAAGTAGTGAATGTTACAAGAATATTTATTTAGAATTTTAAACAGTTCTTTAAGGTTAATGTAAATTCCACATTCCCTTAGATAAGGAAACTAAGGCTCATTAAAGCTTTACCACTGTTGCCCCAGACAGCACTGCAAAGCCACACTGCGAGTCTTTGTCCTTTCTAGCTCCCTTCCTCCTGGCCTGCTGCGCTTTGATGACATTCGTGGGGTACATAGTATACAGCTGTGTCCCTCACACCACAACCCATGGCTTAAAATGCTAATGGGGCTGCGGGGGAGGGGGACTCAGAACTTATAAAATCAGCCCTGCAGTGAAATCACGCAACGCAAGGCTGTCAGAAACCTCTTCAAGGAACTGGCTGTCAATCTGCCTCCGAGGAGCTTAGAGGAAAAGTTAGAGCTCTGAGGTTGGAATTTAACAAGAAATCCACATGACTTCTATCCTGCACGTAAAGGCTTTAGAAATTTTGGAGACAGGATTTCGCATTTTTAAAATATAGGGCCTGGGGCTGGATGGTTCACCTTGAGGAAGCTGCTTAACCCTTTCAGGGCACTGTGTATTCCAGAGAGTAGAGGGAAAGAAGTAACCTATTAATGCCACATTGTTCCCAGAATAATGAGAGGCATCCTGAGAATGTGAATTTACCTCTAAACGTGGCCAGATAATACAGACAGAGAATTCAGACCTCTGCATTATCTGTTACTTAATGTGAACGTATCACCAGGTTTCACACCCAGCTTCCTGTGTACCTTCAATAGATTAATTCTGAAGGATTTCACAGATCAGACTATTTACTAAAAAACACCAAGATTGTCTTTCTGGGGCTTGAGAAAATATGACAGATATACCTTGTCAAAAAACGCCCATTGTTTAGCTTCAGCGAAGAGGCTATTTGGGGGTTAAATTAAATTTAACCCTAAATAACTAAAGGATCTGTCAAACATTCATGTATTTAAATTGCTTTGGCTTTCAGAGAGCTAACCTTGTGCTCTGTATCAAAGGGAGAGATTTCAGTAGGAAGGGGAGAGAAGAGTTTAAAGAAAATCTCTTTTTATTCCCTTTACTCTCTTGTAAAAAGCCAGGTTGCTTCACCATGATTTTTTTTTAAAAGACAGAATCCGCACTGTTCCCTGTGCTGGCTGAGTTTGTTAAATCCTTGGCTGGCGGGGATAGGCTGGCGACCTGGTGTGTGAAGCACTTCTGATCCTCCCTGCCCTATCAGAGGGAAACAGTGCTGGGTTTTGTCTTGCTTCTGTTTGTACTTTCTGTCCTCATTTAAATCAAATTCCTTTGGGATTATGTTGTGTATTTAAAATGGTATCGAATGTATGAACACAGCTATTATTCCGATATGTTGGTGGGGAGTGCCCTATTTTAGTGTCAGCAAAATAAATAAAAGAAAAAATAGTTGACACATCATGACATATAATCTATTGAAGGAATATTGTTAGTATAATTGTTGACAAGAATAGAATAAACAGCACCTTTAAAATAGCTACTGAGTGCCCCTTTGAAGTAGTTAGAGCATAAGGAGGTATATTTACATTAACTCTTAGGTTGAAATGTGGTTTTATTAGAAGCCCCCTGTTTTTTTAATTGAAAATTAAAGTAGCAAAAATCAGTCATGCTAACCACATAGTGTATTGTTATTTCATGGAATTGAATGTCTGTTGCACTCAGTAGACAGTGAGTTCCCAGTGTTTGTTTTGGTGAAATCAAACAGATCCTCACTGTAACCCAAGTGGGTTCAGGCTCATCACTCCCATATGCCATATACTCTTTAAGGTCTGTTTCAGGCCTGGGAGTCTGTGATTCTGTTACAATTTTAATTAGTTTCTATCGTCATTTTTCACCTTAATTCTTTTCTATCATGCCCAATCTATAATCATTTTACCTTCCTTTAAACCAGTGGTTATCAATAAGGGGTGATTTTATATCATCTCTTCTCCCCCTTGGGGACATCTGGCAGTGTCTGGGGACATTTCTGGTTGTTACAACTGGGTAAAGGGGTCTGGCATCCAGTGGATAGAAGCTAGGCATGCTGCTAAACATCCTTCACTGCACAGCATAGTCCCCGCTGCAAAGAGGTACCCGGCCCAATAGTGCCAAGTTTGAGAAAACTTGCTCTAAATGTATGGGACCCTTATCTGTGCCATTCATTTGGCATGTGATCAAACGTATTTCCTAGTATTACAATTTAAATAATTGCTTTTATCTATATTCCTAAAATAATTTTATTTCTCCTTTATACTAAGCACATATATCTAGTGCTCTAGTGATTTCATCAAGTCCCGTGGCTTTAAACTGATGAATCTCAAATTTACGTTTCCAATTCTGAATTCTTGTTAGCCCATACCCATATTCAGCTGATGACTTTACATCTTCAGTTAGGTGAGCAATATGCAGCTCAGCATGTTCAAAGTGAATTCTTGATGCTCTCACTAACTTGATCCTCTCTAATCTTCCTTATCCCAGTCAATCTACGCAGTTAATCTGGCCAAAGACCTGGGAGACATCCTTAATTTTTCTCTTTTCCTCACCTTCCACCTTCAATCTATAAGGAAGGCCTGGTCTTCCTACTCCCATTTCCCCCTACCTTCCTTTTGCCTCTCATATAATTGGAATTTCTTTTAAAAGCCTAATTTGGATCATATCCCTCTCCTGCTTAAACTCTGCAGTAGTTCTGACTACTGTCATTACATTTAATGTAATGTAAGAGTCTGACTACTGAGTCTGACTACTGTCATTACATTTAATTTAATGTAAGAGTCATTACATTTAATGACTCTTAAATGTAATCCAAAGCCTTTACCTCCAAGGCCCTGTGTGCCTTGGCCTCTCTGTGCCCCTCTGGCCTCATCTTCTGCTGTCCCACATGTCCCGCCCTCAAGCCACATTGACCCTCTTTCATTTTTTTTTTTAAATAAATTTATTTATTTATTTATTATTTTTGGCTGCCTTAGGTCTTTGCCACTGCACGTGGGCTTTCCCTAGTTGCAGCGATCGGGGGCCACTCCTCATTGCGGCACGCGGGCCTCTCACCACGTCGGCCTCTCCCATTGCAGATCACGGGCTCCAGGCATGCGGGCCTAGTAGTTGTGGCCAGCGGACTCCAGAGCGCAGGCTCAGCAGTTGTGGCACACAAGTCTAGCTGCTCCGGGGCATGTGGGATCTTCCCCGGTGAGGGATCAAACCCGTGTCCCCTGCATTGGCAGGCGGATTCCCAACCACTGAGCCACCAGGGAAGTCCCACATTGACCCTCTTTCTGACCTTTGAAGGCCCCAAGCTCATTCCTGGTTCAACCATGACCATTCAGCCTACAACATCTCCAGCAGGCTTCCCCGACCGTCACGTGCTTATCCCTCACTTCATTCAGGTCTCACCTCTTCAGAGCAGCCTTTCCTGATGACCTAACTGGCCCCTTTCCCTATCTCTTTATAACCCAATAGGCTGTTTTATTTTTTTCAAGTACTTTTCATTTTCTGAATTTACTTTATTCATTTATTTTTTCATGTGTTTATTATCTTCCCCCTACCTTAGAACATAAATTTCTTGCATGAAGAATCATGTCTTGCACATAATAAATAATAAACATTCATCATATTAGTGAATAAGTTAATTTGGTCATGTATGTACCTGTCTCCTCCACTTAAGTGGTAGAGGCCTTACCTTTGTTATGTAATATTTTATATGTACAATTAAAGTATGAAGTCAGTGAGCACATTTTCATCATCTTTAAACCCTGTATCTTTTGCACAAAGCAGATGCTAAATGAACATTTTGTGCAGTGGTTACAGACTCAAGCTCTGCAATCTGATTTGGTCCAGCTCCTGTTTCCATATATATAAGCTTCAATTTTCTCATCTGTGGACCAGGGACAATAACAATATCTACTTCATAGGCTTCTTGTGAGGATGAAATGAAGCAATATATAGAAAGTATTGAGTGTAATACCTGGCATATTATAAATGCTCAGTAATAGTTAGCTGTTGTTCTTATTTCTTTGTTTAGGCTGTTAAACTTCTTAACAATAGCTAGAACCTAGAAGAACCTAAAGGTCATTATATGTATTTAATAAATGTTTGCAGGGATGCAAAGAATCTAAAATGTTGGGCCATATTTTGTTTTTCAGGTTGGAATAGCAGCATGCCAAATTGCTAGAGCTTATGGCTTAAAGGTTTTGGGCACAGCTGGTACTGAGGAAGGACAAAAGATTGTTTTGCAAAATGGAGCCCACGAAGTGTTTAATCACAAAGAAGCTAATTACATTGATAAAATTAAGGTAAAATTGTTCTATAATTTTATAAAAGTAAAATTTTGTTTCATGGGAGACATTTTTTTTGTAAGTTCTTTTATCAACTACTCCTTCAAGTTGTTTGTTTTGCTTATGTGTGTTTTAAAGATTTAATTAGTTTAACAGAGATGTCTAGTTTTCAAACCTTCACTATCATTTCTGTCTTGTTTATTTTTACTAAGTAAAATATAGCCTCTCTAGAGGCTTATAGCTATAAAAACTGGTACTCTTTAATGCAAATCACATTTTAAGTAAAGCCACAGCTTTGTATTTGCAGCTGTGAGGCAGGTTTTTTTTTTTTTAATATATATTGTGAATATTGTGAAATGATCACCATAACAAGTCTAGTTAACATCTGTCCCCATACACAGCTATAAAATTTTTTTTTCTTGTGATGAGAACTTTTAAGATCTACTCTCTTAGCAACTTTCAAATATATAATACAGTGTTATTAACTGTAGGTACCGTGCTATGCATTACACCCCCATGACTTACTTATTTTACAACTGGAAGTTTGTACCTTCTGATCCCACCTTTACCCCTGTCACCCATCCCCCACCTCCACCCCACCTCTGGCCACAAAAAGGTAGTCTTAATATAATTTCTATTCGTGTATATTTTCCATAGAAGAGCAGTTATCCACTGATTAAAAACTGGATCTGTGTAGCCTAGGGAGTAAAGTTTATTTGTTTACTGGATACTTTGGAGGAGTGAGCACTACCTCATCCAAAGCACGAGATAGAATTTAGTTATTATTGCATCCATTCCATTGCTGCAACAGAATTCAAACAGATTCTGAAGTTCTCCATTTGTGCTGTAGTAGCAGTTTACTAAACACCTATTACTTTGCTAATCCCCAAACTACTTGCTCATGTTGAGAAAGAATTGGTATATTCCAGGTACTGATTACTGTGTAAACAAGGTCATTACAAACTGAGGAAAAATATGACCGAGAGTTTATTACCACTAAATCATCTTGCCAAAAAACTGAGTAAAGGCACTCCTTTGTTATATGTTGAGGGAACCTAAAATTGATTGAGTGTGCACTCATGATACCAGTATCAGAGATGAAAAATTGTCAGTTATTTTAAGAATATGTTTTTGTTTTACAGTCTAATTCCGTCTCTTCTACTGGTTCCTTATGCTTAAGTCTCTCTTATTCTCCAAAAACATTCTCTTAACTTTTTATCTCCCCCTCCTTTACCACCACACTTCTTGAAAAAGTCAGGGGTACTTACTGCTCTTACTTCCTTACCTCCACTGCAGTTTTGCTTCCACCCCAGCTACTTACAGGGCTTGTCAGGGGTGCTGGTAAGCGCCTAGTTACCAGGCAGCTGCTCTTGGCTCAGTCCTCATCCTGTCTGACCCTGACCACACCTCCTAGAAGCTGGCTCTCTTCTTACTTCTCCGACTTCATTTTCAGTCTCCCTTCTCTTCATTTTACTTAAATGTTGGTATTCCTTAGGTCTTCCCCCTTGCTCTCTAATCTTCTCTGGTGCTGCACCTCCATCCTGATTCATCTCATACGTACCCTTATACTGCTGGTTTCCAACACTACCTCTGGCCTGTTTCATTCCTTCACGCCATCAGCCTACTAGATATTGACACTCATCTGGTCCCTCAGGACAGAAACCCACATTTCATTTCCTGTCCCTGTTGTTTAATCACCATTCTCCCTCCTACCCATCAAACTGGTCACCTCATCTATCAGTGTCTTCTCTGACATGCCTTTCATATACGTCTCTGTTTCTCTTTTCCAGTCATCGTTGTGACTTAGTTTAGTCCTCATCTTCTTCAGCCTTGACTGTTATTCCCAGCTGAGCTAATCTCCCCTCTGTCTTCTCTACTGTCTCCAGCATTATTTGGTTCTCTGTTTAAAAAAAGGAAGAAAGAAAGAAAAAAGTCTTCAGAAATAACTGAAATGAGAGCTCCCTGAGAATAGGAATTTTTGTCTTTCTTGTTCCCTGCTGTACCTCCAGTGCCTAAAACAGTGTCTGGCACAAGAATTAATTAATGAACACCTGCCCCCCAAAAGTCCAAATCTTTTAACGTGCATTTGGTGTGTTTTCACAGTCTGAACCAATTTGCAATTTCTTGTCTCCCACCTCTTCCCCCACTCCCATCTCTTTCCCAGATACGTACTTCAGCTCTGCTGGGCCAGTTTCCAGTTCCAACCTGTACTCTTAGTCCCTACATCTTTGCTTTTCTGTTTCTTTTGTCCAGACCGACTGCCTCATGTCTAACTTCCTCTTGCGCCCTCTTCCTTCTGTTTTACTTAAGGAACTCCTACTCATCCCTCAGGGCCCAGGTATCATCTCTGTGGAATTTTCTCTGACCTTTACAGGTGATCAGAGTTCTAACTTTTATTCCCTCCGTAACCTGTGGTTTATTTCTGCTAATATAGTACTTAGCCCATCACATCACAGCGAAGATTGTAGTGTTTTCCATCTTCCTCACTTTGTTTTGAGCTCTTTATGACCATCTTGGCATTTCTAGTACCTCTCACAGTGCCTGACACAGGTATTCATTTTTTTATTAAAATAAATGAATATAAGGTAGATATGTATAGCTTATTTAAGATCCAGTTTTAGATGCTGGGAACCGACCTCTGAGAGCCCAAAGGAAAAGAAATAGTCTGCCAAGCTGATTGTAGACCACTTAGAACAAAACTGAATGCACACACACACACACAATCCTGTAACAGCAAACAGCCAGTGATTTTTTTCTTTTGTTTTCTGTTTTTTAATAAAAATGGGAAACCCAATATCCAGTTTTGGATTTTTGATTTGTTCCTTCTTTCTCTATTGAAGTACATTTTGAAGATAGAAAATTTTCAGCTAAGGAAAAAGTACTTTATAGTCAAGTTGAGTCTAAGCACCTGAAAATTTTGGACAAATTTTATTTCATTATAGCAATTTATTTAATACAGACCTTTATCATTTTAGATGTTGTAGCTAGTACCTTGGAATTACAGCATCACTATATAATTACATTATCTTAAAATTTGCATTATTAGTCTTTAAAATATAGCATCTTATGTCATTTGAAACACAGTTCTGTAATATATGGGACTATGATATATAGATTATTTTTCCTAATCTACTCTGCATTCTTTTATATTATATAGAAATCTGTTGGTGAAAAAGGAGTTGATGTCATTATTGAAATGCTAGCTAATGTAAATCTTAGCAACGATTTGAATCTTTTGTCACATGGAGGACGAGTAATAGTAAGTATTTCATTTTTTTTTTACCACTTTGTAGTTTTATCGTAATTTAACTCTATTTTGCAGTCATCTTTAACTATAGACATGCTGTTTTTCATACTAGGTTGTTGGCAGCAGGGGTCCTATTGAAATAAACCCACGGGACACCATGGCAAAGGAATCTAGCATAATAGGAGTTGCTCTCTATTCATCCACCAAGGTAGGAAAAGAAGTGACTCTGATTTTGGTACCTTAAACATTGATATAATTTGTCTAGTCAGGCAGACTGAAAATTTAAGTAGATGTTAAAGTTAGTTATCTAAGTGGGTTAAGGATTAATCCCTAGAAGATAACATCCCTAGAAGATAATCCCTAGAAGATAGGGTGACAGTATAATTTTATTTTCCAAGCCAAGGCACTTATGAAAGAGAAAGGAGATACTATTCGCAATTACTAATTACTTCAGGATGATAGGTATTTTGTAAACTGAGACCGTCACAGACAAATTGCACTAATGGTTAACCTATAGAGAACTACTTTTTTTGTAGTTCTGGACAAGTTGACAAAAGCTACGTATTTGTGAGAAATTCTTAATGTTCTCTTAGATTCTGAAAAACTTTAATGCTTCTGAAAATTAAGTCATGTGTTCCTCTACTGAAAAAACTTTTTCTTTTCCTCAGGAGGAATTTCAGCAGTTTGCAGCAGCCCTTCAAGCTGGAATGGAAATTGGTTGGTTGAGACCAGTAATAGGTCCCCAGTATCCATTGGAGAAGGTGGCCCAGGCTCATGAAGATATCATTCATAGCAGTGGGGCTACTGGAAAAATGATTCTTCTCTTAAAATGATTAATCCTTCCACAGATTTCCTGCGTAATTAAAGGTTTCTTACCTCAGTTTTACGTACACTACATTTGCTTTAATTAGCATTCATTTGATTCAGTGAGTTTCTTATATTAAAAAAAAAATTTATCTTTAGCAATCATAGACATTGGAGTGCAATTTATTTTATAGCTGGGAATATTCTTTATGCCTTCTGCCTCTCATCAAGGATTCATCATAGTAGGAAATAGAATATTAGTGGTCACTTGGCATTGGAGGGCATTACAGAAATTCCTAACTGATACTTGATCATTGATTCCATACCTTTGACTAAAACATGCTAATTCAAAGTAAGACTGCTTGATTTCCAAGCCTACTTCTTTATAAGAACCTTATAGGGACTTCCCTGGTGGTCCAGTGGTTGAGACTTCGCCTACCAGTGCCGGTGGTGTGGGTTTGTTCCCTGGTTGGGAAGCTAGGATCCCACATGCCTTGGGGCCAAAAAAACCAAAACATAAAACAGAAACAATATTGTAAAAAATTCAATAAAAACTTTAAAAATGGTCCACATCCAAAAATCTTAAAAAAAAAAAAAGAACCTTATAAAGGTTCTTTAGTCTCTGATTAGCCCAGAACTATATTGGACTCTGAAGATTTTCTGGACTAAACAAGACACCTTTTCCAAACTAATCTCATCTAGATCTACAAGTCTCTCAGAAGGGCAAGATAAATGATGTCCAGAGAAATTTGTTAGTTTTCCAATATATTCCTCAATATATTATGACATTCACTAGGTTAATGATTGATTACCAATGATCCATATTCTGTGAGGACAGGAGCCTTATCTTTGATATAATATGATACTAGGTGCATAGTTTCCAAATAGATGCTTATTGATTGATTCAACTTCAAAGTAGATTTAGAGTTACCTGTTTATGTGGTGGGGATCATATATTTTTATTTAAATTAATAAATGAATTTACACATTAAGAATGATCTGCTTTTGTTATTATGACATGGTAACTACAGTAAATTCTAGAGGAAATTAAAAACTGTTTTTCTAGTTTGTCTTACATATAGTACTTGCCTTACATCACTTTTACATCACTGTTACTTCCTAACAGTGTTCTGCATTGGAAGTTTTATCTAAACTAAATTAAGGAATGATTACCTAGAAATCTTGCCATCAATATTATGTCCCAGGAAATGAGGTTTGATTGTTATTTTTGTTCTTGTTTTTCTTCATGTGATCACAGCCTCCTATCTGTTAGTATATCATATGGTTGATTCTCTTGACCTGATTTGTTTTGTTGAATGACAATTTCTTGTTTGAATGTGGAATCCTGCTTTCACAGTGAACAGAAAGCACTGCTAACTTCTATAAGTGAGGGCTGTCGTTGGCTTCTGGCTCTACGTGCCATGGCTGAAGTGTTTTTACTGTTAGTATTTTCCAAGTTTATTTATTATTTCTTTTACAGGTTAGAGTCTTGTAGAGTGAAAAATAGCATGTTTGAAAAAAGTGTTAAAAAAACAATGTCATGAACCTAGAGATTAGCATTTTATATACATTTCAAAATGGAAGATTCCTTCCCATTCAAAAAGATAAAGGAATAATTATTCCGCAAAAGTCAGTTTAATCTGTTTTCACATTTGCCTCATCTATAGAATAAGCTAAGGCATACTGCTCACTTAACACTGCACAATCCATTGATACAGTTCAGTTAATTTCAAAGGCAAAACTAGCCAAAGTTTGTGCATTAACTACCATATTTATGGTTATGTAGCATTGGGCATGTTCCCTGTACAAATCTCCTTGTCGTTCTAGTTCTGCCCTTGTCCCAATTTTCAGCAAACTATGTTCACTGCACTGTTGGTGCTTATAGACCAAGGGCTACTACCCCATTCATCAGTGCTGTCCCTGATACGAAGTAGAGAATAATTTGTAGAATCAACAAGCATTATTTTGCGTTTCAACCATCTGAATTTCTGTTCCTATTTGCTTTGACCTTAGAATTGTATTTGCTTAGGATCATATAATGTGTTAAAAGATCAAATGGATCAGCCACCCTGAGCCTAAGAAGGCAAACTGTCATGCCAAAGGTTTATCCATTTATCCATTATTTCAAAGTATTTATTGAATACTTAGAGTTTCAGAAGGCACCATGCTGGAATTTGAGGATACAAAGATGTATAAGACATAGTCAACATCTTTGAGCTTAGAGCTGAGTAGGGATGAGAGCTGAGTAAAACATGTGTATGTATAAAGAGATTTAATTTAAGGAATTTTCTCTTACAATTATGGAGCCCGACAAGTCTAAATCTATGAGGTAGGCTAGCAGAGTTTTTATATTGCAGTATTAGGTAGAATTCTTTCTCTGGGAAACCTCAGTTTTTGTCCAATGCTTTCAACTGATTGAACGAGGCCCACCTGCGTTATTGAGGGTACTCTACTTAAAATCATCAGGTGACTCTTTGTAAACACATAAAACATGATGACATTATGTTGACACAAAACTGACCATCACAAAGGGGTGACATGGGGATACAGATGAGGGGCACCTAGTGTAGCTTGGGATTTCCAGTTACACATTTAATATTTCAATGCATTTGTTACCTCCTGCTATCCAAAGTAGCTTTGGCCATAGAAATACCAAAATAACTTGGATGCTTCTGAAAGGGAAAAAAAATCAGGGAGCATTGTATAATGTCCTTAGCTCAGCTTTACTGAGACAAGAAATCCTATGTGTTCCAAGGGACCTCCACAATTCACAGTGTAAAAGCTTTTTCTCTGCACAAGACAGCTCAAGAACAGCAAGACCGATCAGGTCACTTTGACCTTGGCTCTCTCAGCCTCCTCAGCCATGTCTCACAGACAGGAAAACACCTTAGCTCAATCCTTAATTCTCTTTCCAACACTACCTTTTCTTTTGGTAGAGCGACTTTTTTTTAATGTCATTTAAAATTGTCATAAGACAATTTAATCCATAGGGCTTAGGAATAGCTCATATTGTGGGAGCTTCCTCCATCCAAGGAAAGAGCCTAGGAAATGTATCATAGAAAGAAATCTAGATCCACTTTGGCCTGTGTCAATGACCACTAGGTGTTGATGGGGACAGTCCACATATGTTCTTCAAGAGGGAGTCTAGGGCTTCCCTGGTGGCGCAGTGGTTGAGAGTCCGCCTGCCGCTGCAGGGAACACGGGTTCGTGCCCCGGTCCGGGAAGATCCCGCATGCCGCGGAGCGGCTGGGCCCGTGCGCCATGGCAACTGAGCCTGCGCGTCCGGAGCCTGTGCTCCGCAACGGGAGAGGCCACAGCAGTGAGAGGCCCGCGTACCGCAAAAAAAAAAAAAAAAAGAGGGAGTCTAACACTGATCCCAAACTGATTGCATGATACAGATGCTCATTAATTGTGTTTCAAATGTGGCCACAGATGAGCAGTCTTGGATTTTATCCTTTGCTAGTTTCATGTAAAAATACCCACAAAGACTGCGACACTACTAATAACTAAAGATAAGAGGAAACCCTGTACCAAAGTCCGTTGGGAATTTATATTAACTTCAGTGTCAATCATTTGATTTATTGACCCACATTAGCTGCAGAGTAGGTAAGAAAAAGCCTCCGCTCAGTCACTGCCTCTAACGCAGGCCACAAGAGATACACTGCCTAGAGAATCAAACCCCTTATTACACAGAAATTATCTGAGCCAGCTAGGGATGTATGCCCAGCCCTCAGGATCCCTCATCTCCTTTAGAGACTACAGGATTCAATTTTTAGTACAACTGCAGATTCAGGAGGAAGGGGAACTTTGCACTCTCGGATGTACAGTCACCCCAGAGATGGCCTTGTAGATGGATGGAGAGTAGCAGACTCTCAGGTTGCAGCAAATGCTGGAGAGTATACAGCACTCATGCAAGGAACATTTGACTGTAGCAAAGCCAGACTAAGAATTGTGGAGCTGCTGACTGAAAAAAGAAGAAAAAGCACAATGTAAGAGTTGCAAGTTAAGTTTTTTATTTGGGACAGAATGAAGACTATAGCCTGGGAGACCAGATAGCTCTGAGAAACTGCTCCAAAGAGGTAGGGTGGGGGAGGTCAGTATATGTGTGATTTTGGTGAAGGGGGAGTACATACAATCAAGCACATATTTTTTGCAGAAGATTCCTGCTAGTCACGAGGAGCAGATGTCACCATGAAGGATTTTAGTGCTTTTCTAAATACGAGGAGATGCAAGAATTGGGCTCATAAAATTTTCTCCTGAAAATAGTTATCTGAAGACCTGTTCTGCCAGTTTTTCCCAGAGCACAGAGTGCTCATTCCTGATCTCCGCCCTGAACTCCTTTCAGTGGGTGTTGAATGTCAGTAGCTGCAGTGGCTCATAATTTGATCATTGTAGAGGTAGATGGCAAGTGCCAATTTGTAGGTGACAGCAGAAGATGCTCATGCCCTAGTTGAGCAGGCACTGGAACTGGCACAAGCACTTAGGAGACCACCTCACTCCAGATGTATATCTGAAAAGAACTGAGCTCCCTCATGAGCAGGGAGGAGAGCCAGGGCACATGAAACTCTCTGGTAGGGTTAAGAGCATGGGTTATGGAGGCAAAAGACCTGGCTTTAAATCCTGGCTCTACTACTGACTAGCTGTGGAGTCCTGGGCAAGTTGCCTAGTGATTTGGAGTCTCAGTTTCCTTACATGTAACATGGTAGTAACATCTACCTCAGAGTTTGTACAAATTAAACAAGCTAATGTCTATGAAGTACTTATTAGCACTCTGTCTTACACAAAGATGTGTCTAAATAATTATTCTTTCATTTTTATTAGCCATAAAGAATAAGTTGAGAAAAAGGGGAAGAATGAAGAGGGAGCATCCTGAAATATGCAAAAAATAAAAGGAAACCCCCAACACAGATTCTCTATTTACAAATAGGAGGTACAGGTCAGCATTACTGACTACAGAAAACTTCATTGGTCATATGGATAAATTTTATCCCTCTCTAAAAATGTAAAGAAACGGGATGAGAAAAAAAAATAAGATAGAGCAAATAAAAAACAAATACAAATGCAACTTTTAAATTATGTGTGCCCCCTCCAAAAAACCCAGGGAAAAAATAGTAGTTAGGGAAATCTTTACTGAGCTAACCAAAAGAGCTAAGTCTATTCACTGATAGCATATATTATGTCTATGCAAAATTAATGAAAAGTACTAGTAATAAGCATATCCTTTAAATTTCTTAAATTTTACATAATCAGATATTGGAAGGGAGTGTGCAGAAGAATCATTATTTACAGTTCTGTTATTTAAAACCTGGAGAATGCAAGAGAACAAATAGAAAAACTATGAATGAGTTCAGAGAGGTGGCTAATTGCATAATAAATATACAAAAATTTAATGCAAAACAGTTGATCAGTTAGAAAATGTAATGGGAAAAGATCCCATTCACAATGGCAATACAACTATTACTAATTCAAAAATGGTAAATTATAAGTGACCAAATTTACAAGAAATGTACAGGATCTTAAAAAAAAAAAAAACAACTATAAAACTCTCCTGGGTGACATAGAAGAACACTCAAAGAAAGAATTCTTGGTCAGATTCATGTGAAGATTTTCCTTCCCCTCATATTCTGGAAAGTCAAAGTAATTCATACTAAAATCTCAATAGGACTTTTTAGAAACCTGAAAAAATGTTTCTAAAGTTTGTGTGTGTGTGTGTGTGTGTGTGTGTGTGTGTGTGTGTGTGTGTGTGTAAAAAAGGGCAAATAGCCAGAACTCTTCAGAAAAAAAAAGAGTTGGAACAAGTACCAGAAGATATGAAATATTTTTCCCCAAAGTTAGGGTTACTAAAGTAGAGACATAGTAGTCCAAGAATAACCATAGAGCAGTGGAACAAAATAGAATCTAGAAAGGCTTCTCACTTTTGTGGGTGATAAAAAAGGCTTTTCAGTGGGGGAAAAGTTACTCAATGAGAGAACTGGCTACCCATTTGGAAAAAACTAACTACAATCTGACTTCACATGCAACATCAAAAGACTTTTAGATGGTTCAAACATTTAAAATGTAATAAATGAAATTATAGAAAACAAAGACATGATAGAATATTTTCACAATCTTGAGAGGTGAAAAGTCCCTCCTACTATTACTCAAAAGCCCAAATTATGAAAGGAAGACCAAATTAGGAAAAGTAGAAAAAGATCTCCAGTAACAGATAAAGATTAGTAGACTTTAAAAAAGAATTTTTCAAATTAATTAGTAAATGATGAACACCCCACAAGAGAAGTGGCCATGAGTAGATAATCTGTACAAGAATAGATACATGTGGCTCCAAACTTATGGAAAGAGTTGTTCAACCTCTTAAGTAGTACAAGAAGTGGGCACCAAAGGACTATTGATGGGAGTAGAGAATTGTTTCTGTTCTGGAGAACAGATAATGTCTTTAAAATGTGGATTCCCTTTAATCCACTAACTCCACTGCAGGAATTTATCCTAAACAGATAGACATGTGTGTAGAGATACATGTCAAGATTGTTTTTATTGCAGCATTGCTCATCATAGTAAAATGATGGAAACAACCTAAATTTTCATCAACTGAGTGATTAAAAAGCTAATACATTCATACAGTGTAACATAATGTAGCAATTACAATGATCTTGTAGATCTTTAGTTACTAACATGGGAAGATGTTCAAGACATAGTATTAAGAATATTAAGTTTAAAAAGCAGATACAGAATATACATAATATAATTCTACTTCCATATAGTTGTCTGTGTTTACTTAATGCATTGCAAGACATACCTGGTAGGTATTTATCAAAATGTTTTATCTTAATGGGGGGGATATATATAATTTCCCCCAACATTTTTATTTTTCCAACAGTTTCAAATATATATATATATTTTTTTGCCGTATGCGGGTCTCTCACTGCCGTGGCCTCTCCCGCCGCGGAGCACAGGCTCCGGACGCGCAGGCCCCGCGGCCACGGCCCACGGGCCCAGCCGCTGCGCGGCACGCGGGATCCTCCCGGACCGGGGCACGAACCCGCGTCCCCCACGTCAGCAAGCGGACCCCCAACCACTGCGCCACCAAGGAAGCCCTCAAATATTTTTTAACAAAAAGTTATTTCTGACAAATCAGTAGCTAAATTCTATTTAAGAGAAATGCTTTCTAAAATAAAAGATCTAGAGTTTAATATCAAAAATCAAAATAAGTGACATTACATCTCAGAGTCATACATTTATCTTACCTTGAATCTTCTGTAATTGTACATCTGCACATTCAGAATTAGTTCTTACCTGTGTTGATAATTCATGATTTATTCTTATGACATGCTCCATAGAAAATTATAGTGTATTTGTACTCAATTTGCACTAAGTGGATCATAATGATTTATTTATTTTATTCTTGTTTTTTGAAATAATACATTGTCCTCTGAAAATACTCTCTTTTCTTTTAAAAAGATAAAGTATTCTTCAGATGATAAGAACTATCTGATCTTGGGAAAATTTTGTGTTTACATTCCTAGTAATGAACTCTCAGACTTCACTCACGGTTAAAATAAAACCCAAGATGAACCTGGGTTCATCAATTTGTTTTGGACGTTTATTTTGATTGCAGCATCACATTTGAGATCCAACTGAAAGCATCACTTCTAATCAAAGCAGTTTTAGTAGGTGTGACAAATGCTTTTTTACAAAATCGTACCCTTGTATTATTTGGTGAACTATTATTTTCTTAGGAATTAACACTGCAATTCTATTTCACAGTTTATACATGTAGTTTGAGTTTTTACATGTCTTGCAGTTTCTTTCATCTTAGAGTAGGTTTTGAGTTTATTAACTGGTTTCACATATTCTTGTTTACAGACCTATCACTAGCTTCTAAGTGCATCTCAGATTATGTTCCTTTTATGTCTATCCAATTACATTTCCACATAAATGAAAACTCTAAAGTGGCTGTAATTTTTTTGCCTCTTTATCATCAGCCTGCTGGTTAACCAAATGAGGAATACTGTTTTCCAGAGTTTTATTCCACCCAGTGGTAGGCAATTTATCTGGAATTTTTTTCTCTCAATGAAGAAAATACTAACCCTATTCACACAAATTTATGTGCATCCTTTTGTCTTTATCTCCTGTTTCACTGGAAGTGATAACTTCCCTTATTAAGCATAATTTTTCTGTCTTTTCTCTGAATCCCATTGCTCTGGCCTCTTCATGAACTTTGCTCTATCATTTATCCCCTTAATCCTGTATCTTCATTATCTCCTTTAAAATATAAACACCTCAATTTCTTTCCCATCTGGACTTCCAGAACATCATTCTCCTGATACCCCTGGACACTTCTCAGTTTTCTTTGCAAACATCGCTTCTTCCACTCACCTCTTAAATGTGGATGTGCTTTACTTTCTGTGACTCCTTCCTGTGTACATTGTCCTTGACTGGCATCCCCCTTGTCTTTATGCATTCCCTTATACTGAACACAGGCATTAGTATCACCTTTGAGCTGATGACTCTCCAACATTTATCTCCAACCTGCTCTAAGGCCTATATATGGACTCCCCACTGGGAACCAGCTGGATGTTCCACAAACCTCTCCAAATCAGTATGTCCAGAATTGAATTCTTCCCAGTCACAAACCTTTTATTCTTCTTGTATTTCCTGTCTCAGTGCATGAAGACAACTTGAACCTGGTGACCAAGGTCCAGCAGTCATTCTCTCTTCTTCCCTCTCCTGTGTCCCCAGTCCTTCATCCAGGTGGCCACCAAGTTGAATGGATTCTATTCTCTTTGTACTATGGAACCTGACTCACTGCCAGTGCCTTGGTCTGAACTGTCCGTGCTTCCTGCTTGGAATTCTGTCATGGCGTTCTCACTGGCTGCTCGGCTTTTATTCTTGCCCTACTTTAAATCCATTGACCACATGCTGCCAGAGTGTTCTTTGTAAAAGTCCTGATTAAAATCTCTTAATGTGTTTTAGGAAGAATGATGAGCTCCATAGCTTTGCACAAAGGGCCCTGCCTCTTTAGCCTGAGCCTTCACTATGTGCGGGTCTTACCAACCTACTGGTCCTTCCTACAATATACCATAGCCTTTTATATCTCTGTTCTGACATGCTTTTCTCCATTTCTCCACCTCCCTAAATCTTATTCATTCATCAAAACTTAACTGACATGACTGTTCTGATCACCTTCTAGTCACCCAGGTGGTGAAGGAGGGATCTCTTGCCCTAAATAGTGTGAGATGGCTCAACACACAACTCAACACTGGTTAGAAGAGACTAGCAAGAGTTATTAGTCACATATCCTCGCAGCCCGGAGAAGAGGGCACTGAATGCGCTGTGGGGCCACATGGGAGGTGCACTTGGGGGCAGAAGAAGTCAGATGGGGTGTGGGAAGCAGGCCTTGTAGGAACAAGAGGATAGGGGACCCCGTGGTTCCCACTGGGGGATGAGACTTGTCTGTTCGAAGCATTTCACAGGCTGGCATTGAGGGAAAACCCATTAAGTTGAGGATGGGATAGATTGCAGCCGGTCCGACTGATAGAGGAACTAGCTGGGTGGGGAGACTTTCCCGCCAGGTGAGGGCTTATCTGGCAAGAGCAGAGGAACTCAATGGCTAAACATTCAGAGCCTTGTGAGGCTCAAAGAGGTCAAGGCAGCACATGGAATTTCAGGCCTTCCAACAGCATAAGCTCCTGGAGAAAGTCTTCCCTAACCACCCCTAGTCAGAATCAGGCACCTTTCCTCTGTGCTCCTAGAGTAAAACTGAACACTTGCCACCCTGCCTAGGGTTTTAAATTCTTTTTGGAAGAAGATGGGTCTACACACACCCACGCACACACACCGCAAACATAGAACCAAATAAGCACATTGTACGCTGTTGCAGTTTACTATTTATTTGCCTGCTTCTCTGACCAGAGTGGTGTAACTTTCTTGAGTGCTGGGGCTCTGTCTTTCATTTCCTAAATCCGTCTCTGTGCCTCACACACAGAAGGAACTTAGCAAACATTTCTTGAATAAATCAATAAATATTCATTGTGTATTAATTTGTGGAACATACCCTAATTGTTGCATTAAAATTTACTCAAAGTGCGTTTTAAAAGTAAAAATTTGGGGCTTCCCTGGTGGCGCAGTGCTTGAGAGTCCGCCTGCTGATGCAGGGGACACAGGTTCGTGCCCCGGTCCGGGAAGATCCCACATGCCGCGGAGCGGCTGGGTCCATGAGCCATGGCCGCTGAGCATGCACGTCCGGAGCCTGTGCTCCGCTAATGGGAGAGGCCACAAGAGTGAGAGGCCCGCGTACCGCAAAAAAAAAAAAAAAAAAAAAGTAAAAATTCAGGCCACTATGATTTCACCAAGGAATAGGGAATTTGCAACCAGGTGGGTCCAATCACTGTGCCCATTTTTCCCAAGGGTGGGGGGTGGACAGAGGCAGACTGGGGGACTGGAGTGCCCAGTAGAAAAGCAGTGGCACTCAGGTTCTTGGAAAGTAGACTCAGTCTAGACAGCCCTGAGTCCCCCAGAAATACTTGGGGAAGATTTTTCAGGGAGCTGGATGCCCTGAGCCAGTGACTGAATTCAAATAACAGAATTTGTGTTATTACTGTGACTGTGACCTCATTTACGTCACTTCCAGTACCCAGGGGGTGAGGACTGGAAAAATTTCATACTCCTTTCTAAAGTGATTAGAGGGGAGAAATCAGCTTCCAGAGCAGAGGTAGTTTAAAATCCTTTTCCCTTATTTTAATTATACCTGCTCTTCACCTTCACTTAGTCCCTTCATTCATTTGATCCCTCATTGCCCCTCAGTCCATTGGTCTTAACCAGCCCTCACATTCCATCAAGCCTAGGCTGGTCACTAGAACACCCTCAACTACCTTCAAACACCGTCCTACAAAAGCTCCTCAATGAAACCTAACCCTGGACCAAACCCATAATCAACCTTCAATTTCCAGCCTTATTTTCACCACTTGGCTTCATCTACTTAAGTTTAGCCAATCGAATGTAGCATGTGCTGCTCAGCCTTCCCCTCTGATTTGCCCTTCAGACTCAGAACTTACTTTACTCCTGTCCATGCCATTGATTCCCCACTTATAATCCTTCTTCCAGATAAAGTTGAAAAGTAATCATTTGATTAATTTTAAGATGATTTGTATGTATTCCTGTGTGCAGTATTTAGAAGATGAGCAAGACATTCTTCCCTCCGGTAAGTAGGTGGAATGTGGGAGCAGCTATTCATCAGATGTCACTCAAACCATTTATGAAAGCAAATTTCTATAAATTTAAAAAACAGAATAGGAAAGAAGATGGAATGGCTGAATCTTAGTATGATAAGCAGTTGCTAATCAGGAAGAGTGAATATTTTCATCTTTCCATTTAACTGTCTTGCACTAGAACTTAAGCTTCTTTTTTTTTTTTTTTTTTGCGGTACGCGGGACTCTCACTGTTGTGACCTCTCCCGTTGTGGAGCACAGGCTCCGGACGCGCAGGCTCAGCCGCCATGGCTCACGGGCCCAGCCGCTCCGCGGCATGTGGGATCTTCCCTAATTGGGGCACGAACCTGTGTCCCCTGAATCGGCAGGCGGACTCTCAACCACTGTGCCACCAGGGAAGCCCTAGAACTTAAGCTTCTTGAGTCGAGGAATAAGACCTAACAGAGTGCTAGCCAAGGGCAGGCACTCAAATGTTTGAGGAATCAAGAGTATAAAGGTGGGCTAGGTTTTCCTACCTGTAATTTTCTTTCTCAAGTTACACACACACACAATGTATATCATATATATATGTTTAATCTGAAGTTTAAATTGTGTCCCAGAAGAACACACAGAGGTATGTATACATGTTTGTACCTTAACTATAAATTACGAAATTGATATTTGGATCAAGTATGTGCTATCAAAGCTCAGCTCATGCCATCTTGCTTCAAAGAAAACCTCACTTTGGATGATTAAGAGAAAAAAAGATGTGCTTAAAAAAATAAAAGTAAAACCAATCCATCAAAACATTTATTTTCCTATATTATTTCATTTGGATGAAACAAGCATGTAACCCTCTTAACCTTATTTAATTTTTACCTTGAAAACTTTTAGCAGCCTAATTCTTATACTTATATTCTAAATACTGAAAGTGCATAACATAGGTCAGTATTAATTTTTAGAATGTCAATTCAACTTAGTAGAAAAAAAAGCAATTGATGTGCTTCAGTAATAACTTCCACTTGTTTTTAACTTGTTTTATTAAAACTTGCAATTCTATTTAATTGGCATGTAATTTAATTGCCACGTAAGTTATTTAATTATATGCTATAAATGGAAAATATTGTTTATAGGCAATCATGTCTCTTTTGTTAGAGTCTGGAATACTAGATCTTCCTCAGTCTCATCTTTATATGTAATTCCTTCATGCTGATTATTTGCCTTGCATGATTGGGTTATATCACATATTAAATTGATTTTGCCATTGTTTCTAATGGTGTGTGTGTGTGTGAGTGTGAGTGTGTGTTTGTGTGTGTGTGTGTGTTTATTGTAATTCAGAGGGCCAAAATTTAGCCTACTTGATTAATGAAAACAGAAGCCCAGAAGACCCGTGTTTCTTTCTGTACGGAAAGTAGAGTATCACGATATTTCATGCACGCCATTCATGGAGGCATGACCTACCCTCCAATCTTTGCCTAATTCCAGCATATTACTTTTGGAGGTAGTCAGTGTTCTACCCCAGAAGGCTGTTCTGATCTCACTAACAGGTTAGATGGCTTTTCTCCACATCCCTTTAAGCAGAATAACAGTATTGAGTCAGACAGAACTAGGGTCTAATCTTTATCTTTCACTAGTGGGGTAACCTGCGGCCTTACTTAGTAGGCCTCAGATTTCTTGGTTGTAAGTCAGGGATAATAGTTACTTACCATATTGGGTTGCCATAAAATATATTACATAAATCTTACTGTGCCTTCCCACAATGCTTGGCCCAGAGAAAGCTTGTGAAAATTTTCTTTCTCTTCAATTAAGTGCTCAAAAAATACCTGTTAAATGAGTGAATGAATGGCAATCATCGATTTTTCCCAGTTGTACTGAGGTATAATTGACTACAATTACCTTTGACTTGTCTGAATCCCACTGCTCTGTTTGTTTGTCCAGGGATGGGCGATGGTCTTTTGTCTCAAGTAAGGTAGAGACTAGTACTTGCACATAGTAAGTAGTTGGTAAATTGTGAAAACCTCTACCTTTCCCATCTGATGAAAACCTTTTGTAACTACTTCAAATAAACATCATTCACTTAACAAATATTTGTTAAGCACCTGCTCTCAGGCAGGCATTGTTCTATAGGCAGGTTATACATCAATGAATATACATCCGTAAATTCATAGCATTTACACTTTAGTGGAGAGAGACAGTGATAAGCAGATAGACAGGTAAGTACATGGAATGTTGAGTGATGATAAGAGCTATACAGAAAGATAAAGCAGAGTAAGGGGCAAGCGAGGGTTGGGAGCAATTGCTATTTTATGTAGCTTGGTCAGGGATGCCTCCCATGAAGGTGATATTTGAACAAGAGATGTAGAAGAAATGAGGGAGTCAGGCATGCAGATAGATATCTGGATGTAGATCTTTCCAGGCAGAGGGAATAGCAAGTAAAAGCCCTGAGGAAGGAGCATGTGGTGGGTTTCAGGAAGATCAGGGAGCTGTGACTGAGGGGGAGGGAGAGTAATAGAAGGTGACAGCGCAGTAACAGGGAGCCTTATAGATGTGGAAATACTTAGATTTTTAATCTCAGTTAGAAGTGTACCCATTAGGGTTTGGATACAGAAATAAAAACACTTTGTAAAGCAGGGAGTGGTTTATACAGAGAATAAGTGCCTTGAACATCACTGGAAGGGAAAGGCATAAAACTTGCCTTTTTTGGTATTTGCAATACAGGGAAACAGACTAGAAGGAGGCCCCAATAGAAGTTGAGATGTAATCACTGGCAATTCACTTATTATCCACCACTGGCAGCCACAGGAAGAAGTCAAGGAAATACATGATCTGAGTTGTTTCAACAAGACCACTCTGGCTGCTGTGTAGAGCAGGGGTCCCCAACCCCCAGGCCTGTTAGGAACCGGGCCGCACAGCAGGAGGTGAGCAGCGGACCAGCCAGCGAAGCTTCATCTGCTGCTCCCCATCGCTCCCCATCGCTTGCATTACCGCGTGAACCACCCCCACCCCAACCCCGTCCGTGGAAGAATTGTCTTCCACGAAACCGGTCCCTGGTGCCAAAAAGGTTGGGGACCGCTGGTGTACAGAATATGCAATGGGAGGCCATTACAATGATCCAATGAGAGATAACGGTGTTTGGTGTAATCTTGCGTTAGAAGAAATGTTATAATCTAAGTCCACTCACTCATTAAACTGATGTCCTTCCTTCCTTCCTTCCTTCCTTCATTCAACAGTTTATGTATTTTACTACAAAACAGATTGCATCTCTAAATCTTGCAGAAATATACGTGTGTGATCTTACTGAAAACTGATTAAACAATTCTGTAAAACCAAGGGTGAAACATGTATGGCTATATGAATCAAAGCTTAGTTTAAAATCATCTTGCCTATGATGGTTAAATACATCCAAAGATTTCAATAGATTTAAAATAGTTTTCTTTCACTCATTAACATCAAAAGAGAAAGCAGTTTATCCCTTATTTTGAATCCACCTGGCTACATGTAAAGCGTGTCAAAGTTTATGGGAAAACTGGTTAAGGACAATTGGTCCCCCACAGGGCGGAAGAGGGCCAAAACAGCTTGCATGTTTGGCAACATTGCTTATTTATCTGACCCTCATGAAGACTCACTGCTTTTTTTTTTTTTAACATCTTTATTGGAGTAAAATTGCCCTACAGTGGTGTGTTAGTTTCTGCTTTATAACAGAGTGAATCAGTCATATATCAGGATACATATATCCCCATATCTCTTCCCTCTTGCGTCTCCCTCCCACCCTCCCTATCCCATCCCTCTAGGTGGTCACAAAGCATGGAGCTGATCTCCCTGTGCTATGCAGCTGCTTCCCACTAGCTATCGATTTTACATTTGGTAGTGTATATATGTCCATGCTACTCTCTCACTGTCCCATCTTACCCTTCCCCCTCCCTGTGTCCTCAAGTCCATTTTCTACGTCTGTGTCTTTATCATTGTCCTGCCCCTATGTTCTTCAGAACCATATATATATATATATATATATATATATATAAATATATATATATATATATTTATATATATATATTTGGATTCCATGTATATGTGTTAGCATACAGTATTTGATTTTCTCTTTCTGACTTACTTCACCTTGTATGACAGACTCTAGGTCCATCCACCTCACTACAAATAGCTCAATTTCATTTCTTTTTATGGCTGAGTAATAGTCCATTGTATACATGTGCCACATCTTCTTTATCCATTCATCTGTCAATGGACACTTAGGTGGCTTCCATGTCCTGGCTATTGTTAATAGAGCTCCAATGAACATTGGGGTACATGACTCTTTTTGAATTATAGTTTTCTCAGTGTATATGCCAAGTAGTGGGATTGCTGGGTCATATGGTAGCTCTATTTTTAGTTTTATAAGGAACCTCCATACTGTTCTCCATAGTGGCTGTATCAATTTACATTCCCACCAACCGTGCAAGAGGGTTCCCTTTTCTCCACACCCTCTCCAGCATTTACTGTTTGTAGATTTTTTGATGATTGGCCATTCTGACTGGTGTGAGGTGATACCTCATTGTAGTTTTGATTTGCATTTCTCTAATGATTAGTGATGTTGAGCATCCTTTCATGTGTTTGTTGGCAGTCTGTATATCTTCTTTGGAGAAATGTTTATTTAGGTCTTCTGCCCATTTTTGGATTGGGTTGTTTGTTTTTTTTGTTATTGAGCTGCATGAGCTGCTTGTAAATTTTGGAGATTAATCCTTTGTCAGTTGCTTTGTTTGCAAATATTTTCTCCCATTCTGAGGGTTGTCTTTTGGTCTTGTTTATGGTTTCCTTTGCTGTGCAAAAGCTTTGAAGTTTCACTAGGTCCCATTTGTTTATTTTTGTTTTTATTTCCATTTCTCTAGGAGGTGGGTCAAAAAGAATCATGCTGTGATTTATGTCATAGAGCATTCTGCCTATATTTTCCTCTAAGAGTTTTATAGTTTCTGGCCTTACACTTAGGTCTTTAATCCATTTTGAATTTATTTTTGTGTATGGTGTTAGGGAGTATTCTAATTTCATTCTTTTACATGTAGCTGTTCAGTTTTCCCAGCATCACTTATTGAAGAGGCTGTCTTTTCTCCACTGTATATTCTTGCCTCCTTTATCAAAAATAAGGTGAGCATATGTACATGGCTTTATCTCTGGGCTTTCTATCCTGTTCCACTGATCTATATTTCTGTTTTGGGGCCAGTACCATAGTCTTGATTACTGTAGCTTTGTATTATAATCTGAAAACCAGGAGCCTGATTCCTCCAGCTCTGTTTTTCTTTCTCAAGATTGCTTTGGCTATTCAGGGTCTTTTGTGTTTCCATACAAATTATGAAATTTTTTGTTCTAGTTCCATGAATAATGCCATTGGTAGTTTGATAGGGATTGCATTGAATCTGTAGATTGCTTTGGGTAGTAGGGTCATTTTCACAGTGTTGATACTTCCAATCCAAGAATGTGGTATATCTCTCCATCTGTTTGTATCATTCTTAACTATTTTCATCAGTGTCTTCTAGTTTTCTGCATACAGGTCTTTTGTCTCTTTAGGTAGGTTTATTCCTGGGTATTTTATTCTTTTTGTTGCAGTGGTAAATGGGACTGTTTCCTTAATTTCTCTTTGAGATTTTTCATCTTTAGTGTATAGGAATGCAAGAGATTTCTGTGCATTAATTTTGTATCCTGCTGCTGTACCAAATTCATTGATTAGCTCTAGTAGTTTTCTGGTAGCATCTTTAAGATTCTCTATGTATTATCATGTCATCTGCAAACAGTGACAGCTTTACTTCTTTTCCAGTTTGGATTCCTTTTATTTCTTTTTCTTCTCTGATGGCTGTGGCTAAAACTTCCAAAACTTTGTTGAATAATAGTGGTGAGCATGGGCAACCTTATTTTGTTCCTGATCTTAGAGGAAATGGTTTCAGTTTTTCACCATTGAGAACGATGTTGGCTGTGGGTTTGTCATATATGGCCTTTATTATGTTGGCTGTGGGTTTGTCATATATGGCCTTTATTATGTTGAGGTTAAGTTCCTCTATGCCTACTTTCTGGAGGGTTTTTATCATAAATGGATGTTCAATTTTGTCAAAAGCTTCTTCTGCATCTATTGGATGATCATATGGTTTTTCTCCTTCAATTTTTTAATATGGTGTATCACATTGATTGATTTGCATATATTGAAGAATCTTTGCATTCCTGGGATAAACCCCACTTGATCATGGTGTATGATCCTTTTAATGTGCTGTTGGATTCTGTTTGCTAGCATTTTGTTGAGGAGTTTTGCATCTGTGTTCATCAGTGATATTGGCCTGTAGTTTTCTTTCTTTGTGACATCTTTGTCTGGTTTTGGTATCAGGGTGATGGTGGCCTTGTAGAATGAGTTGGGGAGTATTCCTCCCTCTGCTATATTTTGGAAGAGTTTGAGACAGATAGGTGTTAGCTCTTCTCTAAATGTTTGGTAGAATTTGCCTGGGAAGCCATCTGGTCCTGGGCTTTTGTTTGTTGGAAGATTTTGTTGTTGTTGTTGTTGGAAGATTTTTAATCACAGTCTCAATTTCAGTGCTTGTGATTGGCCTGTTTATATTTTCTGTTTCTTCCTGGTTCAGTCTCAGAAGGTTGTGCTTTTCTAAGAATTTGTCCATTTCTTCCAGGTTGTCCATTTTATTGGCATATAGTTGCTTGTAGTAATCTCTCATGATCCTTTGTATTTCTGCAGTGCCAGTTCTTACTTCTCCTTTTTCATTTCCAATTCTATTGATGTGAGTCTTCTCCCTTTTTTTCTTGATGAGTCTGGCTAATGGTTTATCAATTTTGTTTATCTTCTCAAAGAACCAGGTTTTAGCTTTATTGATCTTTGCTATCATTTCCTTCATGTATTTTTCATTCATTTCTGATCTGATCTTTATGATTTCTGTCCTGCTAACTTTGGGGTATTTTTGTTCTTCTTTCTCTACTTGCTTTAAGTGTAAGGTTAGGTTGTTTATTGGAGATTTTTCTTGTTTCTTGACGTAAGATTGTATTGCTATAAACTTCCCTCTTAGAACTGCTTTTGATGCATCCCATAGGTTTTGGGTTGTAGTATTTTCATTTTCATTTGTTTCTAGATATTTTTTGATTTCCTCTTTGATTTCTTCAGTGATCTCTTGGTTATTTAGTAGTGTATTGTTGAACCTCCATGTGTTTGTAGTTTTTACAGATTTTTTCCTGTAATTGATATCCAGTCTCATATCATTGTGGTCACAAAAGATACTTGATAAAATTTCAATTTTCTTAAATTTACCAAGGCTTGATTTGAGACCCAAGATATGATCTCTCCTGGAGAATGTTCTATGAGCACTTGGGAAGAAAGTGTATTCTGTTGTTTTTGGATGAAACGTCCTATAAATGTCAATTAAGGCCATCTTGTTTAATGTAGCATTTAAAGCTTGTGTTTCCTTATTTATTTTCATTTTGGATGATCTGTCCATTGGTGAAAGTGGGGTGTT
Source organism: Delphinus delphis (assembly GCF_949987515.2). NCBI lineage: Eukaryota > Metazoa > Chordata > Mammalia > Artiodactyla > Delphinidae > Delphinus > Delphinus delphis. The sequence goes on along the minus strand of NC_082683.1, from coordinate 64,482,607 downwards.
AAAGTCCCCTACTATGATTGTGTTACTGTCAGTTTCCCCTTTTACGGCTGTTAGCACTTGCCTTATGTATTGAGGTGCTCCTATGTTGGGTGCATAAATATTCACAATTTTTATATCTTCTTCTTGGATTGATCCCTTGATCATTCTGTAGTGTCCTTCTTTGTCTCTTGTAATAGTCTTTATTTTAAAGTCTATTTTGTCTGATATGAGAATTGCTACTCCAGCTTTCTTTTGATTTCCATTTGCATGGACTATCTTTTTCCATCCCCTCACTCACAGTCTGTATGTGTCCTTAGGTCTGAAGGGGGTGTCTTATAGACAGCATATATACAGGTCTTATTTTTGTATCCATTCAGCCAATCTATGTATTTTGGTTGGAGCGTTTAGTCCATTTACATTTAAGGTAGTTATTGATATGTATGTTCTTATTACCATTTTCTTAATTGTTTTGGGTTTGTTATTGTAGGTCTTTTCATTCTCTTGTGTTTCCTGCCTGGAGAAGTTCCTTTAGCATTTGTTGTAAAGCTGGTTTGGTGGTGCTGAACTCTCTCAGCTTTTGCTTGTCTGTAAAGGTTTTAATTTCTCCGTTGAATCTGAATGAGATCCTTGCTGGGTAGAGTAATCTTGGTTGTAGGTTTTTCCCTTTCATCACTTTAAATATGTCCTGCCACTCCCTTCTGGCTTGCAGAGTTTCTACTGAAAGATCAGCTGTTAACCTTATGGGGATTCCCTTGTATGTTATTTGTTGTTTTTCCCTTGCTGCTTTTAATATTTTTTCTTTGTATTTAATTTTTGATAGTTTGATTAATATGTGTCTTGGCATGTTTTTCCTTGGATTTATCCTGTATGGGACTCTCTGTGCTTCCTGGACTTGATTGACTATTTCCTTTCCCACAGTAGGGAAGTGTTTAACTATAATCTCTTCAAATATTTTCTCAGTCCCTTTCTTTTTCTCTTCTTCTTCTGAGATCCCTATAATTCGAATGTTCATGCATTTAATGTTGTCCCAGAGGTCTCTGAGACTTTCCTCAATTCTTTTCATTCTTTTTTCTTTATTCTGCTCTGCAGTAGTTATTTCCACTATTTTATCTTCCAGGTCACTTATCTGTTCTTCTGCTTCAATTATTCTGCTCTTGACCCCTTCTAGAGAATCTTTAATTTCCTTTATTGTGTTGTTCATCATTGTTTGCTTTCTCTTTAGTTCTTCTAGGTCCTTGTTAAACGTTTCTTGTATTTTCTCCATTCTGTTTCCAAGATTTTGGATCATCTTTACTATCATTATTCTGAATTCTTTTTCAGGTAGACTGCCTAGTTCCTCTTCATCTGGTGGGTTTTTGCCTTGCTCCTTCATCTGCTGTGTGTTTCTCTGTCTTCTCATTTTGATTAACTTACTGTGTTTGGCGTCTCCTTTTCACAAGCTGCATGTTCGTAGTTCCCGTTGTTTCTGGTGTCTGTCCCCAGTGGCTAAAGTTTGTTCAGTGGGTTGTGTAGGCTTCCTGATGGAGGGGTCTGGTGCCTGTGTTCTGGTGCATGTGGCTGGATCTTGTCTTTCTGGTGGGCAGGGCCATGTTCAGTGTTGTGTTTTGGGGTGTCTGTGACTTTATTATGATTTTAGGCAGTCTCTCTGCTAATGGGTAGAATTGTGTTCCTGTCTTGCTAGTTTTTTGGCGTAGTGTGTCCAGCACTGGAGTTTGCTAGGTGTTGGGTGGAGCTGGGTCTTCACGTTGAGATGGAGATCTCTAGGAGAGCTTTCACCGTTTGATATTGCGTGGAGCTGGGATGTCTCTGGTGAACCAATGTCCTGAACTTGGCTCTCCCACCTCAGAGGCACAGATCTGACACCTGGCCAGAGCACCAAGACCCTGTCAGCCACATGGCTCAGAAGGGAGAAAAAAAGAAGGAAAGTGAAAATTAAAAAAAAAAAGTTATTAAATAAAAAATTATTAATTTTTTTTTAAAAATTAAAAGGTAATAATAAAAAAAGAAGAGAGCAACCAAACGAAAAAAAAAAATCCACCAATGATAACAAGCACTAAAATCTATACTAAAAAAAAGGACTGACAGAACCCTAGGAGAAATGGTAAAAGCAAAGCTATACAGACAAACTCACACAAAGAAGAGTACACATACACACTCACAAAAATAGAAAAAGGAAAAAATAAAAAATATATATCTTTGGGAAGTCTGAAGTCTTCTGCCAGTGTTCAGTAGGTGTTCTGTAGGAGTTGTTCCATATGTAGATGTATTTCTGATGTATTTGTGGGGAGGAAGATGATCTCCACATCTTACTCCTCCGCCATTTTGAAGGTCTCCCCAAGGCTCATCGCTTCATATATCAGGATGCGGTAAACATTCCCATAAAGAAATCAAGATAATGTAGCCAAAGCTAGTTTTTTATAAGAAACTTGGAGTTTTTGTTTTTTTTTCAATTCTTGCATCTCAGACCAATGTAAAATTCCAAAATATGAATAAATGCCACCTGATGACATTTAAATTAGCATCTGAAATACATGTTGTAGATATTAAGCAGATGATTCAAAAGTAGACTTTGTAATAAACATAATTTTTATTTCTTTTCTTTTTTTTTTTTGCGGTACGTGGGCCTCTCACTGTTGTGGCCTCTCCCATTGCGGAGCACAGGCTCCGGATGCGCAGGCTCAGCGGCCATGGCTCACAGGCCTAGCCGCTCTGCGGCATGTGGGATCTTCCCAGACAGGGGCACAAACCTGTGTCCCCTACATGGGCAGGCGGACTCTCAACCACTGTGCCACCAGGGAAGCCCTAATTTTTATTTCTTGATCAAATATTTTTACAGGTAAAAATAATTCAGCTTGCCTGTTTAGTTACTATAGGATACATGTTTGCAAGTTATGGTTATAACCACATTACCCAGCAACATTGACTCACTTTATGTTGTGAATTTTTATTCTCCTTTGTGCTGCTTTTAATATACTCAATACATACTTTTTCTGATAATAATACTGTGTATAACAATTATTCTTGTGGAACCACATAATGTATTAAGTGAAACTATTTTAAAAATGCATATCTTCTGTAGGTAGTACCCAAAGAAGTTTATATATATTATATATATATTATAACTTTGGGTTGTTAATCCAACAGTTACCTGATTTCTTTTTTAAAGGTTCTATGTTTTATTTAATGTACCCAATTAAAGGAGGGACATTATATTGTTAGGTAGTATAGATGGTTAGTTAGTTAGATATAGATGGTTAAAAGTATAAGGTTTGTTTTAAAGCTGTAAAGTTATGTTTTTATATAGAAAAGACTTGAATTAAATAATCTGTTGTCACACTTCAACTGTCACAGGTCAAATATGTTTACTGAAGAAGAGATTTTTAGTTTATTTCTAGAAAATTTCCTCACACTTTATGGTTTTAAGACTATTGTTTGATGGATGTATATGATATATATGTACACATACATACATGTGTGCATATATGCATACATATATGTGTATGTAGTGTGTACATACAGATATTTTGAAAAATGAACTGAACTATCCATTCCTGGAAGGTGAGGGATTTATACTGTTTTTCATATTTGTATCTTTCTTGGCAGCTCATTCATCCAAACACCCAGCAAATTTTTGTAGAATAAATGAATATAAGTGCATGCCTTTTTCTGATACTCAATGGACAAAATGTATTCTTTAGAATTACTTCGACAGCAAGGGAAACCATGCTCTCTTTTGTATTATACGTAATTTCTCAGTTTATAATCATAGCTGTTCATTTAAGATTTTTAAACCTTCCTTTGAAAAATATTATGGTGATCTGAATTTCCCAAAGATCGTGGGTGTTTTTATGGGAGTACTTAGGCACTGTTGATACAAATTGCTGTCTCTGGGCCCTTGTTTACAAATTGCGTGCATTAAATGTTTTCAGGTGTAATCAATATTTTTTGAAAGTCTCCAAATTTAGTTTGTAAAATTGCATGCCTGGCTTGTGGAGCAATTACGCTTTCACGTGATGAGAAATATTTTAACTCTTTCCTAACGTCACATACAAAGAAAAAGAAGAGATCTGCGTTAAGAGACAGGGTTTTCTCTCTTTGTTTAAGGAAAAGAAATGTTCTTTTTCTTTTTAGCCATATAAGCATAAAGTATCTTTAAAAATCCTTGTTTCTCAGAGTCCACATCCAGACCTCCTCTAATACTGGCTGATGCTCCTTTCCGAAGCACTTTCTACTCTGCCCATCCCCACATTTCCTGCCCCAATTCAGGTTCTCATGTCACTAGCGCTCTTTTAAACAGCTTTCTACTTCACCTGCCTGGCCTTCACTAGTCTTCCTCCCTCCCTCCACACTGCAGCCAGGGTGATTTTTCTAATGAGAAAATCTGATTGTATCACTGTCACGCTTACATCTTCCTTCCAGTGGTGCCTGAAGCCTAGATCATAAACCCACACTTCTTACTTGAGTTTTCAAAGTCCCTTGGGATTGGGCCCTCTCCAGCTCTCCAGCCACATCTCTCTCCATGCTCGCTGTGCTCCAGGTGAGTTGAAATAACTTCTGATTTCCAAGGTGCAGCCCCTTCCCCTCCGCATGCCCTGCTTCCTACCTTGCTTGAATGGCTGCAAGTTGTTAACCACGTTCTGGTGTTAAAGTGGCTTGACCTCTTTGGAAAAATTGGTGTAGCGTTAAGTACTTAGATTTCAAATTCTCAGATTAGAAGCAAGGTTTTAAAAACAGGAGGAAATTTAGTAAAAATACAAGGCTAAACGGAAACGTTAATAGAAAAAATACCCCAAAATATTGTAAAAAATAGGATACTCCCCTCCCTGCCCTGACTTAGGTAAAAAAAAAATGCAACCAACCCTCCGTCCCCCTATTTCTCTTAGAAAAGTCACCCAATCTCACACACAAATAAAAGTAACTTGATTTGCAGATCAGCTCTGGGATTCTACACTGGCCCCAGTTAAAAGTTGCCTCAGAAGACCTATTCATCTTTCAAGACTTTGGCATCACCACCTCTGTGAAGCCCTCCCTGATCATGAGAGTAAATTGCTTCTGTAGGCATCTGTAGCATCTTGTGTGTCTCCAACCCAATTACTGTGCTGACATACACAATTGTAATCTCCCTACAGATCGGTGTGCAGACAGATATTTCTTCCCCAGTAGATGGTTAGATTATTGAATGGAAGGATCATATCTTGCCCTATTAGTAGTTCCAGTACCTGTCACAGAGCCTGAGACATACCGGATAGTCACGAAAGACAGGTTTGTTGGAATAAAATGTATCCGGGAGGACCCTCATCTGAAATAGTTTTTGCTGCTGTTGACAAAATGCAGTTTGCTCCTCACCAGCAGGTGTCGCACTAGCTCTACGTTTTCAGCACGGTTTTTGGCTTTTCCGTTATGCTCTAACATATTAATTGGGTTGTTATGGGAAGGAGATGATAATTTAGGCACTGTTTACAGAATAAAACTGATTTAACCTTCAGTTTTTCTGTGAACATTTTTTTCAAACGTAGTGTTCCAACTGAAATTGCCAAAGTAAAAAGAAGACTTCAAATTTAAAAAATGATTAGAGTGAAATAAAAATTCAAGACGGGACATCAAGTTAAGAACACAGGAAAAATGTGAAGCACGAAATCAACACCTCAGAATGGTAATGGCACAATAATAGCTATAGCCACACAACTGTTTCTTTCCATCTCACAAGCAAAATGCAAATTGTGTTTGATATTTGACCAAAAGTGCTTAAAGAAAAACAAGGTCCAGAATAAAATGTGCTTTGTTTGTAGGATATCTTTAACTTTGAGGACAAGATCCTGCATAAAGAACTTTTAATCACAGACCTATGAACATTATACCTGTAATACTTTCACAACCTGAGAACCAGGGAACCAGAGAAACAGACAGAAAAGGAAACAAAGGCGATGATAAATGATCCCTGGAAGTATGAAGGCATACAGTGAAGAGAATTTTTAAAATAATATAGAAAATAACCAGATACGCATTACCAAATACTTGCAGCTCAGTGCAGTAAAGGGGAGATTGAGTCTTGAAATCAGAAGATCAGGGTTATGGATCCTAAGACTAGCTGTGTGACCTAGGGCTATATAGATTGTCCTCTTAGATTGTCTGTATTTTCAAACATAAAATAAAGCTGATATCCAAACGGTGTTGTGAGGGTCAAATAAGATAATGCATGTTAATACTCTTCATGTTCTTTGAAATGCTATATGAACATAGAGTAGTATTAGAGGAGAAAAGTGAAAGTAACATTTGTTTAGCATCTACCCTGTGGCAGGTAAGTGCTGTGGGGAGGGGGGGCACTTGCCATAAAAATACCTTCAATTTCTTCCAATGGGCAAGACTCGCCTAGTCAGTGATTTGCAACCACAGCTCACTGTTTTCACTCTCAGCCATCTCCGTGTTCCAAAACACATGTCTCAGATAGGAAAATTATAGATATTACTACCCATCCCTCAACGTTGAAGGATCTTCATGAGGGGTGGGCTTTATCAGAATTGGTAGTTTTCAGCACCCAGCTGGCTTGTGGTAGTGGGGAGTCAGACTTAGTGCTTCTAAGGAAGCTCTGGATGTGTTTGCCAGCAGATTCCTGCTCAAAGTTTTTTTTTGAAGGAAAAAGATGTAAAGGAATCTGTCATCACATCAAGAGCACATATACCTCTTAGACCTTTTTGGGCAGATAGATGAGACAATTTTTTTTAAGTCAAAGTTTTCTTCTATTACAGGGTAAAACCAGTTTTTGGAAGATGACACCTTGAGACAATAAGAATAATGTTTACTAAATAAATTAAGATCAGTCTCTATTCCTGGCAGTGTTAGCAAGCTATATTTCTAAGTTTATTGATTTCACTACATGCACAAGATTTTAAGTTGTTTAGTAGTTTGTGACTTCCATTCCAGAAGTAATTCGATTTGGACAGGCAAAATATGTTTTCTTGAAAATATACACTTTTGGATGCATTGGAATCAAGAATGTTATTATTCTAATGAACTTCACATGGGCTTGGTGAGAAAGAAGTAGCAAAAAATAAGATAGTGAAAGAGAGAAAGGAAAGTCCAAGATTTTATCCAGCTTAAGGTGCAGAAAGCAAACCCTACAGCAGTTTATGTCCTCAATTCAATCCTAACATTCTCTCCTTTTATTTGTCCTTGGCTTTTATAGAGTTTGCATTTGAGCTATTTGCTGATAAAAGAAACCAAACAGTGCAGGAAATTAAACTTCTCTTCCTAAAAAAATTATAGAAGTTTAGATCATTATTACACAAACACTGTTAGAATATTAGCAATTTATGCAATGGATTATAACTTCCATAGATTTTTCTTGTGCACTTCTGCAAAACTTCATTATTTCCATGGCTGTTGAACTGTAACTATTGCCAGTTCCTAAAAAGGCAGGTCAAATATTATGTCAATTGCTGATGAGTAGCTCTATTCCTTGACAGGTTTACCAGTGCTGCCATTTGATGTTCGGTACAGAGTGGAATTAATGTTATCCCAGGAGGTAATGGTAATGAACTAAATTTTACATCCACAGAGGAGACTGGACAGCAGGGCAGTCTTGCACTTTGGTCTTTATCCGATAAATCAGATGCTTTATCACCGCAAATCCTGTCTGTCAAGTTCCCCCAAATAAGCTGGATTTATTAAAATGGGTTGTTACTCATTGTTCTGATAATGAGCTCCACTACTGGTGACTGTTCAAAGAACCACAGAAAAGCAGAGCAGAGGACCTGTTATTAGATAGCAAACCGCCTACACAGGCAGTGGGAATTGGATATGACTTTTAACTCCACGTCATTGATGGTAATTTTTGGTTGCTTGCCCGATTTGCCTGGGGCAACTAAAAACATCACCTTAGTTTTATTCAGGCTAATTGTCAGCCTGTGCAGTGGTGCCAACTTTGAGAAATGATTGACAACCAGATATACAACCTCAGGTGTATGACCCTCCAGTTCATAGTCATTAGCACTCAGTCACTCAGAGCTGGCCTGCCCCAAAGACAGTAGTGGAGGTCAGCCATCTGATGAGACCAGAGAGCTCTGGGGAGGCGCAGCTGCACGTTCTCACCCAGATGTTCACGATTCTTGTTGCATCATTGACCATCCCTGCGCAGGGAAAGCTGGATTGCTTAGGGTCTATTGATGACCTTGTCTGACACCCATTTGTGTGCAGGGGCGGCTCAGGCTGGACGCCATCTGGCCTGACTTGGCCGGCCGTTTCATCATGTGGCTGCCTCTCCACGCTGATGGATTTCTCTGAATAGCTGAGTGTGTCAAGCTTCACTAGGTAAGTGAAAAACAATGCAGAAGCCCTGGAGTTACTCACCACATTTCTTCTCAATCTAGAAAATTGAGGACTGCCTCTCTGAGACTTGTTTATAATTTTAGGGAACACACATGATTAGAAAATAGATTATTACAATATCTGTATATAATATCCATTACCTTTACAATCTAACCATACCTCAAATTCTGTTCTTTCTCCATTTATTCTTTTTAAACACATTCCCCCATACAGTTAAACAGAATTATTCTGCACCTGTCACTTTTTTGGTGTTTCTAGTGCTCTGTCGTTTAACCAAAATTCTATTGAAACTGAAATCCATATGAACAAGCTGCCAGAAAAACAGGGCTGAAGTCAGATGTGCTGTGAACTAAAGGGTTTTACCTTAGTCAGGGAAAGACACTTAAAATTATACAGTTAGTGTGACTTTTCCCCCAGTCTGAGGGAAAAACTTCCAAGGAATTAAAACATTCTCGAGGGTCTCCTGGTGGCCATCCCCAGTTTCTATCTTTGCTGAACTTCCTAAGATCTCTGCTTCTCCCTAAGAATGTCTTTCTTGTCAAACTTGGCCTTGAGAAATTTCATGTAGCCTTTGGGGAAAATGTACTCCCCACCTACAGGGGCTTGAATCGCCTGAGGGTACAGTGGTCTCCCCCAGTTTGATTTTGGGTGGAGAGAGGAACGTGCAGGGGTTCCAGCAGGACAGTGCAGGACGGCATGTAGCCCTTCAAATCCTGCAGAGCAGTCCCACATCGGGGAGTAACCCTAACGGATCCTTCCTTAGATCCTCCCATCACTACAGCTGGTCATACTTTGCTTTAGCTTCAGTCGCCCAGTAGACATATGCTGGCTCACGTGGAGACATAGATGCATGCACGGACCTCCCACCCACATTCTCTGAAGGACAAGCCTTCCTTTCCAGAGGCAGTTGAGTCCTCATCTGCTGTCATAAACTGGAAGCCAGTGGGCAGAATTCTAACCACAGATAATTTTTGTTTCACTTACATAATGTTCTAAGAATGAGAAAATTTCACCAAAAACATCTGGCGTTTTAGCTTCTTTGGAAGTTCTACAAGGCATTTCTAGAAGGCAACAAACAGCTGAGCTCTGGAGCCCAGGTTTAGACAGACCATATGACCTCATCTGCTACAGGCCTGCCACCCCTAGTGTCTTATGTTTTTCTTCCTCTTTTGGGTTTTTGACTCCTGGTTTAAGGAGGAGGAAAAACATTCTAGATTGGACACAGTGGAATCAGCAGAACTCATTAATATACAGAGAGGTGTTAGGTTCCTTATTTCTATTCCCACTCCCTTTTCAAATTGTGACTCTTGGGTCTTCCAGGAGTGAAAACTATAGGTCATTTACTAAAACATATACTCTCTGTGGCTGTTTGCTTAGTTACAGAAGACCTGACAGAAATTTTGAAATTGTGACATATGAGGGTTGGTTCAAGCACTTCATATAAGGCCTCAGCCTCCTTCCAGGAGGGAGGTGAAGGAATTTCCTTCCTCCGGGGCTGGAGGATCATAGGAGATTGCCACCATCATGCGTTCACAGAGTTAAGATTTCCTAGGAGAAGCCTTATAATCCGTTTAGTTTAATATAGCTCTGTGTGAGGATCTCCTCTAAAACATTTCTGATTCTTCCTCTTGATTATTTCTAGAAATAATGAGCTCTCTACCATCAAACACTGCCCATTCCATTTGTGGACACATTCTCTATAACATGGGTGTGAAGTGTACTCCTACTCATAGGGTTGTTGCAGTAGGATTTCTAATTGTTGTTTGATTCTGGAAAGTTCTTTCTTTTACTGAGCCAAAAATCATCTTAGAAATTCTTCTCCTAATTATCTCTCATGAAACTTCTCAGGCTCTTCTCTCTACTGTATGAAATCCTTTCAAATATTTGGTGACATTGATACTTTCCATAGTCCTATCATGTTTAACTTAGACGTCATCCGTTATCTCAGTGGTTTCGCCTATGAAATGGTTTCCAGAGTATTCACCATTTTACTAAACTTACACTTGATATTGTAACTCTTTTATTTTGGAATGTTAAATTTATCCATACAATAATACCTAGAAGTAAGTGAAACAGTCTTTTGTATTTTAATTTCAGCAGAGAACAGACAGAGAACAAAGCAGTATGTGCCAATAGGACTGCCAAGCCGCACAACTGCAGGGGGGCACCATTCACATCATGGTCTGTGAACAGTACACTCTGGAATTGTGCGTGCTGTGCACAGCCTTCGTGACCCTACATGGGTGTCCCAGACACTTCTTAGAAAGAAGTGCTGGGCACACTTATAGGATGTGCATCAGCCCATCACACACTCACTACCAGGGTAAAAGAAGGAAGACAATTCATCGCAAGAAAGAAGAAGCTGGTGGTGAAGATTTCATTGAATAAAGCTATACACATATTGATTTCTCCCTGTTTCCACAACTACCTACCATGGATGAGAGGGACCACTTTCCCCTTACCTTAAACCAAATGAAGAGGGCTTTCAGAGCACCACTCAGAGAGCTTGGACCTTGCCTCTGAACTTGGAGAATGCAGTGACATAAGCACCTTGAGTTAGAACCCTATCATGGGGGCACAGTGTTCCAGATGTGATCAGATCAATGAAAAACACAGAAGAACTTGTCCATCTGAGAACATAGACCAGTATCACATTGATGTCTTAGTTGCCATGTCACAAAATGGCTTTATACTGAGTTTCCAAGCAAACGTCTAGGTATTTCTTATATGAACTGCAATTGGTTCAGATATCTTGATATTTTATTTGTGCAAATAATTTTTTTTGAGGTCTAATCAGAATCAACTTGCTATAGAGGCAGCATCATTAAATATGGATGTAGATTGCCTTGGTTTGTGTCTCACCTTGTCTACTTATCTGGCCAATGCATTAATCTCCCTGAGCCTCAATTTTCTCACCTGTACCATGAGAATAATAATACCTCTTCTTCCTGCAACCCTGGAATTGTGAGGATTTAATGAGCTAGTGTGTGAGGGTGGTTAGCACACTGGCAGCACTTGATAGACACCAGTTCCCTTCTGCCTTCTTTTTTTAAAAAAAATAATTAATTGATTGATTATATTATTTATTTATTTTTGGCTGTGTTGGGTCTTTGCTGCGCGCAGGTTTTTCTCTAGTTGCGGCGAGTGGAGGCTAATCTTCATTGCGGTGTGTGGGCTTCTCATTTCGGGGGCTTCTCTTGTTACAGAGCACAGGCTCTAGGCACGCAGGCTTCAGTAGTTGTGGCTCGCAGGCTCTAGAGCACAGGCTCAGTAGCTGTGGCGCACGGGCTTTGTTGCTCCGTGGCATGTGGGATCTTCCCGGACTGGGGCTCGAACCCGTGTCCCCTGAATTGGCAGGCGGATTCTTAACCACTGCGCCACGAGGGAAGTCCCCTTCTGCCTTCTTGATGACACCCTCCATTTGTGGTTTTGCTCATCTCCAGCCACCATGTAGGGGACAGTGTAACACAGGGGCTGAGAGCCATTGCTAAGAAGGTGTCACCCCTTACAAGCCTGTGACTTGGTCAAATTACTCCAATTCCCTGCTTCTCAGCACCTTTCTCTGTTAAAAGGGGGAAATAAGAGTATTTGAGTGTAAGATGAAACATGGCATTTAAAGTATTTAGTACAGAAGTTGGCACTCAGCACATATTCGGTGATATTTTTTCTTTAATTATCATTACTGCTGCTGCGACTATAGTATAGTTGCTTATTTGTTTTGATGACAAGACCTGAAACTGTCCTCCAGAATTCTGGACAAAAGGTCTCTTTGAAACACATTTAACAGTGTTTGCTCTGTGGACGCCTGGAGCACATTTAGTTTAATCAGTCCGAAAATGAGTAGCCAATTTCCAGAAGTGGGAGGTGGAGGGAGGCATGGCCAAAGAACCTCATTTGACTGCCTCTCATTCATTCTGATTCATATTTCCTACAAAGATCTCTTGCAAATACCTCTGAGATGGATCCTCTCCCAAACTCTAGGTGTCGTGATCATATCCCCCAAATTGACAAGTTACTTTGATTCTGCCCCTTTCATTTCATCCGTCAGCTCTTCCTTTTATCGAATTAACTACAGAGGAGTTGCTTCCCTCATGGGTTCCTCTGAATTCCCTCCCCTGCTGGTCCCTCTACTAATACTGCAGTTTTTGCCATCCTCCTGTGGTGTCATCTATGTTTCCTGCTGTGCAGCTTCTTAGTACCTCTCTGGACTCTAGGGGGACAAACTGGGTTACTAGGAGTTAAGTTGCAAAAAGATGGAAAAAAGTAAATTTAGGCTTGTCCTAGTCAAAATCTGAGGTTTGGGATATAATAGTGTTTAACAACCATTTTATAACCAAGAGCTCCTTGTATATTATTTTTTTAATCATCATAAACATAATATTTTGACAAATACTGCATTTTTATTCAGGAATGATGACAAATATTGTCTTCCTAAGAGAAAGCTAAATGGACCACAGTGAGATGACCCATAAATTCTGATAAAAAAGAAAAAAAAAAACCTGCTATTTTTATTTAGCTTAGCTATGTTGCTCTCTGCAAGTATACTTTTTTCTTCCAGAATCCTGAGAATAGCTTGCACACCCATATTATTACTTTAATACACCCTTAGAAGTTGGCAACCTCAGATTAGGAATTCCTGGGTATGGCTTTAGCTGGAGTCATTAAAACCAAGTCTTTAGTGAGAAAGATGATTTAAAACTAAATAATTTATTCCCTTTTTATTTGTTTCTTTAGTGTTAAGATGTTTATCTTAATTACTACTTTTAGGGGAGTAGGCATGGTGGGAAAAGTAAGAGCTCTGAATCAGAAAGATCTGGTTCTAATTACTTACAAGCTGGTTGACTTTCATTAAGCTAGTAAATCTCTTTGAGGCTTGGTTTCATCATCTATAAAAAGATCAATAACACCTCACCTATAAGATTGGCGTGAGGATGAGAGATACATAGGTAAAGGGAAGACAGTGACTGGCACAGGGTAGATAGTTATTAAAGTGTAGCTCTTATTATGAGGATGAGCAAGCTGTCATTTTCTGAAAGCTTACTGGTGAGAAAACTGAGGGATAGCACATGTCAGTAGCTTTCCCAAAGTCACATAGGCACTCTATGGCTGTAGTATAGGCCAGCTTTGCTGTGATAGCCAATAAACTCCAGTGGCTTCAAAAAGCAAAGGTTTGTTCCTCATTTGTGTTCATGTCCATCATGAGTCTGCAGGGGGCTCTGCTCCATGCTGTCCTTAGTTTGGACAACAGGCTAAGGAAAGCACCACCATCTGGAATGTTGCTGATTGCTGAGCCCAGGGGATAAAAGATGGAGAATCCTGCAGGAGCCCTCAAACAATTCTACCCTGAAGTAACACACAACATTTTTCACTCATTTTTCATTGGCCAGAACAAGACCTATGGCCGTGCCTAATGTCAAGGTGACAGAGACGTGCAAGCTCCATCTGAAGTGGAAAAGAAACAGATATGGGTGAATAGAAGCACCTCACATGGTGACAGAATTCCAGTTCAGACCCAGGTCTCTACCTCTTCTTAAACCAGTTCTTTATAACATGACTTCATTGGTACATCTGAAGAAATTCCCACAATCTAAATGTCATATATGCATAACCGCTCAAGTTTAAGTGCGAAGACGTGATGCCAAGCAAAATGAAGGGGACTTATGCATTTCTTACTTTTTGCGATTGTAGATAATTGAAAGTAAGTACCTTCCATTTAAGACTTTGCCTATTTCTATGTCACTTATTGCCTTTTAAGTCAGTAAAGCTGTATTTTTCCTCTTGACTTCTTTTCCCTGCTTGCCAAAACTTCTCCATACCACAGCACACCCCAGTGTTAACAGCTTCACTTTTTTTCCCTTTGGGTTACAGCTGAAGAAATAGTCTCAGTTCTTGTGTGAGCCTATAGAACACGTCGGAGGGACAAGGCCATGCAATTTCCTGCTCTCATGTCCAGTCATGTGGAGCTCTGGCTCAACAGAGCCCGTCTCCTGGATCCTCGCCTAGGCCAACCATTTAGCTCAGGGATGAAAGCTCCCTATGGCAACAGCCCTGTGCAGGTGCAGACAATAAACCCTGTTGTCATGATTACTCCTCTTCTACCAAATTGTGGAATCTGAAGTGGACTTTATTAAACGAGAGAAAAACTTACTTAAAAAAGAAACTCAGAGGAAGGGAGAAACCCCACAATTCTGACTTTGGGTCAGCTATGGAAACTGTGTTACAAAATCCATATTTCAAAGAATCACCAGATTTTTCTTCCCAAATGAATTTGTAGAGCTCAGGAGCTCACGATTTTGCTCTTTTAATCTGCCTACCTATTGATTTATTTTCACTGTTTTGGGTTTTCCCGCAGTTAGTTGACTGGTGGATAATCTCAGTTTCCAGCTCGCACTCCAGGACGGTATTTTCCCCTTTGTATGTTTTTGATGCTTGGTCCATGCGTCCATTTCTTTTATTGTGATAGGAAAGTCTCACTCATTCAGAATCCATGATCACTCCAACAATGAAACAACTTTTTTTTTAACCTTTGTGCTCTTAGGGAGAAAGTGTGGGCTGAGCAATTCTTAGTGAAAGCACACTCAGGCTCCTCCAGGGGTGCTTATTTACATGAAACTAATTTGTGAATTGCCAAAAAGAAACCTTTAGTCAATATCTGTTTCTCAAGGACCGTATCAGGTAGCACCTTAATTTTAGGATTAAGACCTTAATCTAGTTTGAGTTGTAATATGAATTAGTAGGTCATAAAGCTATGCTGTTATTTAAAAATAAATACTACAGTTCAGATTGTTTGTTTCATGAGCTTCTCTATCGTCCACCTCCTCCTATACGAACAATCCCAGTCTTCTGCTCAATGCCATGAGTCTACTTTTAACCTGAGTTTAAGAAGTGCAATGTTTTTTTCTATACAATCAACTCCATTGTATAGAGTATATACATTCCCCCTTTTCTTCTGGCTAGAGAAAAGAAAATTCAGTCAGCAGTTTACGATGCCAGAATGCTTGAAGATCAGTGCTGTTTGCTTCCATGGAAGAGCCAGTGCCATTTAAACCAAAGGAAGCTGTAAAACTTTTTAGAGATTGTTGCTCTTAAGGGCTAGAGGATGTGGAACATCCTATATACTCCGTCAGAAAACAGATACTTGGTAATAAATGAAATTCCTAGTCTTTGGTTTCTTTTCACCAGCCACATTACTGAGCCATTGTGCATGGGGAAAGCTGGGAGAATATTTGGTACAATCGAGAACAACTTTCCTTGGATCAGTGACCTTACAATTATTACCCTCCCCATGCGTGGTTATGTTCCTTACCTCTGGAAGGTGGGAGGGAATAGAGCAAAGTGTTTAAAATTGTGGGTTCTGGAATCATGGAAAATGGAATTTGAATCTCAATTGTGCCACTTGGCAGGTGATATTTAACTTACCTGAATCTCAGTTTCTTCATCTGTAAAACAGGAATAAAAATAACACCCACCTTACAGTTGTGAGGATCCAAGGAGTGAAGCACTTCTAATAGTGCCTGGTACACAGTAGAGTCAACAGATATTCTCTGCTATTAGGCCAAGCAGAGCCTGCGTGAAATTCTATGGACTCCACATATGCTATTTCTCATGGCAAACAGTAGTGTCAGCCATCTATAGCTGCTTAGGAAACATTGGACCAAATAAGCAAACATAGTCTTCCGTTGCATCCAGCCATTGTGAGATCTCTGCTCCGTTCCTCTCCCCAGATTCAACGTCTGTGACTTAGAAAGCATTTTTGGCTAATGGTGGATAATCACAGATATGGTGATCTTGTTAACATCTAACAAATTCACTCATACATGGGTGGAGCCAGAGCCAGGGAAAGAATTATTATGACTCTTATTATGTCACCTGCTCTACATCCTTTCCTCCAAATGGAGCATCTAGGAAAACATGAATTATACTCCTTGTATCACTTATTTAACAAATACTTATTAAATACTTAAATTCATGGCAATTCAGTTGGGCTGAAGAGAGAGCAGAAACTCAGCCTGCAGTTGGAGGAGATAAGATATGCATGCAAACAACACAGTATATGCGTATACAGCACCGAGTGTATAGACATTGTGTCAGAAGAGGAGGGTGGCCCCGCAGCAGGGGCTTGACACACCTGAGTCCTGTTCAACTCCCATTTCCTTGATGAAACCATCAACTTCTACCTCTTCTTTTCCTCCTCTTCCTTTTTCCTCATCCAAATTGCAACCTCCATTAATTTTTGGGCTACAGAAACTAGGACAGGGTCTATAGACACTGAGTCCACCGTCAGCTTGAGAGGCTTAAATGGGGAGGTCTTGGCTTGGGGAAGACATCCTCTTCCCCCCAAGCCCCATCTACCTGGCCAACTCTGACACATCTTTTAAGCCTCATCTTACGTACTGCCTCCTCTGTGAGTCCTTCTCTGACTTCCCTAGACAAATTTTTTTTTTTTTTTTTGCAGTACGCGGGCCTCTCACCGTTGTGGCCTCTCCCGTTGCGGAGCACAGGCTCCGGACGCGCAGGCTCAGCGGCCATGGCTCACGGGCCCAGCCGCTCCGCGGCATGTGGGATCCTCCCGGACCAGGGCACGAACCCGCGTCCCCTGCATCGGCAGGCGGACTCTCAACCACTGCGCCAGCAGGGAAGCCCCCTAGACAAATTTTTTGGGATAGGAATGGGGATGTATTTATCAGTAATATAATTGTTTGAAGACAATTAAAACACAAATATCCTGTATTCTCCTTACAGATTCCTTAGTGGTTGTGCCTCCCCAACAGCTTCTATGTTTCTCTCTTCTCTGTCAGGGCCAGTCTTTTTCCTCTCCTGGCATAGAATCCCTGGGAGAGGATGGTGAGGAATAATCAGGGTGTCAAGGCTAGATGAAATAATAATGTGATTAGTGATGTTCAGCATCACAAAGAGTGGGTACATGGCTGGAAATGGTGGGCGATGGGGGTAGGATAGGACCATCAGTCAGAAGGCACCTCTGTATTGCACCTTATCTGTACTTCCATCACAGCACTTGGCACCTCGTCATTCTTTGTCTGCATGTCTGTGTAGCCAATAGACTTCAAGCTTCAGGGCAGACAGGACCTCTGTTCATCTTTGAGACCTCAGGCATAGTAAATACCACTGATTTCTCATGGCCACTAAATGACTCCAGTGACTGCCCCATTCCAATCTGTCTGTAGATTCCACCCAGCTCAGAAATAAGGGTGGAAGGGTTTGGAGACATCTTGTCTATCCTGGTTGCTCAGAACTCTGAATTAGGGATTCCCCCTTGAATTTGTCGCTCTACCCATTGTACATGCCTCTCAGCCTTTCCTATACCTAATGCCATGCTTCACTAAACGGCTCACTGAAATTAAGTCAATTAGGGAAGCTTATTAGGGAAGGCTGGAAAACAATTCAGGTTTGAAGTTAAATCCTTGTACATTTGTTCTTCATTTTCCAACTTCTCAATGTTGCAGCTTTGAAGGACCCAAGCTAATGTTGGAGGATGTAAGGTATTAGGAAGCTCTCTTGTAAACTTAACCGTCTACAACTGTGTCCTGATGAAATGCTTACATTACTTCTTATTGGAGTTTTATACGGTGTTGCTAAAAGAAGGGAGCCCTGGGATCACATCAAATCATCAGGCATGTCTGTTATATCTGAGGAGAAAATCTCAATGACTTGATCTTTATCTGTGGGAGAAAGATAAACCTGTGGGAAAACTTATTCCTCCCATCCATTTATTCATTCCTTCATTTGTTTATTGAGCACATACTCTGTGAGAAGCACTGTGGTAGGTGCTGGGGATAAAAGGTGAAAGATGTGATATCTGTTCTCAAAGTCTAGAAGGGTAAATTATCTCTCTGCTTGCAGTGACAATCTAAACCAGGGTGGATAAACTTTTTCTGTAAAGGGCTAACAGTAAATATTTTAGACTTTGTGAGTCATAAGGTCACTGTGGCAACTACTGAATTCTGCCTTTGTAGCACCAAAGCAGCCATAGGTGATTCACAAACAAATGTGTGTCTATTTTCCAACAAAACTTTACTTATGGATATTGAAATGTGAATTTCATGTAATTTTCATGTATCCTATGATGTTATTCTTCTTTTGATTTTTTCTAACCGTTTACAAATGTAGCAACCATTCTTAGCTTGTGGAATGTACAAGAATAGGCAGCAGCCTGGATTTGACCCTTGACCCATAGATTTCCCACCCCTGACCTAGGAGATGGTCACTAATGGTTTAGATCTGTGATTCTCAAGTCTAGCTCCTATTCAACCAAAGCAGAGATCTAATCAGCATTGTAGGAGTAATTCTTGTCTTTTCTTCTCTCCTGCTTCTATCAATCTCTTGCCGCCAAACCCTAATTCCACAGGTCTTCCTACAAAACAGAAATCTTTTATAAATTTATGATACTAGTGGGGACATCTGGGGACTTGCTTTCCTGTGAGAAAATGAAAATGACTCCTGTGACTATTTGGTCTCTGAAACAGTTTAATTTACTTTTTTTCTTTTTTCCCTTTTCCTATCTCCATCCTAGAAATTAACATAAAAATTCCTTCTGGCTAAATTCCCAATACAGTCTCACAGTGAGCATTTTCTGAAGTGAAAATTAGTAGCTTCCTTGCAGTTTTCATCAGGGATGTGAAATTGTGCAGCTCACAGGGGTGGAGAACTCAAACCCCATTTATGAATTAATACTTGCTGCTGAGGGTACCTTGCTGTCTGCGGAGTGCCATGGAGTCTTTCCTATGGAACCCTGAGTATGTAAATAGTGTATTTTAATTTCCTTTCTCATTCCACCAGTGAGAGACTACCATTTTCTATTTGCACGAATGAATTAATATGTAACAACTAGTACCTATATAAGATTATATTATTTACACCATCCTTAGGGGTTGGTAGCACTTGGGAAAATTATAAAGTCTCTCTATAGTCCCTCCTCCTTCCCTCCCAATTTTTATCCAGGTGAAATCTACTTACAGAAAGCATTAAGGACACCATCCAATGGGAACGACAGTCAATGGGGATAAGCTTATAGGGGAAAGAGTGGGTTCAAGTCCCATTTATGGCTGTGCAGTGATTAGGTATCTATAAGGCTTCCTTGTTTAAGCATAAGGTGCCACTTTCACATCTCACATCTTCCTTCTTTGACAGCCTCTGCCCCTCTCCAGCTGCTCTAGCCATGTGCTTCCCAAAGCAGATTTGAGTCCTCCATCTCTGGATCTAAGCTATTGAGCTAGAACCCTATTTTGTCTCCACTGAGATGGTTCTTGGTCTTTCAGGTCAGAAAACTCTGACAGTATAGAAAATTTGACTTCTGCAGCAACGCACAAGAGTTATGGGAAAAGGAATTTGTAATTGTTAAAAACACAGGCTTTGGAATCAGATTTGTATTTGAATCCTGGTTTTTCCACTTAGGAGCTATTATAGACTTCAGGCAAAATAATTAACTTCTCTGTGTCTTAGTTTGTCTTATGAAATGGAGGAGAAAACCTACCTCAGAGAGTAGAGGTGAGGATTAAATGAGATAATGAACAGTTAGTAAGTGCTCAATAAAGGGCGGAGGAGAGAATTTAGTGAGTACTCAATAAAAATGCTACCACTTTGAAGAGATTGTTTTCCTTCATTTATACTCCAAACATTTGTTGAACTGCTGTTTGCCTCTGAGAATACAGAAAAATAAAATAGACACATACCATGAAATAGAGAAGCTCAGGTTCAAGTAGGAAAGACAGCCATAGATCAGAAAGTGAGGGTGAGACAGAGGTCTGTCCAGGCAGAGTGGGGCCCCAGAGGTGGGAGCCATCAACTCACCTGGGGACGTCAGAGAAGGCAGGGTTTGAGGTAAGTGTTGAAGGATCAATAGAAGTTTGTTAGGTTGTCAGGGTGGAAGCATGTTCCCATGAGAGGAAGAGTGCAAAATTTGGTCTTGCTAGAGTTTAGGGTAGCAGAGGTAGAGAAAGTGGTCACAATGAGGTTGGTGAGGATGCTGGGGACAGATGATAAAGGGCCTTGAATGTCGTGCAGAGGAGGCTGGACTCTAACATGCTCGATGGGCCTTTATGATGTGTGGAAAAGCAGAATGCCATTAATGAGCTGATGTCCTTCCAACTCGTAAGTGTGGCTGAGGTAGAATTGAGATCCCCTGAGAGCTCAGTCACCGTGGATGTGTCCAGCCCTTCACTTACACATGAGGAACCTGAGGCCAGAGATCAAATCACCCAGTGTAGAACCTGATGAAGCAAAAATGGGACTAGGAATAGCTCATCTGAATCCAGTGCTTTAAACTTCTTCCACACCAAGGCCCTCTCACGTAAATCCGGGCTTCTTCGTCTAAGCCCTGCATTCTCGCTACTGGATTCAAATACAAGTTCAGTTCCAGGTGCTAGCATGCTTCACTGAGTAACAGCTTTTTTCCCACCTTCTGAATGTCAGAACTGTCAGTCCTGCCTGCTGGAGGTGGGGACCTCAGCTAGGAGCAAGGATGGGGATTTTCCAAGGAGGAGATCCACCAATTGCAATCTCTGGCAGTTGCAGAAACAAAACTCAAAGCTTTCTTTTCCTGGAACTTGCAATCTAGGGTCTGTTTTACAGTTGGAAACCAAGGCAGCACACTGTAGCTGCTCCCTGCTCTTAATTACCTTACCCTCGGCCCATCACCTAGCCCTCCCTTCCCCAGGGCCTAGCAGGAAGCACACCTGCCTAAACAGGGTGTGTGCGTGCCTGCGTGTGTGTGTTTTCACATCTCAGGTGCCTAGGGACCCCGCGCCCCAGAGCTACAGAGCAGAGGCCTGGGTCTCCTCCCACATCTGGGCCCAGAAAAAGGGCTGGAAGCTGAGCTTCACTTCCAGCTTCCCCAGGCTCAGTTCCAGCAGCGCCTCGGGCTTCTGCAGAGCCTCCGCGCCTGCCTTCCCTCCTGCCTTAGCAACAGGGAGGCTGTGGATACCGCCGGCGGGTGGGGGCCGGGGAGGCTGCGTGCAGCCCGGGCGCCCAGGGGCGGCGGCGGCCCAGCTCCAATGCCCCGCGCACGGGCGACCGCAGTGCGGAGCCACCCCGCGAGCGCGACAGTCGCGGCGTCGGCGTGCACGGGCCCCAAGCACCCACCCTCCGCACCCGTCGCGGGTCCAAAAGGGATCCTGCAAAAATGAGCCATTCTCACCCCGCTGGGTAAGTGACAAACGGAGCTCTTCCACGCCGCGGCAGGTGGCGACGCAGCCAGCGGCCCCTCCGCCCCCCTCCTGCTGCGGAGGGAAGGGGCGAGAGGGGGCGAGAGGGGGCTTGGGGAGAGGAGAAAAATAATACGGATTCTGGGTCGCAGCGAGGATGGCAGAAATCCCAGGCTTCGTATCTCCTCCCTCGCCTTTCACTGATGTTCGCTCGCTTTGAAATGTTCACTCAGGAAGGATTAAAAAATGGATGTGAAAAACGCATACATTAAGCAGGGACGTTAGCTGGAATCAAGAGGATCCTGTGTTGTGGAACATACGTGTTTTAATGCAATAATAGAGGTCACAGCATATGCGTTCGTTTGGAGAATCAGGGCTTAGAGATAAATCCTCACTGCGGCGTCTTGCATACAAGTGAGGTGTGAGTTGATATAATATTGAGGGAGGTTTCATTGTGAGGGGTACCCCTTATTTCAGGATTTTTATCTGCCCGATCTCAAAAGGACCATAGGGGGTATTTTAAAAGTATTGTGGCCAGGGGAGGTGGTGTGACGCAGGAAGGTGAGAAGGAAGAAGCTATGTGCCTGTGTGTTTACACCTGAGCTCCCGTTGCTTTGGGCAGGGTGACTCCTCAGAAGACATATTTTGGCAATTGTTCAACCTGTTTCAGGAAGTTAACAGTCATTTACTGGCTGTTGACAAAAGAGAAAAAAAACAAAACAAAACACAACGAACCCCCAACCGGTCTTGGTTCTTTTATTGGAAGACGGAGTATCCAATTTCCTTCTGAATTAAACAGTGTCATGCATATTAGATGGTTTTTTATTATGATACATCTAGTAAGCAGATAATATCCTAGTTGATCTTGCAACTAATTTGAAGATGCTTTCCTTTTTAATTGAATTTATTGCACATTTTCAAGAGCAGCAAATTAGCAGAGGACAACATATTTAAGATCATTTGGAGTTTGTGGTGTCTGAAATACCACAGTAGTCGTTGTGCTTTGGATTTACAGTCAAACTTAAAGATTTTACTTTTTAATGAATTCTCTGAGCGTTAGACATAGACTAAAATGTTTGAAAAAACCTAAAGGCATATAAGGTGCCATACTGGAAGTCAGTTTCAGAACTTTCTGGAAAGTGATGTAGCTGTTCTAAACAAGCTTCTTATTTATCTCAGAGTTTCGTTTAGGTACTTGAACGCTTTGATGCTGAACTCCTGTGCAGTTTTAGTTGCTGTGGGTCACTGGGATGTAAATGGCACTATTTTTCTGCAGCTGCTCTTTGCAGTGTGTCCACATTCAGGAAAATGAATGTATCAGTTAGGGTTGTCTTCCTATGTTTTTCAGGTTTTTGGCTAAGTTAGAATCTGATTAGACCATTTAATCATCTATTTTCAAATGTGGAAAAAACCTGTAGCTGCTTATTAAATTGTGCATGATTAAGATTTCAGAAACTAAAGTGAAATTTTTCTGAAACTCCATTAGTTCCAAGCACATGGAAAAAAAAGGAAAATGTGTGATCTCGGGAAAGAGTGTGCTTCATGGTACTCTGCAAGAAAGACAGTAAGATGCAATAATAATCTTGCACTAAAATTGTAGGCACCATATCTCATTCATCTTTGTGCCCCCTTTGCTTATTCCTGTATAAAGAAATGCTCAACAGATGTCTATGGAATGAATGATATCATCTGACAGTGTGTCCAGTCTAGAGGTGGACGCATTCACAAAAGAAAACCATATTAGGGCTAAACATTTATCAAGTGTTTACCATGTGCCAGGCTCTAGTCTACTGTGTAACAAGAAATACCTCACTAATCTTCCCACTCACTCCGCGAGGCAGATTCTAGTCACCATTATTTTCACAGATAAGGAAACAGAGGACTGAGAAATTTCCAAGGATTTCACGGTAGGAGGGGTCAGAGTTGGAATAAAACGCCAAGGAGTCCAGTTGCAGAGCCTGTGTGATTAACCATTACACTAACTGCCTCTCATGGTCAACAGCTGAGATGTAGGGGAGCCCTAAATACATGGAAATTCTTACCCAGATCAGACCAACCTCTGACAGGTGATAGCTGTACATAGTTATCTAGTATTTTGATGTATAATTAGAAAATAATTTTGTGATGGTGTCTACAGGTATATATTTTTTGTTTTCAGTTCATCAAAAATAAATGAAAACAATAAATATAACAACTTTTAATGCCGTAAAAGTCACCCAAGAACAAAGTTATTCAAATTGCTAAAGTTTTCCCTCAATATAAGTAGTCATTATTTTTCTTGCCTGCTACTATTTGGAAATAATAAAAGTTTCAGTAGCAAATAAAAGGTTTTCATTAAAACCGAGAAGTCTTTTCCATCATTACTGAAGCAGTTTGTATTTATTACATTTTAAGAATAAAGTGGCAATAAAGTGCAATTACAACAAAACAGAAATTTAAAATTTCTAAAATTCCACCAATCAATAAGGGACGCCCTGATGCTTTCTTTTGGTGCTTCCTTTGAGTTCCACTGCTTCCTTAATTACAGCAGGAAACACTTGACATACAAATTGCAAAGGCCCTGTGCTGACTTCGTTCCAATAGTTTGGAGTAAATAAAAATGGTCTTAAAAACTTCTGCCAAAGATTATAATAGAGACTTTGATTCTGAGCTGCATTGTAATTTGGAGGAAGTCAACTATAAAATACTGTTTCTGGCACTGCCATCTCTAATGAAACTGTTTTAGAGTGGAAAATTTCAATTGATAGTCCCTCTAGTTTGTTCTATCTCATCCTGAGTTGCTATTTGTTTGTGTGGGTGTTTGTAGGTTGTGCACTAGTCCTAGAGGTGGAATGGGGATTTTTATACCTCTGTCATGCATGAGGATAAAATGGTATGGTTCTTCTGACTCCTTCAAAAGATCCTCAGTGAATCCATGTGCACTGCGCTCCCTGTGTGAAAGATATGCTTGGCTCCGAGTACAGATAGTCACACTCATCTGTACATTTGCTTTGAGGAACTGGAAGAATGGGAAGCATTATAGTTTTCAACAAAATAAAAATGCAGAAGATGCTGTATGTTTGGAAAGATTGTTCCAAGGTTTAGAAGCTTTTTTTTTTTTGGTTTAGACTTTTTAATTTATATCTTTTTAATGTAAAGAAGTGTTTCTGTAGTAACAGAGTATACTGAAGTGTGGTATAGAAAGAATGAACACATCCTTAGTACTCCCTGATCACTCAGTCCTATTTCATCAAAGGCAGAGTACAAAGTGCTATAGGTAAAATTGTCAATTTTTAGATAGTGGATGTGTATATATAAAAGTGACAAAGACTATAAACCCACTATGTCATTTACATATGGAGTGTCCATTGCACTTTGTCTCTGCCTTTTTTTTCAATCCAACATGGTATTATTTATTATTTTTAAAAAATTGAGATATAATTAACATATTAGTTGCAGGTATACAACATAATGATTTGATATTTGTATATATTGCAAAATGATCACCACAAATACCAAATGATCTCACTTATATGTGGAATCTAAAACAACAACAGCAATAACAGCAACAAAATGAACTCATAGATATAGAGAACAGATTGATGGTGGCTATGGGTAGGGGGTGGGGGGTAGAAAAATGGGTGAAGGTGTTTAAAAGGTACGGACTTCCAGTTATAAAGTAAATAAGTCTTGTGGATGTAATGTACATCGTGGTGACAATAGTTAATAATACTGTATTTTAAATTTGAAAGTGGCTAAGGGAATAGATCTTAAAAGTTCTCATCACACACACACAATTTGTAACTATGTATGGTGTTGGATGTTAATGAGACTTATTAGGGTATCTCTGCCTTCCTAGCAAACAGTGTAGTACTTTGTATGACTGTAGTAGGGGTCTCGTCTCTTTGTTGCTCACCACTCCTACCACCAAAATTATCTGTGACACAGAATTTCAGATTTGAAGTAATTAAACATTTCAATTCAAATTGGGTAGATTCTATTTACCCTCCTATTAAATATTAACAACTTGACTTCAAGGAGTAAATTGTTTCTGATTAAACGAGGTGAATTGAACATGCTGATTTGTCTTGATTTCCTCTCTGATAATTTTGTTATAGAGTCTGTTCTGTTTTCTTATCCCTTGGCTTGACAAACCTTTCACATAACTAGATGGGAATGGAAAGGGATTTGTTGTTTGTTATACAACATCACTCAATTCTTTGAATTTTTCAGAGTCATATGCCAAAAATCACATAGTGATCTGTCACCAAAAATTTTTTTTTCACTGATTTTTCAAATTACAGCTCAATCAGATCCTCCTTTAGTTGTGTTGGAAGCAAAGGCTTGGAAACTACTTGCAATCATATTTATTGACAAGTCAAGAAAACCATTTATTGTATCAACATCTACATAATACTTCAAATTGTCCCTTTGTCTCAGATGTTTTTCTAAGTTAAGTACATCCTAAGAAGACACCATATGGTGAGAGGTGTGCCTTTCTTTTGTGAAAGTAGAAAGATGATTATAAAACGGAGAGGAGGGAGGTGGATCAACATGGCTTGGAGGTGCATTTTTAGGCAGACCAGTTTTAGGAGAGTACAGAGGAAACCTGAGCGTCTAGAAATTGATTCCCTTCAAACAATCCTTGCCTGGGTTCCCCTAGGAAAGTCTCTGGGTATCCCAGGGGAGTACATATCCCAGTTTATAAACTTCTGGTTTAGCACACAGGGTGCTGTCAAATGCAGGATGCTGCAGCAGTCCATACTTCCTTTCTCCCAGTCTACTGAAGAAAGGAATCTCTAGCTGTAAGAAGTAGAGACTTCCCCAACTTATCTTGATTATTAATAGCTATGAAAAGTTTTTCAGGGAGACAAGAAAATAAAACATTTCTGACTCAATTTTCAATTCTAAAGTCAACCTCAAATAGTCTTGACCTGGGGTGTTTATCTATTTTCAAGACTTTTAGTTTCCAGAAATATCATTTTCAATGAAAACTTCAGATTCTGGAATATAGTACTTAAATAATCTTTTAAACTTTAGTTGCTAATTTTGGTACAGACCAAGAGAAGTAGGATGCAGACTGAATTTCCCTCCAATGGCTTACTCAGTTCCCCACACAAATAGTTGAAAATATTGTATGCTTTGGAATGATTCCATAAATGTCCATCAGTTTAAAATAAACTGTCAAATTAGGCGGGGGTAAAATTTGTGAAAAAGAAAAAAAAATAGGATTCCACATCCATACTGGTTTGCAAGTGTCTTTCATCAACTTTCTCTAAACTTGAAATCCCAAATCATCTATTATGAATATGATTTATGTTTTTAAAAAGGATGAGGAAAGAGGAGAATCAGTTGAGTCATTCAGAGTGAAACCCTTGGCACTACGGAAAAGGACATACATTTATGCTTTCAATTAAAATAAACGATTTAAGGTAAATGTATTTATCTATACTTATCTCATTAATTTAATTTTTTGTTTAAATGATCAGTTATTGGTCCTGATGTTACCAACCAGGGTTCTTGGTCTCCTGAATCAATAGAAATTGGTCAGAGGCCAGACAAGAAATTCAGGCAAGGCTTTACTGGGGCCCCTGCTGCAGGAGGGGGGCGTGAGAACAAACAACAGATTCCCATGCTCGCTAGCTCCCTGAGGCAGGGCTGGCGAGCTTGTTCCTTATAAGGGGTGAGGGTAGGGGTGTGTCTGGAGGTCAGGACAGAGGGGTGGCTTAGGTGTTTTGCCCACCCCTTAGGTGGTGTTGTGTGCAGGGGGTGTGTGCAGTACCCTGCTTTTGCTCCGGGCTCTTCAAAAGTGGCAGCTGGAACTTTTGGTCTCTTTGTATCTTTTGTCCAGAATTTGCCCCAACTGCGCATGCATGCCGTTATTTTTCGTCCCATTTAGTTTCTTTGTATTTTGTTGCTAGAGGAAAGGTGTGTCCAGGTGCAAGCATTGCAGCACTGCAGCAAAGGGCCCCAGGTGCCAGCCTGTCTCAGTCCCCCCTGAGAGACCCTACACCCTTATTCTTAAGCAGTAAGGGGCCGAAGCTGTCTTTTTCTGAAACTTCTTCCTGCTGGACAGGGGCCGCAGACCCTAGCCTACCCTAGAGGTGTAGAAGTCCCTTGTTGACTGTTCCAAGGACTTGTAGGGACCTGGGCCACCCTCTGCTGGAATGGGTTGAATCCCTTGAGCCATCATGAGCCTTACTTCAAACTGTTGGAGCCTAGAAGACACAAACTCAATCAAAAGGTTAAATAAACAAGGGCTAGAAAGGGGAAGAACAACAATAGCCATTAAAGGGCCTAAAAGGGAAGGAACCATGTTAACTTTGGGAGGGTTTTTATTTTTTAACTGTTGACCAGACAGTGGAGGCGATATTGCCCCTGTCAAAATTGTGAAACCACTCTGCCTGGGTGTATATTTCCTTCATATTAATTTTTACCTGTTCCGTCGCATTGTTCCAAGCGCAGCAGGAAGTATTAGTTATCGCACAAACTCTACCTTGTTCTACCAGAAGGTAATCAGGGGCCAGACAATTGTCAAGAGCCACGTCAGCCAAGGAAACGAGAGAGGTTCCAAGTCCCGTTAAGGTTTCAAAGAGGAGCCAGCTCCCTACATCCATCGTTTTACTTACCTGTTGGTGGTGTCTTGCTTTTGAATAGGTATCTCAGCTCTTCCACTGGTGTATTCATCTGTTTTGACCTGTGGGGTTTCTGGAGGTAAAAGCTTTAGTCTGGACAAACGTACCCAGCTAGATACCCCTTGCGGTTTGACAGCAATGGGGGTGGTTAAAGTTACTTTATAGGGGCCCTTCCATTTTGGTATTCGTTGGTCTTCGGGGGACCCCTCTTTCCAGGTTTTAAGAAGAGCTTGGTCCTTGGGGTTTATTTGTAAAGGAACTGCTCCTTCCTCTGTATTTTTAGTGGGAGCTGTCAGTGCCTTGTTGGCATAGTCCTGGATTGCCTTCTGAACTTGTCCTACATTAATAATATATCTCAGGGCCTCGTTCACTTCCTCATCCAGTAGAATGTTAGTAGTATGAAAAGCCCCCCCCCACAGGTCGTTTCAAATGGGCTAAGCCTCAGACCACTCCTGGGGGCTACACAGACCCTGAGGAGTACAATAGGAAGAAGTTGTTCCAGGGTTCATGAGTGTCTTGACAGAACTTTGCTAGGTTTTCTTTAAAGTATGGTTCATTTTCTCTACCTTGCCTGAAGACTGGGGGTGCCAAGAGGTGTGTAGCTTGTAGTCTATCCCTAGGGCCATTGTGAACCCCTGTGTGATTTTGACTGTAAAAGAGGGCCTGTTATCACTCTGGAGGGACTTTGGGAGTCCAAACCAAGGATTTATTTCTTTTAAAAGGGACTAACAGACTTCCATAGCCTTTTCAGATTGGGTGGGGAAGGCTTCAACCCATCCTGTGAAAGTATCAACAAACACCAGAAGTTATTTATATCCTGATCGTGGGGGCATTTGGGTGAAATCTAACTGCCAGTCTTCCCCCGATATGTCCCTCGGCACTGAATTGGCCTGAGTAATGAAGTGGGGTTTGGATGGGTCTGTGGGTTATTATGGGCACATAAATCACAGGTAAGAGTTACTTGTTTTTCTGTTCTTTTAAGCCCCTTCCCTGAAATAGCCTTTTGCATCAAGTCCCATAGTGCATCCCTCCCATAGTGGGCGGCATCATGTAAGCTCTTAGTGAGTTTCCATTGTTGGGCCTCAGGGATTAGAACCTTATTCTCCTTTTTATACCAGCCTGTGCTTCCCTTCTCATAGCCCCATTTCTCAGCATTTTCTTGTTCCTGTGGGGAATACTGGGGAAGGCTAGGGAGCTCAGGGGGGTCAATCACTAGAGCCATAACTTGTTCAGGTTCCTGCAGTTGAGCTGCCTGTTTTGCAATTTGATCAGCTTTGCTGTTCCCATGGCTCACAAAAGATCCCTCCCTCTGATGGCCCCTACAGTGGGTTACTGCTACCTGGGTTGGGAGCTGCACTGCTTCTAAAAAAGCCAGAATCAAATCTTTATGTTTTATGGGGGAATTTCTAGCGGTTAACATTCCTCTTTCTTTCCAAATGGCAGCATGAGCATGTAGCACGTGGAACCCATATTTAGAGTCAGTGAAAATATTTAATTTCTTATCCTTCCCTAATTGCAAAACTCTCATTAATGCACTTAGTTCAGCCTTCTGGGCTGATGGCTGGGGTGGCAGGGCCTTGGCTTCTGTGATTTCGTCTAGACTAGCTATGGCCTACCTCGCCTTTCGGGTTCCCATTTCTACAAAACTGCTCCCATCAGTAAACCTTTCAACCTCGGGGCTGTCAGGAGGCTCATCTAGAAGATCAGACCTGCTGGAGTGAATTTGTTCTCTGGTCTCTATACACTGATGCAATAAGTCTCCACCCTTGGCCACTGGAAGCAGGATTGCTGGGTTCAGCATTTGGCACACCTTTAAGGTAATGTCAGGGGTGTCCATTAGGAGGGCCCGATATCTTGTTAACCTTCCCCCCATCAACCAGTGATGTCCTTTGACCTCCAGCACAGATTGTACCTGATGAGGGGTTAACAAATCTAAGTGTTGTCCCAGGTGAGCTTGGAAGCCTCATTAACCAACAGGACTGTGGCTGCCACTGCCTGCAGGCAGCTTGGCCATCCCAGGGCTACTGAGTCCAGTTGTTTTGAAAAGTAAGCCACTGGTCTCTGATCCGGTCCCAGCTTTGGGGTCAGGACTTCTAGAGCTATTCCTGCCCTCTCGTGAAATTACAGGGTAAAGGGCTTGTTCAAATTTGGAAACCCCAGTGCTGGTGTTCTACTCAACTCAGTCTTTAGAGTCTAAAAGCCCCACTGGTGGTCCATATTCCATCGAAGGGGCTCCCTTTTTTCTCTCTTTAGAGCCTCATATAGGGGTTTTGCTATTAGGCCATAATTTAGTATCCAGGTATGACAGAACCCAGCCATCCTGAGAAAGCCTCAGAGTTGCCTCTGTCACCCAGCTCAGAAAGACTACCGGGTTTTAATCTTTCTCCTGTGTAACCTCTCAGACCTTATCATAATTTACAGGCTTCACCATACACCTTCTCATTTCTTCTGATAGACAAGTGATATAATGTCTCATCCTAGCCTGGCCTACACAATCTTCGTAGTGCCTGTGTGGGTCGTGTTCTGGGATTGCATCCCCACCCACCTGATAAATTTGGTGGTATGGATTGGTGGCCAGTAGGCCATCTGCATGTTCCCTGGCCTTTCTCAGTATACACTCCTTTTCATCTGGGATGCAACAGTGGGCCAGAATAACCATGATGTATTTGGGAAGTCTGTCAAAATTTTTAAAAGTTTTAAAACGCCCGGTTAGATAGGATCATAGGTTGCTGTGAAACAATACTTATTCCTTGAGCTAAGGTGAGGAAAAAAAATCAAAATTAAATATAGATCACTTCAAGGCATAGGAACTCACACAATCTGTTATTAAAAGCAGCATTCCAGGAAAACTTTGTTCTCTTATGAGAGAAACCAAATCCAGTCTTCTATCAACCTACTCTTAATAAAATTCATTTTCCTAATTAAATTTAATCCAGCCTTAGAAAGTCCTGACCACCTACGAAATTCTTTAACCAATGTTCCTTTTTCTCAAACCTTCTGCAACTTCATGTAGCCATAATATATCCCGTATTCTTTTCCCATTCAGAAATAGCCAGCTCTAGGAAAAAAATCACCCTTTTTCCTTTAACAAAATATATTTCCATTTCTCATACCTTCTTTTCTGAAAACACACATCCTACTTTCCTTAAGCAGCCATGAACTGTCTTTTACGTTAGCATTCCGTAAATTGGTAGAAAAACATCTCAAGGCGGCACCAAACAGCTTAATTTCTGTCTCATAAGAAGATAAAAGTAAGTAAATTTAGACCTATTTAGCAATTAATGTTCCAATATTTTCTCTTATTTGAAATGGCCTGAATATTCAATGAATTCTTATAATTTAACTTAATTTAGTTTCAAATTACCAAAATTTGGAGAGACTGTTTTAGATGGACATTTCCAAAACATAATTATTCCTATAGAGTTTACCAAAAAGTTCTTATCCCAGTTACATTTACTTAAAAATTTAATCATATCAGTTTATTTTCCTGGTTGACAGATTTTATAACAGAAACAATATGCCCTTATTGACTTCCAATAACCTTAGGTACAATGAAAGTATTATACTTAATGTTGATGGCTCTAAAGGCAGGTCTGTATTAACTAAACACACAAGCTAAAGCCAGACAAACCAATTTCTACAGAACCAGAGATCTCACAGTTTTCCCACTTGAATTTAAAATAGCCCCTTTTTTCCCTTCAGGGTGGGGGACTATAGATGAATCAGGTAGTTCTTGGGAGCCCAGGCAGAATAGTTACATTGCAAAGGGAGAGGAGAGAGATGCAAGCCCCTCCCCTTTCCTTTTTGTTCTTTAAAATCCCGCTAAGTAACCCCAGGCTGGTGTCTCAGGTAATGTGGGCTGTGTTTGTATTTCAAAGCTTGCGTGCTCCACTGTGCCCACAATGTCAGCCGACACTTGCGGGAGCAGTTGGACAGACAAGACTACATAAAACAAAGATACCAATGACAAAATTTAAAGACACAAACAAGACGTTTTTAGGATGAAGGGGATGGGAGTGCAGGTATGAGGACCAAGGGAGAGGTAAAGGAGGAGAGGTGATCAAACCTGGAAGCCAGCGAGCTGTACTTCGTCTGTGGGACTGCAACCCTCAAGTGGGACTCTCACCCACACGTACACCAGTTTATAGAAATCTGCCGCCTCAGCCCATTCCCAGCAGGACTTCTCTTGGTGGCAGGAAAATAAAGGTGAGAATATTGGGATGATCAGACTTCCAGCCTCTACAAGACATGAGGTTTGAACCTCTATCACTCCCATAAATCTCTGGTCAGGGAGAGCCCGCCGGACCACGGTCTGCACGGTGTGAGGCGAGCCTCTCCCACCTCTGTTTGTTGCCTGTCAAGGTGAGCCATTGCCGGATGAAGGGAGCATGGTCTCACAAGCTGAGAGGAGTGATGCTTTTGCTGTCTGATGTCCACTCTCTCAGAAGGATAGGACAGAAGTAAGAGAGAGGAGAGGACAGAGAGAGAAATAGAGAGATTTCAGGAAAGGGAAAGGGCCAAAGGGAAAGGAAAAGTGGTGAGAGAAAAAGGACAAAGGGGAGGGGGAAAGCATTGCCTGAATGAGGGTACTGAGGCTTCCAGGGGTCAGGAAGGCAGACTTACCAAATGTGGTGACGCTGAAACAAGAGGTTCAGGTGGCCACTTGTCACCCACAGGGAAGCTGCATTTGGTGGTCCCAGAGGTGCCCAGATCCTCTACTGGGAAGGGAACAATAGTCCCTTCATGGTTGTCACAAAGTATTAGGTTGGCTGAAAAGTTTGTTTGGGTTTTTCCCATGAGATGTTACGGAAAAACCCGAACGAACATTTTAGCCAACCCAATATGTTACCGACCAGGGTTCTTGGACTCCTTAATCAATAGAAATTGGTCAGAGGCCAGACAAGAAATTCAGGCAAGGCTTTATTGGGGCCCCTGCTGCAGGAGGGGGACGTGAGAACAAACTACAGATTCCCATGCTTGCTCGCTCCCTGAGGGGGCGCTGGCGAGCTTGTTCCTTATATGGGGTGAGGGTAGGGGTGTGTCCATAGGTCAGGCCAGAGGGGTGGCTTAGGTGTTTAGCCCACCCTTTAGGTGGTGGTATGTGCAGGGGGTGTGTGCAGTACCCTGCTTTTGCTCCGGGCTCTTCAAAAGTAGCAGTTGGGTTTTTGGGTCTCTTTGTATCTTTTGTCCAGAATTTGCCCCAACTGAACATGCATGCAACTATTTTTAGTCCCATATAGTTTCTTTGTATTTTGTTGCTCAAGGAGAGGTGTGTCCAGGTGCAAGCATTGCAGCACTGCAGCAAAGGGTCTCAGGTCTCAGCCTGTCTCACTGACCACATTGAACAAGACTTGGTTAGTGTCTTCGAAAGCAAATTATTTGAGTGTATGGACACT